>NW_017618000.1:0-477500 GCF_001879475.1 Ipomoea nil | reverse complement strand
TGTAGACACATAATTATAAATTAAAAAAATGCATATGTATTATTTTTTGTTGTAGCTACTAAATTATTATTTAATTTAATAAGACTAAAATAGAGTACTAATTATGCCAATTTTGATTAGGATGAGAGTCGAACCTAAGACCTTTTTTATTGAAATCAATGAATAAGTTAACGGTGAACTAACAGAAAGTAACGGAAAAGATAATATTTAACGGAAAAGTTAACGGATAATCATATTCATTAAGGATAAATTAGTAAATCTTAAGGAAAAATTAAAATCTGATCAATCTGAGCCATTCATTTGATTAAAAAATTTGACCGTCATTTTTTCTACCCATTATAGGCCTAACTCTCTTGGGCTCTTATTAGTATAGTAGATAATAGTAATAATAACCAAGACTATGTGGTCTAATGGTACCCGGGTTGGATTTCTAGTTGGAAGGTTGTGAGTTCGAGCCTCAATGGAGGCGTTATTGGTTCAATACTATATTGTAATAGAGCCAGTACCATTAAAAAAAAAAGTTTGGCACTCAGCAACAGTTAGCTCTTCAATATTAGTATATATTTTATGCCCTAGTTTTTATTTGCTCTCCCTTATTTCCCGTATTTGGTTTCAACCATACCCATGCAATTATTTTATTGACAATTATAATCAATCTTGACTATATTATCTTGCATTCAATCTTGACTATATTATCTTGCATTTGTAAACTTAGAATTACCTATTTAAATATGCAAATTCAATATTCAATTATCTATGCATGACCAATTCGAATATAATCTTACATTGATATATTTTATAGTACTTATTTAAAAAAAAAAACATTAGGCATTATCTCAATCGCGCAATGCGCGTAAAAAAAACTAGTATATATATATATATATATATATATATATATATATATATATATATATATATATATATATATATATATATATATAAGGTCAGCCGCCTTATCTTGGTAGTTAATAATAATAAATGTTTTGGTAGGTGATGATGCGACAACATATCTCTTGATGACAATTAAGTGGGCAGCTTATTGGTTAATGCGTTGTTTGCGTTATCCTTAAAATGAGCAAATTATAGTAGCCATCAATGCCTCATCTAATTATTGTTCCCATTAAATTTGACTTATCAATTCATTTTTTAATTGTTAAAAAACTTTTGAATATAATAGGTCCCGTTAAAGTAAGGATTTATTATTATCATATTAAATTAAATGATTAATTTGATCTCTTATTTATATAGCGGGTTAATCAGGACTAGGAGGTTTCACTTTAAATGAGATTGTCTATACATACTTTCTCAACTTAATCAGAGTATTAGAATTCTCATTTAGAAAAGACAGAGAGTTGTTATTGAACTACAAGCTACTTGTCATATCAAATGAGATTTATTTTACTATAATATATGTGATATTATTAAATAAAAAAACAAATTAAACAAACAAAATTAGATGTACAAGTACATACATCCGATTGAAGACTTTAAAAACATTTTTTAGTTAATTCAATTGTTTTTCCTAGATTTATAGGTGACAATTCATTTTTAGTCCTTTTTTATTTGAACACATTCATTTGGTCCTTGTATTATTGTGGCATGATCATTTTTAGTCTTCCATCAACAAAATCGTTGAAATGTCGTTAAATACAAAGACATTTCAATCTTTTCTATACCGAGTATGTTGAATCATTATATTTTTTATGTTTATTTTTGAAAAAATCCATAATTGAAGACCAACATTAAATGTCCTTGTATTTAACAATATTTAAACTCAGCCGGCGACACGGTACTTCTGAACTTGGCCGACAGCGAGGGAGACGGTAGAAGCATAGTGCAGCGCAGCCCGGGTTTGGATGTTGGGATGGTTGTTATATCGAAGAGACGTAGGGGGAATGGAGGCGCTGGTGGTAGGAGTGGGGCGTCATTTGGTACAGATGCTATTATGGTTGATGGTTCAAAAAACTTGCAGCAGGCGGGTTCTGGTTCCCAAGCCCGCCCATCCCAATGAGTACCCTAAGCTGGAACTATAGTGGCTTGGGCAATCTACGGACAGTTTGGGAGGTAGTCGGCATGGTGTACAGTAAGAAGCCTGATTTTGTGTTCTTAATGGAGACTAAGGTGAAGCGTGAGCATGCTGAGCGATTGCGAGTTATTCTTGGTTTTGAAGGCCTTTTTTATGTGGATTGTGTAGGTTTGAGTGGGGGCCTAGCGTTGTTGTGTTGGAAAAATACTACAGTCAAACTAATCAGTTACTCGAGGAATCATGTGGACGTAGAGGTAACTTTAGCTGGCATGACTGCATGACGTATGAATTGCTTCTACGGTTACCTGGAGCGTAATAGAAGAAGGGAATCGTGGGAGCTATTGAGAACTCTTGCATCTCGTTCTTCCCTGCCATGGGTCGTAATTGGGGATTTTAATTATCTCCTCTTTCAATACGAGAAACGAGGGCGGGTGCCCCATCCCCAGAATCTGCTACACGGTTTTGGGGAGGTCTTGGATGAGTGTGGTTTTCTGTAGTTTCCTACGGAGGGGTACCCTTATACTTGGGAACGTGGTAGTTGTACGGAGGCTTGTGTGGAGGAGAGATTCGATAGAGCGGTTGCTAGTTCGGAGTGGTGTAGTAACTTGGAGGGAGCCAGGGTGGTTAACGTGTTAACCCACAGTTCGGACCACTCATCAGCCCTTTACCTGGGGATATCCAGCACTGGGGAGAGGAACTCTAGTGGTTCTCGTAGCTTTCGATTTGAGATGGCCTAGCTCCTGGATAATGGCTGCCATGGTGTGGTAGAAAAGGCTTGGGGTGATGGGGGCGGTGCAGGGTTACTGAACATTCAAAAGCTATGTGTTGATCGGTTGCGTAGTTGGGGGGTGATCGCTCTCATATGTTTAGCAAGCAGATTAATCTGTTGAGATCTACGCTATTGGCATTACGTGGTCAGTTTGACCCGGATTCCTTGGCTGAGTATAGGCCCCTTGAGGCCCAATTAATTCAGTTGGAAGCGCAAGAGGATGCTTATTAGAGATAGAGAGCCAAGTAGCACTGGCTTCGAGGAGCGGATGCCAACACTAAATTCATTCATAGGTATGCCTCTAACCGAAAGGTAAAAACTCTCTTTTTAGAATTAAAGATTCTTGTGGAAATTGGGTTGAGGGTGCTGATATGAATAATGTGATCTTGGACTACTTTGTGGACATTTTTAAATCTTCCAGTGTGCCTATTGAGAATGATCCTTTCATTAGTTCTGTACTACCTCGTGTTTCTCAATAGCAAAATGAGTATCTTCTTCGTCCATTTGAGGTGGATGAGGTAAAGGCGGCTCTCTTTTCTATGTTTCCTGATAAGTCACCAGGTCCTAATGGGATGAATCCGGGTTTTTATCAGCACTTTTGGGATGTGGTTGGTGTTGATGTCTCTTCTTTCGTGCTTAATTGTTTACATTATATTTCCTTTCCGGATGATTTAAATGAGACTAGTGTTGTTTTAATCCTGAAGAAGGTCCAGCCTGAGGTGGTGTCTGATCTTAGACTTATTGTTCTCTGTAATGTGGCTTATAAAATAATGGCTAAGATGATTGCGAATAGAATGAAACCCCTTTTGGATGATGTGATTTCAGAGTCCCAGAGTGCGTTCATCCCTGACAAGCTTATAACTGATAATATTCTAATTGCGGCGGAGGTGGGGCATTATTTGAACAGGAAACAGTGTGGAAGAATTGGTTGGGGGGCTCTAAAACTGGATATGGCTAAAGCATATGACAAAATGAAGTGGTCTTTCTTGCGTAGAATGCTTCTTGCATTGGGTTTTGATGTAAAATGGGTGGAGTTGATTATGTTGTGTGTTACAACTGTCTCCTATAATATTCTAGTTAACGGGGCCAGGGGAGGTAAAATAGTTCCAACAAGGGGCTTTAGGCAGGGTGATCCTCTCTCCCCATACTTGTTTATTATCTATGCGGAAGGCTTATCTCTTTCATTACAGAAGGCTCAGGCACAGGGCTCCATCCATGGTTGTAGAGTGGCTAGGGGGGCTCTAGCTATTTCTGATAGGTGTCAAAGACACACACTTTTAAGGTTCATTTAGGGTGAATTCTAAGGTAAAACAATCCTTTGTGTAGCAATATATTGTGCCAATTAGCTATGTTTTGTATTTTATTGTAAATTACCACCACACTTTGTGTTTTATATGTTTTTTGGTAAGTTTGGGGCGTAAGCGAAGCAAAGTGGCACAACTGGAGCGAAAGCGGGACAAGAAAACGAGCCGAGACCAAGCCACGAAGGGCACAACGCGCGTTGCAGCGTGCGTTGTGGAGAGGCAAAAACAAAGCCGATTTCCAGAAAGTTCAACGCGCATCACAACGTGCGTTGTGATGCGTGTTGGACAGAATAAGTTCCCGGACAACGCACGTTGTCCGGGGCGTTGAAGGCTGCGTGGAAGAGCTGCGAAAGGGATTGAGAAGAGAGGCTATTTAAGAAGTTTTAGACAAGATTTAGAGAGGAATTTTGGTAGATTTTGAGAATATTTTAAGAGTTTAGCATTTTAGATTTGAGAGAGAACAATTTCTAGAGAGATTTTAGTATATTCAAGCATGGATTTCTTAGGAGATTCATTGAAGGAAGATAATGACAAACTCCAATTCAAGAGATCTTGCTAGACTTCTTATTTCCTAATCTACTTGTTTGGTATTATCTCTACTCTTTTCATTTCTATTTGCTTGGTTAGATTTAGATTTATGAATGCTTTTATGATTTCTATGGCTATTGTAGGCTAGCTTAACTAGGGTTTGAATTGTGAAAGTGTGTGATGATGATTCTTTTGTGACTTAGTTCTTGAATTAAGGATTGATTGATTGCAATGCTTCTATGTTTTGTTGTTGGGGATTGATTTGTTTGATTCAAGAATTGATTGATTGCAATGCTTCTATGTTTTGTTGTTGGGGATTGATTTGTTTGCATCAAAGGAACTTGATCACCTCCTATGGTTGTTTGAGAGATTGACCTATGCTAGGTCAATCCAAGCTCCCATCCTTAGCATTTCCTAGCTCAAGGAACCCTATGGGACTTGGTTGGGAAGGAGTTGTAGGCAAGGTATTTGTGGAAAGGTTTAGGTGAGACCTAAATAAGTCCTAGTAGTCTAAGTTACGAAAGGACATAAGCCACTCCCTAGACTTAGCATTTGCATCCTCTTTCCCTATGTCTAATGATTCTATAAGTATCTTAATCCACACTAAGCAATTCAACACTACCTACTTTTCATTTGATTACCACTTGTTAGCATTTGTTTTACTAGTTCACTACAACGTTTATCTTTTGTGTGCGCGTGACATGCAGGCAATCAATACCGATGTCTTTATTTTCTGATATTAGCAACTTAGGGGTAACTCCGAGCGACCATCCCTTGAGAACGACATAATCCGAGATTCATCTCAACACAATCAACTCTTATGCGATGTTTAGCAAGAGCGCAAACCAAAAAGGAAGCGTTATCAAACTGACGCCGTTGCCGGGGATGGCATTAGGTTTTAGCCATTTGTTGTTAATTAGGAATTTGACTTCGTTTATTGTTTGAACATTTGTTGCTTTCTTTTTAGTTGTCTTTTATTTTATTGTTGCTTGTTCTAACCCTCATCAACTACTTTTAGTTGTGAGGAGAAATCTTGTTGACTTGTTTTTCTAGGATTGAATGCAAACGAGATCAAAAGGGAACATAGGACTTTTGGCCTTTGAACTCGAAATTAATAAGGCAATCCGAAGGAGGACAACACAAGAACCAATTCCATTGAACGATATGGCTTCTTCAAGTGGTCGTAATCAAACTCAAGGAACGACGCAAGGAAGAGAATCTACTATGCATACACCACCTGTAACACCCCAGATTTTCAAGACTTTTAAAACTTATATAATAAAGATAGAATCTCATTAAATCCCAAAATACGATACAAAGAGTACGGGGTGCTATGCCGCACCCGAGCTAGAGAACTCGGGTGCACAGGCTAAATTCTAAAACCTCAATCAGTATCAATACTAAATCATGGCACGCAGGCCGAAAGGGAAAACTATCTAAGCTACGCCCCAAGCTTCTAGCGCGCTCCAGTGATCTACTCGTCTGTGCCTGAAAGCCAAATATATCTGTTCAGCGAGAGATGCTGGTAACCCACTCCAACGCGTTGAAATACAATACATATATATATATATATATATATATATATATATATATATATATATATATATATATATATATATATATATAGATAGATATACGAAAACCATTTTGAACATGAAGATATATCCTACGAACTCTAGCTTTTAAAACAGGGGTAGACTCGATAGATAGAGCTAAGCATAGACAACAGTTATACCAAGCATATACAGTTTACAATAGGCAAGACAGGTAAGGATAAGCACAATTAATAATCATAACTCAACATATACGATCCCCAGTATAAATCCCATAGTCTCATCCCCAAGACACTCATAACAACAACTCATCCGTACTTCATCACATAGCACACTTTGTTGGCGCCACAGGACCAATCGCATGCCCATACATGAGGGTTAGCGCATATAGCTCTGACACGGCCCCGCAGCACCCTGCCCCGTATCGCAACACGGAGGGGTCGATCGCAACCGACCGATGAACCGCAGCTCATCATAATGTTTGATCGCAACCAAACAGTGGACCGCAGCCCAAGAGTCTGTCATCTGACCGCAGCCAGGAAATATGAACCGCAGCTCATGTAGAAACGTTTGATCGCAACCAAACTGTGGACCGCAGCCGGGAGTGTAAATCTGACCGCAGCCAGCTTCTGAACCGCAGCTCAGGAATAACCAATCCGATCGCAACCGAATTGGGGTATCATGCACACATAACACATAGCAAGCACATGCAACCCACATTAACACATTGGGAAGGGGGAGAAAGCGTATAACAAAACCTATGCGTGATCCTTCACATACTAAGAATAATCCTAAGGGGTTCATACTTCTTTCACCTAGGTCAACGGGATACCAATTCAACTAGCATGCAATATATAAGACTCATACAACCTACGAACGGTACCCGAAATATCCAACTAGACATAGGCACGATGGACGGAGTCCGTTGGGACACCACGGGGATCGGGGAAACATCAAACGGGAAAGCCAAAATCCCAAATTGGGGTACAAACCAGCGGGTAGCCGGTGGGTGAGGGGTCACCCGCCGGCTGCCCGCCGGCGGCACTGTTCCGGGCAGCTGCCCGCCCGCTGCCGGCGTTGCCCAAGTAGGCCGCGGGTAGGTGGCGGGTCCCCTACCCCCACCTACCCCCACTGACTCTTTTTCACCAAAAACGCCCCGGGAACCTTTGTGGAACTCGAAGCCATGCTTAGACACTTTCAAACGCAATTGATAACACACGTAGACAATTAACAGATCAAAAATCAAGAAACATATGGCACATAACCTATCATGCTTTTCTAAACATAATCAACACCCAATCATGCGAATTCCCACCCAATATACCAAGAATAATACCATACGAATTCCACGATATAACCTAGGGTTCTAATTATTTTTAAATCAACAAGAACACAATTCATCTTCCAAAATCAAGATTCGGTAGGAATATCATATAACTATCAAGAACCTCATATAATCATTAAGAACATCAAGAACACCATATAATTATCAAGAACGTTATACAATCGTCAAGAACACCATAATTATCAAGAACCTCTCATCATCAAGATCACCCATGGAATCATCCCACCAATCATCAATAATAATATCACAAATCATCAATACACAATAATATGGGGAAATCCTAAGAGGGGAATCATAGCTATGAAAATAGGTTTTGTTGAGACATGGGTTACCTTTTAGCCTTAATTAATTCCTTGGCTATGAAGGGTCTTTCTTGAAGCTTTCTTCTTTCTTGATTTCTCCTAGGGGAATTCTTGGAACTTCTTGTGTGGTGAGGGATTATTGTGGTGGGGGTTCTAGGTGCCTCTTAAGTCCCCTATTTATATATTTAGGAGTCCTAATTAGGAACTAATATTATAGGCTTGCTAATTCTATTCCTTTTAGGGCTAGGGGTTGGGATTTAGGGATAAGGGCCCATGGACTATGGTGGGCCTTTCCTAATTAATTATTGTGATTTAATTCTTTCTTTTGGGTAATTGGTTAAATTATTAATTGGTTTTAGGGATCATAACACGGGGTGTTACACCACCATTAAACCATCAAGTGGGAAATGCACAAGGAGGAACGCCAATGCATGCAAATCCACCACCTCAAGGGCAAGAAGCAAATGCGGGGCAAGACCTATTGGACCACGTTGAGAATGAAGACTACTATGAAGTACCTCAAGAGGGGAGAGGAAGATCAATTGCGGACTATATGACGCTCGAATATTCAATACATAACTTGATTTGTGTCCCACCTCTTGAGAATGTCAATTTTCAATTCCATCCCGCGGTCCTAAGTCTAGTCCAAAACAGCCCATTTGGAGAGACAATTTTGGAAGATCCCCACACCCATATCACGTGATTTATTCGAGCTTGTGGCATCTTAAGACAAGGAGGAATACCCGATGAAATAGTGAGACTAAAATTGTTTCCATTTTCTGTTTCAAGTGAGGCATTAAGATGGTTAGACTTGCAAGATGATGATCACTTTATATCGTGGGCTCAACTGCATAAAGAGTTCATGAATGAATTCTTCCCAGACTAAAACCATGAAGATTCGCAAGCAAGTGCAAGAATTCATGCAAGGCTCATTGGAGAGCCTAGGAGAGGCTTGGCGGAGGTTTAAGTCATTGAGAAGATAATGTCCACCGGATTTGCTACGCCCATGGGACGTGATTAGTTCGTTCTATGGAGGCCTCACGGATGAAGGAAAGATGTTATTAGACTCATCCTCAAGTGGAGCGTTCGTATCATCCCCACTGGCGGATGCCGAGGCATTGATAGAAAAGATTTCATCAAATACTTCCTTTTGGTATAATAGGAGAGACTCAAGGCCGGGGATGTACGAAGTAAAAGAGAGTGTAGCCAATGAGGCGAAAGTCGAAGCAATGACTCAAGAAATCAAGAAGTTGCAAGCGGTTGTCGAGAAATTAGACATAAAATCCCAACCTTGCATGGCCCTAGCATTGTATTGCAACGTATGTAGAGGTCCTCATGACACCAACATTTGCAAATCTACAATTCAAATTGAGGAGGTAGAGGCGGCAAACTATCCGCCACCGCAAAAACCAAATGGGTGGGGAAGTGAGAATACAAATTTGGAAGCAAGGGAGTCAAGGGCGACCTCAAGGAAAGAATATTTATGGTACGGGAGCAGAGAGAAGAGTTACATATGGCTCTAACTACAATCAAGGGCAATCTAACACTCTCTACCGACCCCTAGGAAACTCCCAAGGTGGGATGGTGATACAAAAGAGCGAGGCAAAAGATGTAGAAGAAAGGTTATCCAAGGCCATCAATGACTTGAAAAGGGACCAAGGATTTTTGAGGCAAGAAATCATACAAGAAATTAGGCAAGTGATAGCTTCGGTGAAACAAGAGTACACTCTTTCGTTGAAGAGCATTGAAACCCAAATGTGTCAAATGTTCCGGCTAATGTCCGAAAGACCATGCGGAACATTACCAAGTAATACCGAGAACAACCCCAAGGAGAGAGTGAATGACGTGTCCGTAGTAAGCCCAAAAGAATAAGAAAGAAAAGATGCAATGGAAAAGGTGTGTGAAGAAGACGAAACCGACACCGTGAAGGTCAACAAGCAAGAGATTACCTCTTGTGATCTCTTGAGTAAGGAGGAAGAAAAGGACACCTCTTGTGCCCTTAAAGAAGTTGAGAAAGAAACGCCACCATCAAAAAGCAAGGCTCAAACACCTCGTAAGGCAAGATCTAGTAACCTACAAGATTTTGAATATGAAGGAAGGGAAGATTTTATTTTGAATACTCTTCATTGTGCATGTTTTGTTAATGAAGACTTTGATAGTGATGAAGAGGAGGTTTTACCTCAAATCCAGCTTGGTGCAGAGGCATCGGCTATCCTTCACAAAGGATGCCCAAGCAAGCAAGGTGATCCCGGTGCATTCTTTGTGAAGTGTGTTATAAGAGATTGTGTTTTCAAAGATGCCTTAGTCGATTTGGGAGCCTCCATTAATATCATGCCTTCCCATATCTTTGAAAGGCTCAAGTTGCCTTATATAGCTCATACACCACTTGTTGTTCGGTTAGCCGATGAGACCAGTCGTTACCCCCGAGGTTTGGTTGAGAATGTACTTGTCAAAGTTGGAAGAAATCTTGTACCGGTCGATTTTATGGTGTTCGATGTCGGAAAAGATTTAGAGGTGCCATTGATTTTAGGAAGACCGTTTTTGGCAACTTGCCGTGCCCTAATTGATATAGGGACGGGAAAGCTCATCTTTTGAATCAATGACGAGGAAGCCAATGTGAACCAAAAGGAGAAGAAGGAAAGTGCTTGCTCGGTGATCACAAAAAGAGCCAAGAAGAAAGTTAGGCCATGGTGAGAAATCCGAAAAGTGCCTTGGGTACCTAATGTAACACCCCGTGTTACGACCTTCAAATCCGGATTAATTATTGAATTAGTCCCGTTAACAAATGGTTGAAAAGGGATTTAATTTAGGATTCCCCTAATTAATTAGTACGGTCCACCATGGATCATGGACCCTTGTCTATATTAAAGACTTTAAGGTGGATAAGAACAAGGAGAGTGGATCTTCTACCCTTTATACTCTAATTAGGATTCCCTAACTCTATAAATAGGGGATTAGGAAGCAATTAGAACCCTCCCACCTCTCGTAACTCTAATACACGAATTGCCCAAGAAACCTGACCAGAGGAATTCCCCACCACCAACCTTAGGGAAATCAATCGGAGGGAAATCTTGGAAAAGAACCTTAATAGCCAAAGGAGGATTAATTAAAGCTAAGAGGTAACCCATGTCTTACAAAACCTATTCTCATTGCTATATTTTATTGATTGGCTCCGTTGAACGATTGAATGTAATTTTGTATTTGTGCCTTGTTAGAGCTTGTCTTTAAGAATTTGTGATATGGATTATTGTTATCCTTGATATTCTTGATGGCCCTGTGTGGTCTTGGTATGTTCTTGTATTTAATTATGTTTAAAGCTTGTCCTTAGGGTTTATATTGTAAATCTTGTTGTTGGAATGTTCTTGGTGTTCTTGGGTGGGTTTATGCATGCTCGGGTGTTGATTCAAGGTTAGGGCTTGTTTTTAGGGCTTTGCAAATAGATTTCTTGATGATATTGAGATTCCTGATGCTCTTGGACCATTATGTGTTTAATCTCGAGTCTTAGCATGTTTAAAGACTGTGTTTAGGGTGTAACTGTGGTGTTTCTTGGTTCGATTCTTGTGGTTCGAGTCCATATTGTTGATTGATATGTTTTGGGATGTGTTTGGACTTGATTTCGGGATTAATTGAGGGATTCCCGAAATGGAAAAAAAAATGCCAGTTTACCATCGTACCAGTGGGGGGACGAACCCTCGCCTGACCACCCGCCGGTATTGTCCACCGTACCAGCGGGTGGACGGTGGATGGTTGACCACCCGCCGTACCACCCGCTGGTACGGGCAGGGCAGGGTGTTGTTTTACCCCGTCTGATGTTTCCCTGTGCCCCGTTTGGTGTGTATGATGTCTCATGTGATGTTTCGGGTACCGTTTTGAGAGTCGTGTGTCGTGGTTGACGTTGTTGTTGAGCTTTGATTGTCGTTGTCGTTGAGGAATCATTATCGTTGTTGATTGAGTGTTGTTGGCTGCTGTTATCACCGTGTATTGTTTGTTGTGATTGATTTGTCCATGATGAGGAAGGAGATGTGATTGGTGGAAAAGATTTGTTGGCGGTTAGCACAACGAGTGCTCGGTCATTGTGCTATAGGCACAGACCACCCTTGATTTGCTTGCTAAAGGCATGGATCAAGTTATAAGCACTGCGATGCCATGTCTTTGTGCTATAGGCATAACCCCTTGATTATTGTGTTATAGGCATAGATCATGTGTTAATGGTACTGCGGTGCTATCAGATCGGTGGATTTGTTGGCGGTATGTCGGTGGGGAGCATGGGTGCTCCGGAGGGATAAGGGAGGCGTTATAAGGGTGGCCTAGAGGTACATGTTGGAACTGAAATAAGGGTGGAGAGGAGTAAATGTTGGAACTTGGTATAAGGTTGGATCATGGATGTATTCTTTGTTGATTGCTTGATGTTATTGATTGTTGTTGAACCCCATTGTTGTTGTTGTTTGCTATCATCAAGCTTTGTTATTCTCTTATTGTGCGAGCTTAGGATGCATGCTAGTGCCTTTATGAAGTCAACTTGTTGTTGTGTCTTGATTCTTGATCTTGGTTTTAAAGTTAGCGTTGCTTAGGGTTATATATGTATTCCAGTCTCAAAATGATTTCCTATACTTATACTTATTGTACTCAACGGGTGGGAGTGGGTTACTCAGCATTATTCGCTGATGGTTGTTACACCATATGTTTTTCAGGTGCAGATCAGTAGCTTCGGAGTGCGCTAGATGGATGCAAGGACTTAGCTTAGATAGTCTTAGCCTGGGTAGATGGCCTGCTTGCCTTGACCTGTATTTTGGATATTGAACTTGAATTATGTTCTGTCTAATTAGTGAGCCTGTGCATCTAAGCTCTCAAGCTTGGATGTGGCATAGCACCCCGACTCTTATGCTTAGTTTCTGCTTTGTTTGGGTACTTAATGATATATTTGCCTTTATTTCATAAGCTTTAAATGTTTTAAAAATTAGGGGTGTTACACCTAAGTGCCTAAAGGCCAACAACTTCGAAGGAGGATGAAAAAGGTAACACGTCTAGCCAATGACGCTAAATGTGGCGCTTCTTGGGAGGCAACCCAAGGTTTCATTTTTGTTTTGTTATTTTTGGTTTTAGTTTTTGTGAATAAAGTGCAAATGATGATTGTGACCTTAATTTCTTTGTTATTTTGGACTTGGAAAAGCTAACATTTCAAAAAGTGGAAATGGGGGAAGTTGAAGGAATTGAACAAGGAGAGAAACACCGAAAAGAAGAGAGGTGGGAAGTCACAACGCACATTGTGACTTGCGTTGTGATATAAGCCGAAGGTCCAATGAAACAGGGGAAATCACAACGCAACGTTGTGAACCATGTTGTTGAGCAGAGAAAAAAGGGAAAAATCCCAGAAAGTTCAACGTGCGTGGCAACACACGTTGTAACCATCGTTGTGAAGGAATTCGATCGGCCAACGCACCCTACAACGCCAAAGCAACGTGCGTGGATGGATGACTGAAAAGGGAGGAAATTCCAGAAAGTACAACGTGACTCACAACACATGTTGTGAAGTAACTTGATCGACCAACGCACGACGCAACGTTCGTTGCGGCTCCAGATTTCAGGGTTCTGAGATTTAAACTCTCAAAACCTCCCATTCTCTCATTCAACACTCCCACAACGAAAATTTCATTCTCTCACACGCAAGGTATTGTTCCTTCTCCATCTTCTTCTTCAATTCAAGTTTGAAGGTTTCAAGTGCCCAACAATTTCTTCCCAACAACAAGGTAACCATCTCAACCTCCTAATCTCCATTAAGGAAGCTCAAAGCTTTCTCTCTCTAGGTTGGAAGATGGTAGATTGTTCTTCATGAAGTTTTATACTTATAAATTGCTAGGATTTCTCAGTTGTTGAGATTGTGAAATATGTTTGTGATCAATTTGTGATTGAATGACATTGTTGTTGATGCATAGATGCAAGCATGAACCCTAGGTGTAAAATTTGGGGATTTTTTATTTTGAATTGTAATGTGCCTTGCATGATGAAATTATTGGTGAGAAATTGCAATTGCATGTTTGGTATGATCAATTTTGCATAATGTGAGTAAATACCACCATGATTTTGCATAAACCCTTTTGTGATGAATTCTTTCATGAACTAATTGGAGAAGATGAAGTTGACTTATTGACTTTTAGAATTGAGCTTATAATGATGAATGTGTTGAATGTGCAATAATGATTAGTCATCTTTGTCTCAAGTTTAAACTGTGGAAATTAACTAAAATAGGGGAAGCTATGTCAAAATTTTTGTAGAATTGGGTAATCTATCTTTGAAATTGATAAAGGGAATTTGAATGCAATGTGTTGATACTCAATGTGTGGCATGTTATCTTGGTTATTACCATGCGAAATTGAGAACGTTTCTGCTGTACGCAATTGCAGGAAATGTGACTCATGCAACCGAAGAAGAAGAGATACCAATGCCACTATCAAGGAGACTACTGTACCCGATGTTGCCCCATGAATTTCCCGAGGCCAATGATTTGATAATCCTGCAGGCCTACGTGTACTGACTTCACCAACAATAGATGAAACATCTAAAAGACGTCAATGAAGAAGTGATCGACGTGACTCGTCAGATGATGCGACTATTGTCACATCAACGTGAGGTTATCTACGAGCAGTACGATCGGATTGGAGTGTTGCACGCTCAGGTCGCGAAATTGAGAGTGATGTTGGCAAGAGCAGAAGGGCAACCTACAGGAAGGATGGAGCCATTGATGGCGGCGTCATTGGCATAGGTCGCGCATCACAGGGACAATTGATGTTACAAGAGCAAAACACTCCCCCGGGGAAGAATAAGGCTTTTGTTCCAAGCGAGGAGGAAGTGGAAATTTTTATCACAATTTCATTTGTTTTATGTTTTTAGACTTCGTGTTTGATTACTATGCATTACGTTTTATGACTTTTCGTTATTTTGCTTTTGTTTTATCGTATTTGCATGAAGCTTGCGTATCTCTAGTTGGTGCATGGAGTAGTTTATTTTCTACTTTGATAATCTCCCTAGAAATAATCTTAGGACTAGTCACTTTATATTGTTTTAGTTTACTTTCCTTATTGGAAAAAAATGAAAAAAAACCAGAAAAGAAAAACGCAAAAAATTAGGTAGAATTAGTCTTCCCATCCCTTTTTCATGAGATTAAACTATGCTACATTTCTTATGCCACTTGAAAAAGCACGTGAGTCTTGAATGCAAGATTTAGCTTAACAATTTTAATTTTATTTCAATTATAAAGCTGGACTAGAGGCAATCCTACTCCAGACATAATAATGAACATAAAACAGATAGTAGTAAAAAAGAAAGCATGCACTAGGAAATGTTCACGCAGTTCGGAGCCTCACTCCTACGTCTGCGGGGCTACTCACATCAATCCAAATCCACTATGATAAAAAGGAGTACAAGAGGAGAGTTAATTACACACTAAAATATAACATATAACTACTCCAGAGACTACTCCAGTGGATCCGATGTGCAGGCGATCTTCGTTTCTTCATGAATTGGTTAAGGACCTTTCTTCAGACTCAGCAATACAGAATATATATGGAATAATTAACCAAGGAATTTCATAGTAAAATCAAGTGAAAGAGTGTGTAATCAATGCTAAACAAAGTAGCATTTTATAGAGGTAGTAAAGAGATCTTCGATCCATAGATCAAACACTATTTCCATCGTTGATTTCAGCTGATCCAATTGATGTAGATCTCCACCATGATAGGGCCTTGACCGAATAAAAGTTTTGAAGTAGATGCATACCTCCTGGATTACTTTCTTGCGCTGATCCAGTTAACTACTCCAGACAATGTGACTAATCCAGCAACTAATCCAGACTACTTTGAGAACTAATCTAGGCCAATATTAAGAGGTTTAAATGTGCAACAATTTTACACTTACAATCTCTCCCTTTGGCTATTAGTTGACAAAATTACCAAAAGAATCTCAACGACTTATTAAAAATAAAACAAACGCCAGATGAGAAAAAGATACAACTTTTGACAAAGCGGATTAGTCACTAGTCAGGAGTAGCTAGATACATACCCTTCTTAGACTTAACCAATGATGTGCCAGAGAATTTAAACACATTTAAAGCATACAAGCACATAGAGAATTAACACACAGAGAAAAACATAGAGCACATATAATTCACTGACCGCTTAGCATTTATCATAGAGTCAAAGCAAAAACACGCAAAAACTTATCACATAACTACACATAGTTTAGAAGCAGATAGTAGATAGCACACCACATTTATTCACTGGCACTTATGGTAAGTTCTAAAAAGGAAAACACTCCCCCTTACTACGTGCACTCCCCCTTTTTGTCAAGCTAATGGACAAAGAGCAGCATCAGGACTGGGTGGAGGAGGAGGAGGTCTCCAAGGCTTCATCATCACCAGCAGGAGCAACAGAAGAGACATTCTCAAGAGAGGCAATGTGACGATTGGCACGGAGCAGCTGAGCCTCGGCCGTAGAGATGGAGGATTGAAGGGCAAGCGAGGCATCCTTCATGGTAGCAATGTGCGAAGTGAGAAAGGTGACTTGCTGTCGAAGTATAGCCAGTGACGAAGCAGATTCAGAAGCAGAAGCAGTCGGTATAGAGTCTATGCTTGTCGTCGGTGGAACAGCTGGAGCAGGAGCAGGTGGAATTGATGAGAGAGTGGCCGATCATCATAGTGCAAACTTTGGAAGATGCGAGAGTCCATAGAAGTCTTGTGAGTGATATGGTAGAGCTCTTCGTTGGAATAGAGTTGTAGACCTTGTTGTTGTAGAATCCCGGTGATCAGACATGGAAACGGGAGATGAATCTTGGCTTCCTTCTTTTTAGCAAAACTCATAATGTGATGATAAATAAGATGGCCAAGATCAGTAGGCAGTTGATGCCTGACTTTGTATAACAGAGAAGCCATCTTCTTGGTTACGGTATGCACAGAAACATTCGGAATCCAGTTGCTTGATGCTAAACGGAACAGAACACAGAGTAAACAACCGTAAGAACATTCGAGGGAAGACCATCTTTCGGCCAGACAGTAACTTCATTGTGAGTAAGATGCGATGCGAGACAATCCCCAGCAGGCTCAAACAGATCATCACAAGCATCACGCTGAAAATAAGCATTTATAATAGAGGGACTGAAGTCATACCAAACATCCCTCAAGAAAACCTGATGATAGTGTGGAGAAGCCGGTAGGAGAGAATCAGATTGGATATTTGCATAGAATTCCGGGATTAGCCAAGCAGAGTAAGCACCCACGTTCTGAATAGTCTGAAGAAGATTTTGAGCATGAAGAAGAGGAATGATGTTGCACGTGCGGATGAGATACTCAATACTTAAATTCTTTGTTGGTCCCAAAAGAGGTAAGGTGAAAGTCTAGGGGGGGGGGGGGTGAATAGACTTTCAAACTTTTTCGCATAACACAATAATTGCTAAGCCAGAGAGAAACCAAAACTCTTAACTAGATTGTTAGAGTATGGTACGTAGCGGAAATAATTAAAGATAAAGTGTGTGTGAGATTGTGACAAGTATATCTCGTGAGAAGCAGGTAAAGAGCAGTAAGTAAAGAAAGCAGTAAAGAACACAAGACAATTATAGTGGTTCGGAGGTGGTGTAATCCTCCTACTCCACTTGCTCTTATCTCTAAGAGCAATCCACTATATCCACCACTTCTTGGTTCCAAGATACAATGAATTCCGTGATTAAGTGTTTTCCAAGCCCGCACTAATCACGCCCAGTGACACCACACTGCTGCTTCGGGTTTCACGTCGCCACGCTACTATCCAAAGATTTCACGACTCCGCGTTACTTTCCCCCCAGTCTTCCACACTCCAGTAGAAACGTATCCCGTGATCTAGTGCTTTGATCACAAAGCCCGCACTAATCACGCCCAGTGCCTCCGACACTGCTGCTTCGGATCTCACAGCTCCGTGTGACAATCCAGGATTTCACAACTCCGTGTTACTTTCCTCCCTTTTCTTGTTTTGCTCCAAAACAAGTTTTGTCTTGCTTCCAACTTCTGAGACTCTGTAGAAGATCTTCAATATGATGCAGGTCTCTTTGATGAAGATGTAACACTCTTTGAAAGATTTCTCTTGAATGCTCTGAGTGTTTTTCTCTCTTTGAATGTATCAAGTAAAGCACTTGATTTTTATGCTATGTTTAGCTCTGTTTCAAAACTCTCTGAATATTTCTCTTTAAGCTCTCAGAGTTCTTTCTCACTTTTCTCACTTCTCACCTGAAGATTTCTTTTGGTATGCTCTGTACCAAATGAGATTTTTGCTCTATGTATTATTGCTCTTTTGCTCGTTAGTTTCCCATCTTCAAGTCTTCATATCTTCATCATTTTATATCTGGTAATGAGAATCTGCCCGTTGGAAAGAGACGATCTCATTTTTGAATTCTTGTATCTTTTGTCAGAGATCTTATCTTATCTTTTGGCAAAGTGTCAGAAAAGATAAGCTAGCCGTTGGTAGAGCTTCAACTTCATGCAAATGAGTTCCCAAACTTCATATGATTTCCTCTGGTTTTCTCACGTTTCTTGGGAATATCTGGGTCCCAGTTTCGGTGTAGAATGGCTTCTCTGATCAGCTCTGAAGTGGTTCTTGTTTTTTTTTGGGATTTAAATACTTCAAAATATTCTTCAATTTAATCCCATACTAGTTAGACTAGTATTTTTCCTCGTGAGAATATTTTTACTGTAAGTTTTTCTTCATCTTCTTCATTCTCACGTCTGGGTGTTCTCAGACTTCAAACTGGCTTTCAACTTACTCCCAATTTGAATTTCTCCTTTGTAATTGACACCCAATTGCAATTGACTTGTAATTGGCACCCAATTTGAATTTCTCCTTTGTAATTGGCACCCAATTGACTTTGACTTGTAATTGGCACCCAAACTTCTCCTGGTGTTTCAATTGCTTCCCAATTTGAATTATTTGACTTTGACTTCGAAATTGGCTCCGAGACTTCTCCTGGTATTGAATTTCATCTCAATAATTGGCTATTGGCTCCCAACTTGAACTGATTCCCATTGGCTCCCAACTAGAATTGATTCCCATGTGAAACTAGCTCCCAATTTCAATTGCTCTGAAATCGGCTCCCAATTCCTTTGAATTGGCTCCCATGTGCAATTGCTTCTCAATTGCCACCCAAGTGAGCCCAATTTCGACTTGTAATTGACGCCCAACTCCGTCAGGCTTAATAATTGGCTATTGGCTCCCAACTTGATTCCCATGTGAAACTAGCTCCCAATTTCGGAAAAAGTACCTACTAGGTCCCTGTACTGTAGCATTTTGTTCAATTTAGTCCCTGTATCTTAATTTTGTTCAATTTAATCCCTATATTTTAAGATTTAGAACAATTAAAGACAATATTTAACACCGTTAACTTTTTCCGTTAAGTTTGTCCACGTGGCATTGAATTTGCCATGTCAGATTGTGTGATGTGGCATAAAATAATATAATTTGGACCAAAAAGATGTAAAGACTCAAACCTAGAACCTCTTCTTTAAAGGATAAGTTCTACACCACTAAGCTACACACAATATTTAGTTAATGTTAGATATAATTATTTAATAATAGTTATTATTTTGAAGTACTAAAGAATAAAAAATGAAAAGGCATTCACTCACAGATAGTAAACTCCTCTTCCGCTCTTCGTAATTCTTTGGATTCATGAATTATTTTTTATTATTGTGTATTAGTGTTTAATACGGTTTGGGTACATGTGTTTTTAGACAATCAAAAATTTGGTGGCTTGTTTAAAATTAGTACATTGTGATGTTACGTGATGAATGAATATTTGTCTTACTATTTAAGATGTTATGTTAAACAGTTATTTTTAGCCCATACATTGTGTAAAAGTTCATGATTTTATTATTACTATTACAAATTTTAACTATTATATAACAAGATTGATGTGTAGTTTAGAGGTGGAGCTTTCATTTTTTAGCTTAGAGGTTATGGGTTCGAAACTTACTCCTTTTTGGTTTGAAAAATATATTGTTTTATGCCACAACACAAAATCTGACATGGCAATGCCACATCACACAATCTGACATGGCAAATCTAACGCCATGTGGACAAACTTAACGAAAAAAGTTAACGGTGTTAAGTATTGTCCTTAATTGTTTTAAATCTTAAAGTACAGGGATTAAATTGAACAAAATTAAGGTACAGGGACTAAATTGAACAAAATTAAGGTACAGGGACTAAATTGAATAAAATGCTACAGTACAAGGACCTAGCAAGTACTTTGACCCCCAATTTCAATTTCTCTGAAATCGGCTCCCAATTCGGAAAAAGTTAATGGTGTTAAGTATTGTCCTTAATTGTTTTAAATCTTAAAGTACAGGGATTAAATTGAACAAAATTAAGGTACGGGGACTAAATTGAATAAAATGCTACAGTACAAGGACCTAGCAAGTACTTTGACCCCCAATTTCAATTGCTCTGAAATCGGCTCCCAATTCCTTTGAATTGACGCCCAAATCCAAACTAGCGCTCAACTCCGTCAGGCTTAATTTAATTTTGGCTTCTCAAATTTTACCTTGTAAAAATGTTGATGGTGAGATTCAAACTTGAACCATTTCACATAACACATCAAGCATCTTCCACTTCGTCTGTACAATTTATTAGTTAAATCTCTAATCTTCTTTGATGTACTTCTTTCTTTCTATAGATGCTTGATCTCCAAGTCAAATTCATGCAATCTTCCAATCTTAATTTTCTTTCACAAAAATTCTTCGGAATTCTTTTTGAGTAGTAGCGACGTGAACTTCATATCATTCATCTTCTGCTTCAATTTGTCATTTTCTCCAGACAAATTCTTGATTTTAGGCTTGATATCTTCTTCTTCTGTTTTCATGCATCTTCCTCTATGTTAGGAACACATGTATTAGGATTTTGATGATACCAATGTAACTTAGAAGTAGACCCCTAACTTTTTGTCATTTGTTTTCGTTACCTTTGTCTTAGACAAAAGGTACCTTAACTCAATATGTAATTCGTGTTAAGCTAGACAAACACACGAAACCGATTTAAGAATCATTTTAGTTAGGTCTCTTCTTTTGACGAAAGAAGAACAGCTTGATGAAGCAAAGTTACAACTCGTCTGGACGATGAAAGATGATCTTCTCAACTGAAAGCTAAAACCGAAAGAAGCCTTCTGTCCAAAAGACATCAATGACTGTCAAAGACAACACATCTTCTCCCAACTCAAGAAGAATGTGTCAATCTGTCTAATCCAAAGATCATCCTAGGAAGAAAAATATCCTAGAAACGGGAGCACACTTACCAAGGTGCATTAAATGCCAATGTACTAATTTTCAGTGCTAGAAGACAAAATAAGCAAAAGTGCTTGTCTCCAACGGCTATGAAGTACAATCGCATTAAATGAAGCCATAAATGCACAAGGCTCTCCGGTTAATAACCACTGGATTATAGGTTTGAAATGCCATCTCCCTCCAACGGATGGATTTCTTCTCACCTATAAATACCCATCTTCTCCATGTTAGAAGATGCTGGTTTTTTGAACGATCAATCTCTCATTTACAAAAGCTCTTTAAATTAAGTAAACTCTCTCAAAAGCTTTTGTAATCTAGTGATTCAAGGTGTGATTCTTTGTAGAAGCAAATCTGATATCATTCACAACCTTGAAGAAGTCTTGCAACTTTGTACACGTTGCTTATCCATCCAGCCACCAGCCAGTCAAGACTTCACCGTGTTGGAAAACTCAAAGATCAATCTCATTCAATCCTCAACTCTGAAGAAGAAGTTGATAGAGGCGGAGTAAACTCTAGGAGTTGAAAAACCTTCAAGTAGTTGTCCGACTTAGTGTTCAAGGAAGCTATCTTGGTGTAATTTGTACTAAGGAGTGATAGTGCAAACTTTTCACAAGTTGTGAAAGAAGAGTGGAGTAGGCACAGTTGGCCGAACCACTATAAAAATCTCTTGTCCCTATCTCTTTACTTTTCCGCGTTTACTTTCGTGCATTGCATTTCACTCGCCCTAATCGAAAAGTTCTCCACAAGATCAAACTGTGCAAAGAAACCTAAACCCTCTATTACATATCCGCTGCGTAATAAGCCCGGAAGGAGCTATTTTCGCGAGAAAACGAATTGAGTCTATTCACCCCCCCTCTAGACTCTCCTTTCGACCCTACCGGGACCAACAAGTGGTATCAGAGCAGTTACCTTGAACGGTAAAAGCTTTGCCTTTACTGCCTGGTAGATCCCTTTTCGTTAAAAATTTAAAATCTTTTTTCTCACCCTTTACACTCATTTTCTAAAAGAAAAATGGAAAAGGATCATGGTAATAACCGATTTAGGCCTCTTGCCTTTAATCTATCAAAATTTGATGATTGGAAAGTGAGGATGCAGACACATCTCTCGGCGATTCATGATGAAATGTGGGACGTCATATGCACAGGACCCGTCACAGTAATGATGGTGAACACCAATGCTGCTGCTCAAGGAGCTGGTGCAGAACCCATGATACTGAAACCAAAGGATCAACTAAACTCTGATGAGAAAACAAGAGCTAACCTGGATAACGTAGCACGAGACATTCTTTACAAATCATTGGACGACTCTCTTTTCCAAAGAGTTCGCAAATGCAAAACAGCTGTGGAGATATGGAACGTTCTTATGAACTTTGGAGAAGGATATGAGCAAGAAAAGGACAACAAACTCACTGTTTCCATGAAAAAGTTTGATGACTTCAAGATGATGCCCAATGAAGCTATCACCGACATGGAGCTCAGATTCACCAAGCTTCTAGGTGATCTTTCAGACCTCAGAAAAGAACTCACTGAAAAGGAGAAGAATTTGAAGGTTCTTCGAGGTCTCCCGAAATCATGGGACATGAAAGTCACCGCAATGAGAGATCATCGTGACATGAAAACCACAACCACAAACAAAATCTTCAGTGATCTGAAAGCCTATGAGTTCGAGCACGAACCATAAGAGTCAGAAGAACCCGAGATCAGAAATGTGGCTTTGGTGGCCAACCAACAACCCTCGACATAAAATAGGTCAACTTCTAACTCTTCAAATTTTTTATCTGACGAACAATATGCCATGTTTGTTAGGAAAATGAAAAGATTCATGCGGAAAAACAACTTTCAAGACTTTCAAAGATCATCAAGCCGAAGGCAACATGAAAGATCTCCATTTCTACCAAGATAAGAAAATGTAGATTCACAAATGCTGTGCTACAATTGTCGAAAGCCTGGACATTTCAAGGCAAATTGCCCACACCCAATAGTTAGCAAACATCAGGACTCGGGTACGACGAAAGAATCCAGCGAAAAGAATGACAAACCAGAATCGTCAAACCACAGAAACGAAAGAAGGAGAAAAGCAATGGTTGTAAACGAAACAACCGAAAATAATGAATCCAAAAGTAGTTCCTCAAGCTCAAGCTCGGATGATGACAGTACTGAAGGAGAGAAAGGACTGCTATGCTTATTCAGTGAGGAAGACGAATCAAGCGAAATGTGCCTTATGGCACAAGATAAATAGCACATACTCTGAATTGAAGGAGGAGAATTCTCGACTATTGATCAACCACAATGAGCTTAGGCGAGTTCGAATTGAGAACATAAAGCTAGCCATTGTAAAGGATCAGCTCGAAAAGCAAATTCTATCTCTCAAAGAGCAGTGTACAGAAAGAGAAAAGCGGGAGCAACATTTGCGTGAGGTTCTTGAATCATTTAATAATTCGTCCAAGCTGATGGACAGAATGGTGAATAGTTCAAAACCGCCTGGAGAAAGAACCGGAATTGGTTATGACCTCGGCTCCTCTTCACATGTCACCTTAAACCAACCCACAAATGTTTACACCCGTGAAAGTTTTACATCTGCTTTTGTTCAAGGTCCCACTCAAATGTCTGAGCCAATGACCAAGGTTAACAATGGTGAAACACCACAATCAACAAGCCAACCTAAGGGAACAGCTGTACAACGAATTGTGGAACGTAGAAATGAAAATCCCTTGAATGGCAATCCTAGGCACGTGTATGCCAAAAGGAATGGACCAATCAGAAATAGATTTAATCTAAATCAAAAGAAAGGTCAGCCTACAAGGAATAATCAATCAAGGACAAAGCCGAATGTTAATCAGAGGCAAAATCGTCCTAAAAATCCTTCACAAGGAAATGGACATATCAGACATGCCGAGAGGTCATTCAGAAGATCGAGGACAGGCAATGGATGGAGTGGACCAACCGAGGAAAATTGGTTTGATTATCCAGAACCTATGTCAAAAGCGCAATTTGACAAAATGCATCTGCATAAACAAACCAATTATTTCAAGCAGTTTCATAATCCACCTGCGGATTATTTTCAAGAAAGATATAAGAACAAAACCTTTTCAAAAATCTTTTATGATTATTGTGTCTTTAACGGATATAAGGGACCGAGAATGAGTAGAGGTTACTCTAGGTTCGCTTGGATTCCAAAGTTGACCTCTAACCCCAAAGAACCCGCAACCCAAGGGGTTCCTAAAAATGCATAATCTTTCTTGCCGGAAAAACAAGTCATATGGTATGTGGACAGTGGATGCTCAAGACATATGACTGGTGACAAAACAATTTTGAGCAACTTTAAGGATATTGATGGCCCAAAAGTGATATTTGGAGGAGAAACAAGTGGAAAGACGTGTGGAACTGGAGATGTTATTAGAAATGGCATAACAATTCAAAATGTTCCATACGCAGAAGGATTGAAATTCAACTTGCTGAGCACAAGCCAATTTTGTGATAAAGGATACAACGTCGAATTCTTCAAAGAAAAATGCAACATCGTCAGCACGAAAGATGGAGAAATTGTTCTCTCGGCAAAATGAAAGAAAAATATGTATGTTATCACTTGGAATTCCTTTAATACTAACGTTTGTCTTGTAGCTAAAAGCAATGCAGATCTATGTTGGGAATGGCACAACAAGCTAAGTCATCTGAACATTAAAACCATCAACAAGCTTGCAAAGAAAAATTTGGTAGAAGGTCTACCAAAAGCAACATACGTCAAAGACAAAATTTGTGAAGCATGTCAAAAGGGAAAACAAATCAAATCATCCTTCAAGTCCAAGGAATCAGACACAACCTCTCGACCATTGAGTTTGCTACACATGGATTTATTCGGACCAGTTGACTCGCAAGCCTCAGTGGATGAAAGTACACGCTAGTTGTAGTGGATGAACACACGAAGTATACATGGGCTTTGTTCCTAAGGAAGAAAAGCGAAACAGAAATTGTTTTACCCAATCTCTTAAGACAACTTCAAACAGAGAAGGAAGTGAGCATTATAAGGATCAGATCAGATCAGGGAACTGAATTTGTGAACAAAGTCATCAAAGATTTCTGCGGACAAAATGGCATATTCCATCAACTTTCGGCAGCAAGAACTCCACAACAAAATGGTATTGCCGAAAGAAGAAACAAAACTTTGAAAGAAGCAGCACGAACAATGATCGCACATTCGGGTTTACCTAAGCGTTTTTGGGCCGAGGTTGTAAACACAGCTTGCTACACACAAAATCGATCCCTGATCAACAAATCTCATAACCTCACTCCATATGAATTATGGAAAGGTAAGAAACCTGTCATTAGTTATTTTCATATCTTTGGTTGTAGATGTTTTATTCACAACAACGGGAAAACTCATCTAAGAGCATTCGACGAAAGAGCTGATGAGGGACTATTTATGGGATATTCCTCGGTTAGCAAAGCATACAGGGTTCTCAATAAAAGAACAATAGTCATTGAAGAATCAATACATGTCAAATTTGATGAAAAATCCGAGAAATTGCCTATAGAGATAAATAAGGCATCTGGTCAAAGTTCATCTCCTCGAGAGAATGAAAACATCGATGACGAAGACACAGAGTTTGAAGACCATCTAGTATCTTACATGAGACTTCAACCAAAGTCTACAAACTCCGAGTGTAGAACTCAAACTGTTGAAGAAACACAAGGCGCAAACACGAATGCTCAATCTACCTCAGAACCAATGATATACATCGATCTACCCTGCATTCCTGAGATGGAAAATCAACAACAACAACAACCGCCTTTTGAACCAGATCTAAGATGGCTAAGAGACCATCCTCCTGATCAAATTATTGGAAATATTCAAGAAGGAGTAAGAACAAGAGCTTCTTTACATGAAAATATGATGGCTTGTTTCCTATCACAAATGGAACCAAAATCTATATAAGAAGCTCTAAGTGATCCAGACTGGGTGATAGCCATGCAAGAAGAGCTTCATCAATTTGAGCGAAACAATGTATGGGAACTTGTTCCAAGACCCACACATCAAAATGTCATTGGAACCAAATGGGTGTTCAGAATTGAAACAAAATGAGTGAAGACGGTCTCATTGTTAGGAACAAAGCTCGTCTTGTTGCTAAAGGTTACTGTAAAGAAGAAGGTATTGATTTTGATGAAACCTTCGCCCCCGTGGCTAGGCTTGAAGCTATACGAATGTTTCTAGCATATGCAACATATAAAGATTTCAAAGTCTATCAAATGGATGTCAAAAGTTCATTCCTAAATGGACTCCTAGAAGAAGAAGTATATGTTGAGCAACCACCTGGTTTTGCTATCGATTGTGGACAAAAAAAAGTCTATCATCTCAAAAAGGCCCTATATGGTTTAAAGCAAGCTCCACGAGCTTGGTATGATACACTTTCATATTTCCTTATCAATTTTGGTTTCACGAAAGGGGTAGGGAGTATCCCGACCGACACGCCTTCGTCTTTTGTTCTTTTTTATGCAGCTTGCAGGTCGGATTTTCTTAGAGGAACCCGGTCGTGCCCGACCGGTAAAACACCCTGTAACACCCCGTGTTACGGCCTTTAATCCCGAATTAATTATATAATTAATTCCGTTAATTATAATTAAAAAGAATTCAAATTGGTTAAGATTCCCTTTAATTAATTAATGTGGTCCACCATGGATCATGGACCCATGCCTAAACTAGAGTCTTAAGCCCATTAGGAATAAAGAAAGTAAACCTTTTACTAGTCAGATTCTAATTAGGAATCCTAGACCTACATATCTATTAGGAATAAAGAAAGTAGGCCTTTATTATTCAGATTATGATTAGGATCCCTGATTCTATAAATAGGGATTAGAAAGCAACTAACCCATACCACCCATAGTTATATTACACGAAAATATTCCAAGGAGATTCCCCACCACCAAGCCTAGGGAGATCAATCAGATGGAATTCTTAGAGAATAACCTTAGTAGCCAAGGATTCTAGTTAAGGCTAAGAGGTAACCCATGTCTCAACAAAACCTATTTTCCTTGCTATAATTATCTTCTTTGGCTTCCTCTCTACAGTTGTGTCTTGATGAATCGTTTATGATATCGGTGATATGATCTTGATGATTGTGAGATGATTTTATGTGTGATCTTGATGATCTTGATTATGATAAGAGGTTCTTGATGATTATGTGATATTCTTGATGAATCTTGACGTTTCTTGATGTTAAAAGACGAACTATGATTTTGATGATTTAAATATGATTAGAGCCCTAGGTCAAATTGGGGATTTTGTATTATGTTATTCTTGATATATTCGGGTGGGAATTCGCATGTTCGGGTGTTGATTATGCTTAGAAGTCATGATAGGATATGTGCTATATGATTCTTGCTTTTGATCCATTAATTGTCTACATGGTGTCATCAATTGCGTTTAAAAGTGTCTAAGCATGGTTTCGAGTTCCACAAAAGATCCCAGGACGTTTATTTTGATAAAGAGTCAGTGGGGGGTAGGGGGACCCGCCACCTACCCGCTGCCCGAAAAGGACGCCGCCGGCAGCGGGCAGGCGACTACCCATCGGGCACCCGCTGCCCGGAGGCTTGTCGCCGGCGGGTGGTCCTCCACCCACCGGCTACCCGCTGGAATTTGCCCAATTTGGGTCTTCGGCTTCCCCGACCCTCGTGGTGTCCCAACGGACTCCGTTTATCGTGCCTAAGTCTAGTTTGATGTTTCGGGTGCCGTTCGTAGGATAAAATAGTCTTGTGTATCGCATGCTAGTTGAATTGGTATCCCGTTGGCCTAGGTGAAAGAAGTATGAACCCCTTAGGTTATTCCTAGTATGTGGATGACCACACATAGGTTTCATTATACGTTTTCCCCCCTTTCCCAATGTGTTAATATGAGTTGCATGTGCTTGCTATGTGTTATGTGTGCATGATACCCCAATTTGGTTGCGATCAAATTGGTTATTCCTGAGCTGCAGTTCAGAAGTTGGCTATGGTCAGAATTACACTCTCAGGCTGTGGTCCACCGTTTGGTTACGATCAAACGTTTTACATGAGCTGCGGTTCATATTCCTGGCTGCGGTCAGATGATCACTCTTGGGCTGCGGTCCACTGTTTGGTTGCAATCAAACATTATGATGAGCTGCGGTTCATCGGTCGGTTGCGATCGTGTTAGGAATAAATTGTAATAGATTTTGATAAGCCATATTGTAAATCGTAGATCCCCAATTTTATTTTATTAGACTAGTCGAGTCATAGACCAAGAAAGGGAAAAATAAATTCATTAGTTGAGGAAATGGATGAAGAAGAGATAAAGCCTAAAATCAAGAAATTGCCTAGTGAAAATGGCAAACAAAAGAGGAAGATGTATGCGTATGAGATTCAGGAAGAAATCCCTCAAGAAATCCCGAAGAAGAAAGAACGTGACTTGAAGTTTGCATGAAGCTATCTTGAAGATCAAGCATCTATGGAAAGAAAGGAGTACACCAAGTGAAACTAGAAGATGATTAAAAGGCTGTACGGACGAGATGGTAGAAGCTTGAAATATTATGTGCAAGGTCACAGGTTTAAATCTCACATCCCACATATTTTAAAGAAGCCAAGTTTAATTCCATCAGTTAAAGTATGAGGCGATGGTTTGGCCGATGGGATGAGATTTCCAGGGGAAGCAATTTGCAAAGTCAAAGAGGATAAGATTACCAAATTGACTAAGGGATGAAGTTTACAAGGGAAGGGATGAAGTTTCCCAAATTGGTATCCCGAAAATTGACATAAGTCAAAGAGGATAAGATTACCAAATTGACTAAGGGATGAAGTTTACAAGTGAATGGATGAAGTTTCCCAAATTGGTATCCCGAAAATTGACATAGGGATGCAATTTCATCTGAAGGGTTGAAGTTCGAAATTGAAGTTCAAATTGATATCTCGAAGGGAAGGCAATTTCAATTTGAAGGGATGAAATTGATATCTCGAAGGGAAGGCAATTTCAATTTGAAGGGATGAGATCTACAGGGGCTTCAATTCAATTGGAGATATAAATATCTACAGGGGCTTCAATTCAATTGGAGATATAAATTGAAAGGGATGAGATTGCAAGTCCAAATCAAGTAAGGGATGAAGTCAATTGAAGAGATGAAGTCGAAGTACAGAGGAAAATATAAGAAGAAGTTGCAGAAGCAAAAATACTAGTCTAACTAGTAAGGGATTATATTGGAGATTATATTTTGAAGATAAAAATCCCAAGAGGCGTGATCTACACCAGATGGAGATTCATGGGACGCTATTTTTCCGAAAACCTCAAGCTCAACTTGAAATCTCAGACATATCTGCAACGTTATCTTATCTTTTGACAAAAGGCTATACAGCTAAGAGAAATTCAAAAATGAGAACGTTTCTCTCCAACGGAAATATTCCCATTACCAGCTATAAATAGATGAAGATTGAAGCTTTGGAAAGCAGGGGTGAAAGAAGCAAGAACGCAATAGAGCAAGAATACAGAGCTAAACAGAGCATACAAAATTCAAAGAAAGCTTTCCATCTCAGGAGCTTAAATTGATCTATCTTTTGTGAGATAAACACTTAGAGTGATACAGAGCTTAGAAAAGAAATATCCAAGAGTGTTAAAATCTTCATCAACTTCAAGAGACTCAGCGCACCATTGAAGATCATCTACAGAGTCTCAAAGTTGGAATCAAGGCAAAACTTGTTTTGGAGCAAAACAAGGGAAAGGAGGAAAGTAACACGGAGTTGTGAAATCCTGGATTGTCACACGGAGCTGTGAGATCCGAAGCAGCAGTGTCAGAGGACATTGGGCGTGATTGGTGTGGGCTTGGTGATCAAAGCACCAGATCACGGAAGATACGTTTCTACCGGATCGTAGAAGACGGGGGAAAAGTAACGCGGAGTCGTGAAATCCTGGGAAAGTAACGCGGCGACGTGAAACCTGAAGCAGCAGTGTTGGAGGCACTGGGCGTGATTAGTGTGGGCTTGGTGATCAAAGCACTAGATCACGGAATTCATTGTATCTTGGAACCAAGAAGTGGTGGATATAGTGAATTGGCTCTTGGAGAAAAGAGCAAGTGGAGTAGGAGGATTACATCACCTCGCGAACCACTATAAATTGCCTTTTTTTCTTTACTGCTTTCTTTACTTACTGCTCTTGCTTGCTTCTCACGAAAATAATCTTGACACGATCTACACACACACCGTATCGTTTATTTATTTCCGCTGCGTACCATACTCTAACAATCTAGTTAAGAGTTTTGGTTTATCTCTGGCTTACCAATTGTTATATTGTGCAAAAAGTTTGAAAGTCTATTCACCCCCCCCCCTCTAGACTTTCACCTTACCTCTTTTGGGACCAACAATTGGTATCAGAGCGGGTACCTATCCGAGTCAGATTTTGTCTTTAACTGATACCAACAATTGGTATCAGAGCAGGCTGTCTATTTAGGCCAATTTGCTTTCAAAGCACGTTGCCTAATTGGGTCAACCTTGTTTCTGACTGCTAGGCAGATCCATCTTACCCAGTGTGTGTAAATTGGATTATCTGTCTCTCGTATCCACCGAGAAGATGAATAAAGATTTAGCTCAAAATCTATTATTCTCGCTTGATAAATTTGATGATTGGAAAGTTCGTATGCAGGTTCATCTATCAGCTTTACACGATGAAATGTGGGAAGTTATTTCCACTGGCCCGATCGAAATATTGAAAGTAAATACGGCTTTTCTTCTATCTCCGGATGCTCAACAATTCGTACCAAAGCCAAAACCGGAATGGACGCCGGATGATAGAAAAAGGAACAATCTTGACAACATTGCCAAAGATATTCTGTTCAAAGCCATTGATGATACAATATTCCCAAAAGTGCGAAAATGTACAAGTGCAAAAGAAATTTGGGATACTCTCATCAAGATCGGAGAAGGAGATGAACAAGAAAAAGATAACAAGCTCACTATTGCTATGAAGAAGTTCGAGGACTTCAAAATGCTCTCAAACGAATCCATTGTTGATATGGAAGCTCGAATAATCAAAATCCTTGGAGAAATTAATGACCTTGGCAAAAATATTAGCCAAAAGGAAATTAATCTCAAAGTTCTACGAGGCTTACCATCTACTTGGGATATGAAGGTTACGGCTATGCGAGATCACCGAGATCTAAGAATATTGTCAACCGACAAATTATTTAGTGATCTTAAAGCATATGAGTTCGAAATGAAGGCCAAAGATGATGAAGTTCATGAAATTCGAAATCCAGCTCTAATGGCCGAACAACCGTCAACCTCCAGGTCAGTAGATAATATTGATTTTATAACTGACGAACAATTTGCTCTTTTTGTTAGAAAATTCAAAAGGTTCATGTGAAAAGGAGACAACAAAAATTCTTCTCGTGGAAAATATGTCTCTCGCACGACACAAGAAGAGAAAGTCGAAGAAAACAACAATTTATGCTACAATTGCCGCAAACCCGGACATTTCAAAATAAATTGTCCGTATCCGATCGTTAGCAAGTATCAAGGCATAAATGTTGAATCTACACCGAATAAATCAGAAAGCAAAGATCGAAGGTTCAAGCGCGACAAAAGAAAAGCTCTCGTTAGCAATGAACCAAATGAAAATGATGAGTCGAATGGATTGTCATCAAGTGATGAAAGCTCAAGTTCAGAAGATGACACGGCTCTAATATGCAAATCAATTGAGTTGAGTTCAAGTGAAGAGTGCTTTATGGCTCTTGGAGCAGAGGAAGAAGAGGTAATATCTAATTCTTTCAATTCTGTTAATTCCTCTTTTTCTCGTGAATCTATTGGCAGTCTAATGCGAGATTGTCAAGAGATTATGCTCACTCATCCTCAACTCAAAGAGCACAATAATATTCTAATTCTTGAAAAAGAAGAGATGAATAAAAAATTGCAAGATGCTTTACATGAAGTGAGTAACTTGAAGAGTGAAAATATTCAACTTCAAGAAGAGTGCAAAGCAAGAGAGGTTAGAGAACATAACCTTCGGGCTACCATTGCTACGTTTACTAATTCGTCCAAAATTATGGATAAAATGGTAAATATGCAAAAGCCATCAGGAGATAGAACCGGAATCGGTTATGACTCCACATGTTCTCAAACCCCTCCGAAACTGACTAATTCTACTACTACTTTAAATAATAAAATGCAAGTGGTAAAATTTGTTAAAAGTCAGTATAGCACAATGAGACAAGGACTTGGCTATCATGAGAAAGCAAAATTGAATGTTGATAGGCCGAAACAGTTCAATACTATGGCAAAGCAACAAAAATTCTTCAAGCAAAGATATGCCAAAGAGTCAAGTGCAAAAAGAATTTTTAGAAAAGAGGGAAGCTTTTCTAGAAATAGAGATGGAAGATTTTATTCCACTCAAAAGGATTGGTTGTGTAAATCTTGTTTAAATGTTTCTTATAGACCAAAGCAACAATCCTCTTCCCAGGTGCCTAGATATAAAAATGTTTTTCAAAACCCGGCGCCAAAAATGTTTTCAAAAGTTAATTATGATTATCGTGTTTCAAATGGTTACAAACCGCCTTATCTTAATTCAATAGGATCTAGGTGGGTTTGGTTACCAAAAATTACTAACAGCAAAGGACCCAAGCAAGTATGGGTACCTAAAACCAACTAATCTTTTTTGTAGGATGTTTGGTACATCGACAGTGGTTGCTCACGCCACATGACTAGAAATAAATCTTGTCTAGTGAATTTCAAGAAAATCGATGGACCAAAAGTTATATTTGGAGGAAATCAAAATTATGGAACTACAAAAGGAGTTGGTACAATTGAAAGAAATGGTTTGAAGATCGAAGATGTTTCATTTGTTGAAGGCCTAAAACTCAATTTGCTGAGCACTAGTCAATTTTGTGATAAAGGCTATCTTGTGGAATTTTCCAAAGATAATTGCCTAATAAAAAATGAGCTCTCAAATGAAGTTGTGCTCACTGGAAAAAGGCGAAAGAACATGTACATTGTTGATTGGAGCACAAGCAAAGATTCAGTATGCTTAATGGCCAGAAATTCGAATGAAGCAAATTGGGAATGGCACAAAAAGCTCAACCATTTAAGCTTCAAGACTATCAATCACCTTGCAAAGAAAAATCTAGTTGAAGGATTACCAAGTATCATCTTCAAGAAGGACCAAGTGTGTGATGCATGCCAACGCGGAAAGCAAATCAAATCATCATTCAAGTCTAAGACGCATGAATCAATATCAAGACCGCTAAGCTTGCTACATATGGACTTATTTGGACCGGTTGATCCAATAAGTGTAAGTGGTAAGAAATATACTCTTGTTGTTGTTGATGATTTTTCCAGGTACACTTGGACCGTGTTTCTCAAGAAGAAAAATGAAGTTGAACAAGTGTTGCCAAAACTGTTGAAGCAACTACAAAATGAGAAAGAATTGCAAATATCAAAAATCCGAACGGATCGTGGAACCGAGTTCGTAAATGGAGTTATACAAGCTTTTTGCAATTCACATGGAATTTCTCATCAATTATCTGCCGCTAGAACACCACAACAAAACGGTGTTGCCGAAAGAAGAAACCGGACGCTTAAAGAAGCCGCACGAGTGATGATTAGTGCAGTCGGTCTCCCGAAAAGATATTGGGCGGAAGCTATCAACACTGCTTGCTACACGCAAAATCGAAGCATGATCCATAAGCAGTATAAGAAGACGTCATATGAGCTTTATAAAGGGAGAAAACCAAATATTGGTTATTTTCATATTTTTGGATGCAAGTGCTTTATTCATATTAATGATAAATTGCATCTAAAAGCTTTTGATGAGCGTGCAGATGAAGGAATTTTTCTAGGATATTCGACTACCAGCAAAGCATTCAGAGTGTTGAACAAAAGAACAATGGTGGTTGAAGAATCCATACACGTGGTATTTGATGAAAAATCACACGTCAATATTGATGCTCTGGACGAAAATGGCGAAAATATTGAGCAAAATGGTAACAAGTGTCATATTGATTTTTGTGATACTGATGATACGTGTGAAGAAAATATTTTGCAGGGAATGGATGAGTTGGAAATTAATTCTCTAGAAAATCCCATCTCTCATCCAGTAAGAAATGAAATGCGGGATGCAATTGGTATTGAAATTGCAAATCAACCCAGGGATGCAGTTGAAGTGGAAATTGCAAATCAGCCCTTGGATGCAATTACTGGAGAAGTTGGAAATCTACAAAATGAAGCAGAAATTCGAACCAGTGCTACCTCTTCTCAACCAGTAAATCCACCTAGCACCATGCACCCTTTTGAACCAGACTTAAGATGGCTCAAAAATCACCCACCAGAATTAGTGATCGGAAATGTTCGCGTTGGCGTAAAAACAAGATCATCTACCATGGAAGCATTGTTCACATGTTATCTATCTCAGATTGAACCAAAAGAAGTGGACGAAGCTCTAAATGATCCAAGTTGGATTGACGCCATGCAAGAGGAACTCGATCAATTCAAAAGAAATGATGTTTGGGAACTTGTTCCAAGACCAATGAACCACAATGTTGTAGGAACTAAATGGGTCTTCCGGAACAAAGCAAACGAAGAAGGCGTGATTGTTAGGAATAAAGCAAGGCTCGTTGCAAAAGGATACTCTCAAGAAGAAGGAATAGATTTTGATGAAACCTTTGCACCGGTAGCCAGACTCGAAGCTATAAGGATTTTCCTAGCCTATGCCGCACACAAAGATTTCACCGTTTATCAAATGGACGTGAAAAGCGCATTCTTGAATGGACTACTCGAAGAAGAAGTTTATGTTGAACAACCCCCAGGTTTTGAGGTAAAAGGCGAAGGTGATAAAGTCTACAAACTTAAAAAGGCATTGTATGGGTTGAAACAAGCACCTAGAGCTTGGTATGATACCTTGTCAATGTTCTTGATAAGCTGTGGATTCACCAAAGGCCTTGATTGACAAAACTCTCTTTAGAATTCAAGATGGTGATCATATTTTATTAGTGCAAATATATGTTGATGACATTATTTTTGGAAGCACTAACAATTCTTTGTGTGAGAAATTTTCGAAGCTTATGCAGAATAAATTCGAAATGAGCATGATGGGTGAATTGAATTATTTCTTGGGCTTACAAGTCAAACAATTGAAGGAAGGAATATTCATCAATCAAGCAAAGTACACCCGCGACTTGATAAAGAAGTTTGGCCTTGATGGAAAATCATCGATCAAAATTCCTATGAGTACATCAATAAGGCTAGACAAAGACGAAGATGGAAAAGATGTCGAACAAATGAAGTATAGAGGAATGATTGGTTCACTACTATACCTCACTGCAAGCAGGCCGGACATTTCTTATGCTGTGGGAGTGTGTGCAAGATTCCAAGCAAATCCAAAAGAAAGCCACCTCACCGCAACAAAGAAAATCATAAGATACTTGAAGGGCACAATCAATGTTGGATTGTGGTATCCTAAAGGTACAGATTTTACGCTAACTGGTTTTTCAGATGCGGATTTTGCAGGTTGTAAAATAGACAGAAAAAGCACCTCCGGAACGTGTCAATTCTCGGGAGGAAGGCTTGTTTCTTGGTTTAGCAAAAAGCAAAATTCCATCGCAACTAGTACCGCCGAGGTCGAATATATTGCTGCAGGAAGTTGTTGTGCTCAAATTTTGTGGATGAAGCAACAATTGAAGGATTATGGAGTGAATTGCGACGATGTTAGCATATTTTGTGACAATACAAGTGCAATCGCTATCACCCACAATCCAGTGCTTCACTCAAGAACCAAACATATCGACATACGACATCATTTCATAAGGGATCATGCTGAAAAGAAAGATCTAAAAATCGAGTATATCCCTACGGAGAACCAAGTTGCAGATATTCTCACGAAGCCTTTATGCGAAACGAGATTTTCTACTTTAAGGCATGAATTGGGAATGTTGGAAATGAGCTAAGTATCACTAAACTTAATCTCTTGATCTAAAATGATACATATGCTCAAATTATGTGTTCTACGTGTTTATATGCTATTATGTGTTTTACGTGTTTACATATTTCTATGTGTTTAATTTTCATGTAAACTAATTTGCTAAATGTGTTAAGTGTTCAATTATGTATGTAGTGTTTAACGTGATTTTATATGCAATGCAAGTTAATGTGACAAAATGTGCAATTTTTATCTAATTTTTTTTGAATTGCATGTTTTGATCGTTACTTGGACCGCAAGTTATGTTCATGTTTGTGTTAATTTGTTTGCATGAACAATTTATTTGTGATATATGATCTATAATTTGGTTTATACTTATGTGCTAATTGTTTTTAATTAGTTTATTTTAATTGGTATCTAAAATAATTGGCTAGTTTCTAAATATTTGATTATTTGATTACTTGTGTGTTTTAGAAACTACCGTATATGTGTATGTATATTTTAGGTGTTTAATTGAAATTTCTCTAATTTTCTAAATCTGTGTTTATTTTAATTGGGAGTTTACCGTGTATATGTTTGTTTATATATGGATTTGATTTAATTGCTTTTATTTAAAATTCCATATATGTTTCGGAAATTATATGTAAGATTTACGGATATGTGTGTAATTTGTGTGATTATATTTATGTTTTTTTATATGATATATCTAACGTGTGTTTTTGAGATGAAAAAGGAAGAGATCAGATTGGATTGAAACCTCCACCCTTTAAACCTCTACCCCATAAAACCCAATCCCATTAAAACTCTTCACCTTTTAAACCTATACCTCTTAAACTTCCACCCATAAATTAAATCCCACAAAAATCTCACCCTCTCTCACAAAATCAGATCCTCTCTCTCGTAAATCTCCTCCCAAATCCAACCTCTCTCTCAAATCTTCAAAAATAATCAGAGGTGTCCATTCATAATCATCTTACTCTATACACCTTACGTATATAGAGTACCTAAGAGACTGTGAGGCATTTAATGCCCTTGTCTGCTAATGATAACCTTTTTATCTCTCCTAGTAACACCTTAACCAAAAGACACCTCCACCCTTAAAAGTGCCTTGTCACCACACCTATTCTAAAGGTCTCAATTGAGATTTCTCTCTGAGAATTAGACCCCCTCGTAAATCTTCTTAAACCATACGAAACCCTTCGTATTCTTCTCAGAAAAGAATTCCAGTTCTACCAAGATCAGAAATCTCTCTCTCTCAAGCTCTCAATCTCACCAGCGAACACCATGTCTGGAACCAAAGCCATGCAACCCAAAAATCTGCTTACTCTACAACAACAATTGATCGATGGAATGACACTCAATCCGGAGTTTTTCATGTTTGGAGCCGTCGACAAGGAATTAGCAAAGAAGAATCTCAATGCTTTGAAGGATTGTGGACTATAAGATTTCTTCACCTACAAATATGTTGGAGTTTTTGAAACAGATGTGACCGAGTTCTATTTGCATGCCACTGTGAAGAACAACGTGATTCACTCTAAAGTTAGAAGAACAGATGTTCAAATTTGTGAAAAAGACATCAAGGAGTGCTTCAAATTTCCTGATTCGGAGCTAATGCTAGAAGCTCACCATTATGATGCTCAATCCTTCTGGAATGAAATTCGTGGTCCAAAAGCACCTGTGATTCACGACTCAACCAAGCCAAAGAACGTGTTGAAACCAGAATATGATATGCTCATAGAGATAATGTATAAGATTCTGGACAATAAGCTTGGAAGTGTGGATGATTTATCTGGAACATCCGTGAGTCTGATGAATGGAATCATGCAAGGAATAAAATTCAACTGGGCAAAATACATCTTCAATCGCCTATTATTCTTTGTAAACAATGCAAAACCTCATGGCAGACCACTTGAAGGAAATCACTTTTTGCATAAAGTTGGGTATGGACTTATTGTTGGAGAAATTTTGAGAAAGAAGAATGTGCCTCTCAGAAGACACAAAAATGTTGGAATCTACAGAACTCTTTTCAGAAAATTTGGACCTGACTATGGCAAGAAAACAAATCGAAGGAAAGGATCAGAAGGAGGGGGTTCTACAAGCACACCTCAAAGCTCTCGAAAAAGAAACAGTAAAACTCCATCTGCAGGAAGTGCACACATGGGTTCGAGCAACCCAAGCAACAAAGATCAAGAAGCCGTAAGCTCGGCTATAACACTTATTCCATTTCAGGAAGTGGTAGAGTCTGAAGCTCATGAAGTTGAGATACCCGAGATGCCAATGGAAGAAGATACCACTCGAATGGAGTTTGCAGGAGTTGAAGTGCAAGTTTCCAATGACTTGCAAAGGAGAATCTCGAATCAATCTGCAGTTGAAGCTGGTGTTGAACCCATTGTGTTCGACAAAACACAAACTCGAGATGATCCGAAACTGATGAAGGAATTAAACCGAGTTCAAACATGGAAGGAATGGAGACTTGAAAGATATCACTCTTTTATCTCCAAAGTTGATTCAGAGTTGATACAAAGTGAAGAATTAGCCTTTGAATGGCTAGGAACCAACTCAATGCTTGAAGCACTAAACATGGATGCAAATCAAGTTTATAGGCTGAAGCTTCAAGAAAAGAACAATAAGGGAAAACGAGTGGCCGCAGCAACTCAAGAAGATGCCAATCAAGTCTCTCCAAATGATATTGAAAAAGAGAATAAAATGAGGCTACAGATTGCTCTACACAGATCGTTGACTGACACTCATGGACATCCAGGTGATACTTCAATTAATATAGCCAATGATTTTCTTGAAAATTTTGGAGAAAGGGCGAATGAAGGAAGTACACTTGTTGAGGTACCAATTTCAGCTTCTGAAACGCATGAGTCTATTCCTGTCAGAGTTCACTGTGCTGAACTTTTGATATCAAATGTGACCCCCACCAACATTGATATAAATGCTATGGACCCTACAAGGGATGAATTTAGAGACCAAATTGATGGTGAAATCAGACCATCAATTGGGGGGGAATACTTATATGAAGCGCCAGTGCACAATAACACCTCTATGATGTCACCTCAAAATAATTCTCTGGAAGAAGTCAATTTAAATACAGAGATTATTTCAAGAACAGAGGTTATTGGAGAAGAAATTGAAAATCATCTTGAAGAAGCCGATTCACCAGAAGAAAATTTGCAGCTTGTTGAAAATCCAATTCTTGGTGATCCACGAAGGAATTTGTTCAAAAGTCTACACTCTCTGAACATGAGTAGAAGCCGAACCCGAGAAGAAGATGAAGATGATTTGTTAACATCACTTTTTGCAAAAGTTACAGAAACAAGTGATGTTGTGTGTCAAAAGATTGGAACTACTCTTACCGAACAAGGACATCCCTCTCTACAACACTTTGAGGACACACGAACAAATTTGAAGGAGCTATTGGAACATCAAAATGCTCTGCAAACAAAGATAGACAGAGCCGAAAGACATCTAAAAGGAGATCTTACCGAAGGATTATTGGAGATAATCCAACTCATGAAGAAGGAACGAGAAGCTACCGAGAAGATCAACAATGAAAGACACATGAGACAAATAAAAGCCATACAAGACCAGGAGACAAGGATAAATCACCTTGAGGTAGAATTATCCTCTATGGCTAACAAAATATCTGATTTGCAGGATGTTTCTCTCAAAACACATGATGGAGTTAAGATTGTTAAAGCCAATCAAGAACAAGATTCCAAATCCCTTGGCTTTTTGATTGATAATGCCATAAGGGGGGAAGAAATTCTCAATCATCTGGCTTTACAACAACATGAATTCATCATTGGAAGTCAACCGCAACAGCCAGTTTTGACCGCTGCACCAACGAAAGGCCGTGGACGAGGACGTGGTCAACAATCCCAAGTTGGTTTCGCTCAAATTGCAAATCCGAGTCTTGGATCAAGCTCATCGAAAGTGGCCGAAACTCGAGGATGGCTCGAATGCTCAAAAGGAACCTTAACAGCGCAGAAAATTTGGACATCCGAGAATGTGCCGAGTATGGTGAAAAGATGGCCAAAAGCTGATCAAGCTCAATGGATTTCGGACAAGAATAAAGAAGAAGAAGCAAAAAGGAAGCAAACCGAAATGTGGTATGAGCTCAGAGACTATACCAAGAATAATGGTGAAAGTCTGGGATTCCAAAGAAGCTTTGAAGAATGCATAATTTGGTGGGAAGCCGGAGCTCTTCCGGGCACCAACATTAAAGAGGCCTTTGGACACTACATGGCTGGGAATGTGACTAAGAGATTTGAATGTGAAAAATTCAAGAATGATATCTGCAAGATGAGAGAACATATCAAGGATATATTGAAAGCTGACATGGGAGTCAAGAAACCCAGAAGGTAATCAAGCATAAATTCCTCAAGAATATGATGTTTTGAATTTCGATGATTTTGGCTACAATAATATTTCCTCCAAATCGACTAATATGAATAAAAATTTCCCATGGTCTGATCTAAGTCTGTTTTGATTTATTTTTGGCTATCATGTATTAGTTCGTGAATTAAAAGACAAGAATTGTCAAACGCATGCAAAAATTTGAAAAGATAAAAATTGATTAAAAATTAATCAAGGATGCGTATAGGACTTGTCTAAATTAATTCACAGAGTTTTCCTTTTCCCTAGAATTATTTTTGTCAAACTCATCTTGGCTTTGTCAAAATAAAATTGAGCAAAAATGAAATTATTTTTCAAAGACTTAAAGCCAATGTTTGAGTATAGGTTATGACATTATCAAAAGGGGGGAAATTGTTAGGAATAAATTGTAATAGATTTTGATAAGCCATATTGTAAATCGTAGATCCCCAATTTTATTTTATTAGACTAGTCGAGTCATAGACCAAGAAAGGGAAAAATAAATTCATTAGTTGAGGAAATGGATGAAGAAGAGATAAAGCCTAAAATCAAGAAATTGCCTAGTGAAAATGGCAAACAAAAGAGGAAGATATATGCGTATGAGATTCAAGAAGAAATCCCTCAAGAAAATCCCTCAAGAAATCCCGAAGAAGAAAGAACGTGACTTGAAGTTTGCATGAAGCTATCTTGAAGATCAAGCATCTATGGAAAGAAAGGAGTACACCAAGTGAAACTAAAAAATGACTAAAAGGCTGTACGGACGAGATGGTAGAAGCTTGAAATATTATGTGCAAGGTCACAGGTTTGAATCTCACATCCCACATATTTTAAAGAAGCCAAGTTTAATTCCATCAGTTAAAGTATGAGGCGATGGTTTGGCCGAAGGGATGCAATTTGCAAAGTCAAATGGGATGAGATTTCCAATTTGACTATGGGATGAGATTTCCAATTTGACTATGGGATGAGATTTCCATGGTTTGGCCGAAGGGATGCAATTTGCAAAGTCAAATGGGATGAGATTTCCATTTCCAATTTGACTATGGGATGAGATTTCCAATTTGACTATGGGATGAGATTTCCATGGTTTGGCCGAAGGGATGCAATTTGCAAAGTCAAATGGGATGAGATTTCCATTTCCAATTTGACTATGGGATGAGATTTCCAGGGAAGCAATTCAAAGAGGATAAGATAAGATTTGCAAATTGACTAAGGGATGAAGTTTACAAGTGAAGGGATGAAGTCTACAGGGGCTTCAATTCAATTGGAGATATAAATTGAAAGGGATGAGATTGCAAGTCCAAATCAAGTAAGGAGATATAAATTGAAAGGGATGAGATTGCAAGTCCAAATCAAGTAAGGGATGAGATTTCAATTGACAAATCTAGCAAGGGATAGAGATTTCATTTCCCAAAATAGCAAGGGAGTAAGGGATGAGATTTCAATTGACAAATCTAGCAAGGGATAGAGATTTCATTTCCCAAAATAGCAAGGGATAGAGATTTCATTTCCCAAAATAGCAAGGGAGTAAGGGATGAGATTTCAATTGACAAATCTAGCAAGGGATAGAGATTTCATTTCCCGAAATAGCAAGGGATGAAGTTTCACAAGGGAAGAGATTTCCCAAGTCAATTGAAGAGATGAAGTCTGGAAGCAGTCTACAGACCCAGACACGCGAAGTACAGAGGAAAATATAAGAAGAAGTTGCAGAAGCAAAAATACTAGTCTAACTAGTAAGGGATTATATTGGAGATTATATTTTGAAGATAAAAATCCCAAGAGGCGTGATCTACACCAGATGGAGATTCATGGGACGCCATTTTTGCGAAAACCTCAAGCTCAACTTGAAATCTCTGACATATCTGCAACGTTATCTTATCTTCTGACAAAAGGCTATACAGCTAAGAGAAATTAAAAAATGAGAACGTTTCTCTCCAACGGAAATATTCTCATTACCAGCTATAAATAGATGAAGATTGAAGCTTTGGAAAGTAGGGGTGAAAGAAGCAAGAACGTAATAGAGCAAGAATACAGAGCTAAACAGAGCATACAAAATTCAAAGAAAGCTTTCCATCTCAGGAGCTTAAATTGATCTATCTTTTGTGAGATAAACACTCAGAGTGATACAGAGCTTAGAAAAGAAATATCCAAGAGTGTTAAAATCTTCATCAACTTCAAGAGACTCAGCGCACCATTGAAGATCATCTACAGAGTCTCAAAGTTGGAATCAAGGCAAAACTTGTTTTGGAGCAAAACAAGGGAAAGGAGGAAAGTAACACGGAGTTGTGAAATCCTGGATTGTCACACGGAGCTGTGAGATCCGAAGCAGCAGTGTCGGAGGACATTGGGCGTGATTGGTGTGGGCTTGGTGATCAAAGCACCAGATCACGGAAGATACGTTTCTACCGGATCGTAGAAGACGGGGGGAAAGTAACGCGGAGTCGTGAAATCCTGGGAAAGTAACGCGGCGACGTGAAACCCGAAGCAGCAGTGTTGGATGCACTGGGCGTGATTAGTGTGGGCTTGGTGATCAAAGCACTAGATCACGGAATTCATTGTATCTTGGAACCAAGAAGTGGTGGATATAGTGAATTGGCTCTTGGAGAAAAGAGCAAGTGGAGTAGGAGGATTACATCACCTCGCGAACCACTATAAATTGCCTTGTGTTCTTTACTGCTTTCTTTACTTACTGCTCTTGCTTGCTTCTCACGAAAATAATCTTGACACGATCTGCACACACACACCGTATCGTTTATTTATTTCCGCTGCGTACCATACTCTAACAATCTAGTTAAGAGTTTTGGTTTATCTCTGGCTTACCAATTGTTATATTGTGCAAAAAGTTTGAAAGTCTATTCACCCCCCCCCCCCCTCTAGACTTTCACCTTACCTCTTTTGGGACCAACAGATCGACCCCTTCGTGTTGCGATACGAGGCAGGGTGCTGCGGGGCCGTGTCAGAGCTATATGCGCTGACCCTCATGTATGGGCATGCGATTGGTCCTGTGGCGCCTTCAAAGTGTGCTTGTGTGATGAGCTGAATGATGATATAAATGAGATGAAGTGAATCCGTGACCGTAGGATATATGCTAGTATCTTTACATGCCTAGTTACAACTGTTGAATGTGCTTATCCCATAGGATATATCCTAGTATCTTTATATGTTTGGTTATAACTGTTGAATGTGTTTATCCCTATTTGACGAGTCTATTCCGGTTTTGAAACTAGAGTTTCCTAGAATATATCTTCCTGCTTCAAAATGACTTTTCTTATATATATAAATAGGGATATAGGAGGCACCTAGATCTTTCACCATAATAATCTCTCACCACACAAGAAGATCCAAGAATCCCCTTAGGAGAAATCAAGAAAGAAGAAAGCTTAAAGAAAGACCCTTCATAGCCAAGGAATTAATTAAGGCTAAGAGGTAACCCATGTCTCAACAAAACCTATTTTCATAGCTATGATTCCCCTCTTAGGATTTCTCCCTTATTCTTGTGTGTTGATGATTCGTTATAATGATCTTGATAATCGGTGTTATGATTCCATGGGTGATCTTGATGATAAGAGGTTCTTGATGATTATATGGTGTTCTTGGTGTTCTTGATGATTATATGACGTTCTTGATGTTTATATGATATTCCTACCGAATCTTGATATTATAAGATGAATTGTGTTCTTGTTGATTTAAAAATAATTAGAACCCTAGGTTATATCGTGGAATTCGTATGGTATTATTCTTGGTAGATTGGGTGGGAATTTGTTTGTTTGGGTGTTGATTATGTTTAGAAAAGCATGATAGGTTATGTGCCGTATGTTTCTTGATTTTGATCCGTTAATTGTCTACGTGTGTTATCAATTGCGTTTGAAAGTGTCTAAGCATGGTTCCGGGTTCCACGGTGGTTCCCGGGGCGTTTATTTGTGAAGAAGAGTCAGTGGGGGGTAGGGGACCCGCCACCTACCCGCGGCTAAAAGTGGCATCGCCGGCAGCGGGCAGCTGCCCGCCGGGCACCCGCTGCCCGGAATAATTGCCGCCGGCGGGTGAGCCCTCACCCACCGGCTACCCGCTGGTTTGCACCCCAATTCGGGATTTTGGCTTCCCCGTTTGATGTTCCCCCGACCCCCGTGGTGTCCCAACGGACTCCGTCTATCTTGCCTATGTCTAGTTTGATATTTTGGGTACCGTTCGTAGGTTGTATGAGTCTTATATATTGCATGCTAGTTGAATTGGTATCCCGTCGACCTAGGTGAAAGAAGTATGAACCCCTTAGGATTATTCATAGTATGTGAAGGATCACGCATAGGTTTTGTTATACGTTTTCTCCCCCGTCCCAATGTGTTAATGTGGGTTGCATGTGCTTGCTATGTGTTATGTGTGCATGATACCCCAATTTGCTTGCGATCAAATTGGTTATACCGGCAGTTGGATGGGTTGAGAACTATACTGACTGTTAACCAGGCCGGTTGCGATCGGTCAGGTATATAAATATTATATTGGGCTGCGGTCCACCGTTTGGTTGCGATCAAACGTTTCTACATGAGTTGCGGTTCATATTTCCTGGCTGCGGTCAGATGACATACTCTTGGGCTGCGGTCCACTGTTTGGTTGCGGTCAAACTATGATGAGCTGCGGTTCATCGGTCGGTTGCGATCGACCCCTCCGTGTTGCGATACGGGCAGCGTGCTGCGTGGTCGTGTCAGAGCTATATGCGCTGACCCTCATGTATGGGCATGCGATTGGTCCTGTGGCGCCAACAAAGTGTGCTATGTGATGAGATATGGATGAGTTGTTGTTGTGTGTGTCTCGGGAGGTGACCTTGGGATTTATGCCGGGAATCGTATATGTTGGGTTATGGATATTAACTGTGCTTATCTTTATCTGCCTTGCCTGTTTCCCTATGCTTATGAAGTTTATATGCTTGATTATGACCGTTGTCTGTGCTAAGCCCTATCTGTTGAGTCTATTCCCCGTTTTAAAAGCTAGAGTCTCTTAGGATATATCTTCATGCTTCGAAATGGTTTTTCGTATAACTATGTATATATCTATATGTATTGTATTTCAACGCGTTGGAGTGGGTTACCAGCATCTCTCGCTGAACAGATATATTTGGCTTTTAGGCACAGAGGAGTAGACACTGGAGCGCGCTAGAGTCTTGAAGCGTAAAAGTAGATAGTTTCCCTTTCGGCCTGCGTGCCATGCTTATACATTTACATTATTGAGGATATTAGTTAGTTAGCCTGTGCACATGAGTTCTCTAGCTCAGGTGTGGCATAGCACCCCGTACTCTTTATATTATGTTTTGGGATTTAATGAGAATTTACCTTTATTATATAAGCTTCAAAAGTTTAAAAATTTCGGGGTGTTACAGTTGGTATCAGAGCCTAAGTTTGACCCTAGGATAAGACTATTAAGACAGACCTTAGGACATTAGGCTTGAACTATAGGTACTTAGGAACATAGGATTTAGGAACCTTAGGACGCGCGGTGAGACTGTGAAACCTACACATAACCTCCCCTCACCTTATCCCTCTCTAACTTAAAAGAACTTCCCCTACGTTTACCACACCAAGGTAAGGGTGCAGCACACTGACTCATCATTACAATAAATATTGGCCCTGAAAACCAGGAGCATGGCGCCAACAAGAAGACAGTCAAGGATCCCACACTCCTCAAAGAATGAATCCGAACCTTCAACAAAATCCTCGGGTTAGTGGAATGCCAAGAGGAACGCCGCGTAGAGATAGCCTCATTCTACTTCGAGACACGAGGCTAATCTTTGATAAATCCAAGAAGAACCTACTTATGGGCAACAACCGGGGGTTCAACTAGGAGTGCCTAGGGGCACGGCTACGAGGACAATTCCACCCCGCACCCATAAGGGCAACCATGTACGAGGAAATTCTCCACCTAAAACAAGGGATGGCCACCATCAGGGAATACCACAAACAATTCCTCCAGCTGGCTCGTTTCACGCCTGAATTAGATCCTACAGAGACAACCAAGATAAAGAAGGCGGTGACAGACCCCAAACTACGAAACCAAGAAGGCCCTAATTGTAAGCAAACCCCGAACACCCAACGAAGCCTACACCAGTAAACGCCAACTCCTACGAACGGGGAAATTCAGGAACAAATCCGAAAGAAGAAGTAACAGAAGTGGGAGACTGCTCCCTTCAGCATGAGCGAACCCTTTCGGAACTGGGCGCAACTATCCCAGCCCGGAGACTGGGAACGCCAATTAAATGCAAGAAAGTAAAGTAGTACGTAAACAACATCTTTCCTTAATCGTTAGCACGAATTGTCGAAAAGGGCTCAATATGACAAGAAGAGGCAACAGACACATGGAAAGTATCATACAACTAGAGCTTCCCGGCGATAAGGGTCTTACCTTGGAACAAGGACCTTGATGGTTTTAAGGCACCGTAAGAAGTACATGTAACACACAAAATCGCCAAAACACCATGCGACGTCAAGGGCAGTCAATCAAATGCATCCCCAAGAAGAGAAATGCATCGCCAAGCACTTGGTCACCAAAGGATTGAACAAAGGACGAGTGACAAGCCGAACACCAAGAAAAACCAAGAAGGCTTAACATTAATCAAACAAGGAAAAGACAAAGTTGGCTTATAACCAACTGCCCGATGAAGATGACGAGGTCGCTAAATTGGGAACCGGACCCAACCTACTGAAGGGAAAGAACATACGAGAGTCTTGACTCATCTAGAACTCGTACTTAAGGATCAATAACACTGTACGATGGGTCATCCTATGTATTCGAGTCCCTTTTATTGTGCACATGGGCATGGGGCTTGTCGGGACTGCAATCTGTGCATTCTTGGGATTTTTCCCAAAGGAATTCGCCCTTCATAGTCACCTTCCCGCGGGTCCCCAACGGGACCTTGATGGGACCCCAACGGGTCCTTGACGGGACCTTAACGGGGCCTTGACAGGAGCTTGGCAGGCGGACGACTGCCCACCTCGCGCCCACTGGTACAATGTGCTGATTTCTTAACTCCTCATTTTATTGATTCATGGCGCACTTGTGTGCCTCGATTGATAAACGCGAGTCTTGGGTAAGGAACCATGGGTCGCCCAAACATGGTGTCATCGGTAAAAGACCTTGACACACAAGACACCATCAGAAAAGCACAACCGATTGCATTACACGTGGAGTTGAAGTTGGACTCTACGATGCAACCGACTAGGGATGATTGGCATAAAGGATTGTGCAAACCAAGGAGGCGAGTTGGGAACTCGTGCTAAGGACTCACAAAGGACTTACAAGTCAAAATGCTAAGGATGGATCGGGACTCCTTCAAACCATGGATATCGTTCAAGCAAATCAGAGGACTCCTTACAAGTTGGTTGACCAAGCTTGGTCAAGACCTTGGACGCATTAAAGAAGTAAGTGTTAAATCATCACGGGAGATTCCCTCAAGATAGGAGAGAAGGACGAAACTTTAGCCTGGGAAGCAAGGTCTAACAAGGATCTTAAAGTCAAGCAAGTGCCAACACCAAGGAAGAAGGATCATCAATTCGTCAAATACTTCGTGATCAAAGCATCAAACCAGAATAGTCACTTAAGATCGAGAACCCTTAACCCATCCTAGCCGAATTCCTTTCCCTCCCTCGGAAAATCGGCCCCATCCTTATTTCAAAACCCTTTCTACCCTTCAAACCACATTTTTGATTCCCTATTTTAACAATTCCATACAAGGTGGCAACCTCACACCCTACGTTGCAACCTTGAAAACTTTGATCCTAATTCCTGAATCCACTTTGTCCTCAAGTTTGAAACCCACTCTCTTAATCCATTTAACCCAATTGTTCCCAAAAACCCAGTACACATAGATATACTATTATATATTCTCCCCATAGAATACATACTCTCTATATGACCACCATATTACTTTTTACTCGTTATCCCTGAAATGATTTCTAAGCTTCGGGGACGAAGCTTCTCGTAAGGGGGGGGGGGGGGGGGGGAGAGTGTAACACCCCGTGTTACGGCCTTCAATCCCGGATTAATTATTTAATTAATCCCGTTAATAATAATTAAATATGATTTAATTTGGTTAGGTTTTCCTTTAATTAATTAATAAAGGCCCACCATGAACCGTGGACCCTTGCCTAAATTAGAGTCTTAAGCCTACTAGGAATAAAGAAAGTAAACCTTTTACTATTCAGATTATGATTAGGATTCTCTTTAATTAATTAATATGGTCCACTATGGACCATGGACCCTTATCCCTAAAACGAGCCCTTAGTCCTATAAGGAATAGAATTAGTAAACCCATACCATTTAGGCCCTAATTAGGAGTCTTAAATATATAAATAGGGATATAGGAGGCACCTAGATCTTTCACCACAATAATCTCTCACCACACACGAAGTTCCAAGAATCCCCTTAGGAGAAATCAAGAAAGAAGAAAGCTTAAAGAAAGACCCTTCATAGCCAAGGAATTAATTAAGGCTAAGAGGTAACCCATGTCTCAACGAAACCTATTTTCATAGCTATGATTCCCCTCTTAGGATTTCCCCCATATTCTTGTGTGTTGATGATTCGTTATAACGATCTTGATAATCGGTGTTATGATTCCATGGGTGATCTTGATGATAAGAGGTTCTTGATGATTATATGGTGTTCTTGGTGTTCTTGATGATTATATGACGTTCTTGATGTTTATATGATATTCCTACCGAATCTTGATATTATAAGATGAATTGTGTTCTTGTTGATTTAAAAATAATTAGAACCCTAGGTTATATCGTGGAATTCGTATGGTATTATTCTTGGTAGATTGGGTGGGAGTTTGTATGTTTGGGTGTTGATTATGTTTAGAAAAGCATGATAGGTTATGTGCCGTATGTTTCTTGATTTTGATCCGTTAATTGTCTACGTGTGTTATCAATTGCGTTTGAAAGTGTCTAAGCATGGTTCCGGGTTCCACGGTGGTTCCCGGGGCGTTTATTTGTGAAGAAGAGTCAGTGGGGGGTAGGGGACCCGCCACCTACCCGCGGCTAAAAGTGGCATCGCCGGCAGCGGGCAGCTGCCCGGAATAATTGCCGCCGCCGGGCAGCCGGCGGGTGAACCCTCACCTACCGGCTACCCGCTGGTTTGCACCCCAATTTGGGATTTTGGCTTCCCCGTTTGATGTTCCCCCGACCCCCGTGGTGTCCCAACGGACTCCGTCTATCGTGCCTATGTCTAGTTTGAAATTTCGGGTACCGTTTGTAGCTTGTATGAGTCTTATATATTGCATGCTAGTTGAATTGGTATCCCGTCGACCTAGGTGAAAGAAGTATGAATCCCTTAGGATTATTCTTAGTATGTGAAGGATCACACATAGGTTTTGTTATACGTTTTCTCCCCCGTCCCAATGTGTTAATGTGGGTTGCATGTGCTTGCTATGTGTTATGTGTGCATGATACCCCAATTTGGTTGCGATCAAATTGGTTATACCGGCAGTTGGATGGGTTGAGAACCATACTGACTGTTAACCAGGCCTGTAACACCCCAGATTTTCAAGACTTTTAAAACTTATATATTAAATCCCAAATTATGATACAAAGAGTACGGGGTGCTATGCCGCACCCGAGCTAGAGAACTCAGGTGCACAGGCTAAATTCTAAAACCTCAATCAGTATCAAAACTAAATCATGGCACGCAGGCCGAAATGGGAAAACCGTCTATGCTACGTCTCAAGCTTCTAACGCGCTCCAGTGATCTTACTCGTCTGTGCTTGAAAGCCAAATATATCTGTTCAGCGAGAGATGCTGGTAACCCACTCCAACGCGTTGAAATACAATACATATAGTCATATATATAGATATACGTAAACCAATTTGAAGCATGAAGATATATCCTACGAGACTCTAGCTTTTTAAAACAGGGATCGACTCAACAGATAGGGCTAAGCACAGACAGCAGTTATACCAAGCATATACAGTTTACAACAGACAAGACAGGTAAGATAAACACAATTAATAATCATAATCTGACATATACGATTCCCAGTGTAAATCCCATAGTCACATCCCCAAGGTACTCATAGCAACAACTCATCCATATCTCATCACATAGCACACTTTGTTGGCGCCACAGGACCAATCGCATGCCCATACATGAGGGTCAGCGCATATAGCACTGACACGGCCCCGCAGCACCCTGCCCCGTATCGCAACACGGAGGGGTCGATCGCAACCGACCGATGAACCGCAACTCATCATAGTTTGATCGCAACCAAACAGTGGACCGCAGCCCAAGAGTATGTCATCTGACCGCAACCAGGAAATATGAACCGCAGCTTATGTAGAAACGTTTGATCGCAACCAAACGGTGGACCGCAGCCCGGGAGTGTAAATCTGACCGCAGCCAGCTTCTGAACCGCAGCTCAGGAATAACCAATCTGATCGCAACCGAATTGGGGTATCATGCACACATAACACATAGCAAGCACATGCAACCCACATTAACACATTGGGAAGGGGGAGAAAGCATATAACAAAACCTATGCGTGATCCTTCACATACTAAGAATAATCCTAAGGGGTTCATACTTCTTTCACCTAGGTCAACGGGATACCAATTCAACTAGCATGCAATATATAAGACTCATACAACCTACGAACGGTACCCGAAATATCCAACTAGACATAGGCACGATGGACGGAGTCCATTGGGACACCACGAGGATTGGGGAAATATCAAACGGGGAAGTCAAAATCCCAAATTGGGGTACAAACCAGCGGGTAGCTGGTGGGTGAGGGGTCACCCGCCGGCGGCACTGTTCCGGGCAGCGGGTGCCGGCGGGCAGCTGCCCGCCCGCCGGCTGCCTGCTGCCGGCGTTGCCCAAGTAGGGCGCGGGTAGGTGGCGGGTCCCCTACCCCCACCTACCCCCCACTGACTCTTTTTCACCAAAAACGCCGCGGGAACCTTTGTGGAACCCGAAGCCATGCTTAGACACTTTCAAACGCAATTGATAACACACGCAGACAATTAACAGATCAAAAATCAAGAAACATATGGCACATAACCTATCACGCTTTTCTAAACATAATCAACACCCAATCATGCGAATTCCCACCCAATATACCAAGAATAATACGATACGAATTCCACGATATAACCTAGGGTTCTAATTATTTTTAAATCAACAAGAACACAATTCATCTTCCAAAATCAAGATTCGGTAGGAATATCATATAACTATCAAGAACCTCATATAATCATTAAGAACATCAAGAACACCATATAATTATCAAGAACGTCATACAATCGTCAAGAACACCATAATTATCAAGAACCTCTCAACATCAAGATCACCCATAGAGTCATCCCACCAATCATCAATAATAATATCACAAATCATCAATACACAATAATATGGGGAAATCCTAAGAGGGGAATCATAGCTATGAAAATAGGCCGGTTTTGTTGAGACATGGGTTACCTCTTAGCCTTAATTAATTCCTTGGCTATGAAGGGTCTTTCTTGAAGCTTTCTTCTTTCTTGATTTCTCCTAGGGGAATTCTTGGAACTTCTTGTGTGGTGAGGGATTATTGTGGTGGGGATTCTAGGTGCCTCCTTATGTTCCCTATTTATATATCTAAGAGTTTCACTTAGGCCTAATTACTATAGGTTTGCTAACTCTATTCCTTTTGGGACTAAGGATTGGGTTTAGGGATAAGGGCCCGTGGACTATGGTGGGCCTCCCTAATTAATTGTTGTGATTTAATTCTTTCTCTTAGGTGATTAATTAAATGATTTAATTGGTTTTAGGGGTCGTAACACGGGGTGTTACAAGGCCGGTTGCGATCGGTCAGGTATATAAATATTATATAGGGCTGCGGTCCACCGTTTGGTTGCGATCAAACGTTTCTACATGAGCTGCGGTTCATATTTCCTGGCTGTGGTCAGATGACATACTCTTGGGCTGCGGTCCACTGTTTGGTTACGATCAAACTATGATGAGCTACGGTTCATCGGTCGGTTGCGATCGACCCCTCCGTGTTGCGATATGGGGCAGGGTGCTGCGTGGCCGTGTCAGAGCTATATGCGCTGACCCTCGTGTATGGGCATGCGATTGGTTCTGTGGCGCCAACAAAGTGTGCTATGTGATGAGATATGGATGAGTTGTTGTGAGTGTCTCGGGAGGTGACCTTGGGATTTATGCCGGGAATCGTATATGTTGGGTTATGGATATTAACTATGCTTATCTTTATCTGCCTTGCCTGTTTCCCTATGCTTATGAAGTGTATATGCTTGATTATGACCGTTGTCTGTGCTAAGCCCTATCTGTTGAGTCTATTCCCCGTTTTGAAAGCTAGAGTCTCTTAGGATATATCTTCATGCTTCGAAATGGTTTTTCGTATAACTATGTATATATCTATATGTATTGTATTTCAACGCGTTGGAGTGGGTTACCAGCATCTCTCGCTGAACAGATATATTTGGCTTTCAGGCACAGAGGAGTAGACACTGGAGCGTGCTAGAGTCTTGAAGCGTAAAAGTAGATAGTTTCCCTTTCGGCCTGCGTGCCATGCTTATACATTTACATTATTGAGGATATTAGTTAGTTAGCTTGTGCACCTGAGTTCTCTAGCTCAGGTGTGGCATAGCACCCCGTACTCTTTATATTATGTTTTGGGATTTAATGAGAATTTACCTTTATTATATAAGCTTCAAAAGTTTAAAAATTTCGTGGTGTTACATCATCACCGCTATAATACGGCCGGGAACCTACCGACTGGAGACAACGACCGGTAGGCAGATCGAGGACACTTGGAATTCCGAGCACCTCGTTTTATTTAGGCATTAGCATGTTTGTTGTAGTTATTGACGAAGTGGGGGCTCAACCTGCGAGTGGGCCCTGTTCGTCGTTCAAGTGTTTGTAAATTATTTGTTGTAAATATTTCCCGACCGTCGAAGTCTCAATGTAAATACGATCGGTGATTGCTCGACCGTTTGCATACGGCGTCCCGATCAGTTTTTTAATTCTTTTACCATGAAGTAGGTTACTTTGAATCTGCTTCCCCAACCAGTGGCGCTCGGAATCTTCCCGACCAAGGCTCGGCATTAGCAATGAAGACGGATTTTTCGCCCAACCCCACACCTCTCCCTCGATTCCAATCGATAGGGGTGTGCAACAAAAGGGCTTTAATAGCCATCTACCTAATTGGCTCTAATAGCCATCTATCGAATTGGCTCTAATTGCCGTTTACAACTCGGTCAGGCGACATTATCGACCGACCAATGCGCTCATCTTCGGCGGACACTCGGGTCACGCCACCGATTGGGAAAGCCAGAGCTACAGCAAAGTTTTACCGATCCGTCCAGCTTCTTTCCATTGTCGCACTCGCTCGTGCCTCGTGCGCACAACAATGTGGGGGCTAGGATGAAGGAAGTACAAGGCCAAGCAATCGGGAACATCCCGAGCAAAAAGGCCAAAATCTTTTTCGATTTTTCGACAAGGCCAAATGGTCGGGGAAATCCTGAACAAAAGGCCATACGGTCGAGACATGCATGACCGGGCCATTAGGCCAAAGGGTCGGGCAATGAACAATTGACATACGAGCAAAAAATAAAAATCATCAAAATAGACCGAGCAAGATGAGATGGACAAAAGACGATTTCATTAAAATGTTTAAAGGTGCCCGGCACAAAGTCGGGACCGGGCTCCCGATCAAGTTTACTTAAAACAAAAAACAAGAAGCAGTTTACAATGGTCGGAATCTACACGACCTAACTACTTCTTCGCAACGGTGGTCGGCTCGGCGACTTCATCCTCGCGGCCGAAAGGAGCCAAGCCGGGGTCGGGAATTTCTGCTGGGAGGGTCGTTAAGACCAATTGGAGATCGTCGCCCTCAAGCGCTTGCTCCATATTATTTTGAGTCCTCTCCCGCATTCTTCGTTGGCCAGACTTGAACGCCCACCGACCAAACGACCAAACCAGTTCCTCCCCGACCTTCGTCTTCCGGACCTCCTGGAGGAACTGGGTGCCCGACTCTGTATCCCGGAAGAGAAACTGGGCCAGCTCGCCCGTGTTTTTCAACCGGGATTTCAGCTCGGCCGCTTCCCCGACCGCCTGCTGGGCGACCTTCTCAGAAAGGTCCCGGTCTTCTTTGGCCTTCTTCAGCAACTCCTTAGCTTTCTTGAGCTCCGCCTGGAGGTCTTTGTCCTCTTGTAGTCGCTGATCGGCGACCTTCTTCAAAGCATCAGCCTCATTGGCCAGCAAAGCTCGACGTTGAAGGAGCTGGGTCGCCCGGGAAATCTACAGAAGACAATTGGGATTAGCCCGAGCAAAGATACTTGTATGAAAATATGAAGAAAGAAGAAGGGTTTTTACCTCGGCCAGGTCGTGGCCAATCCTCTCGGCCACCTGGGTCGGGGTGAGCTGGCTTGGGTCCTCCTCGACCGGCTCCGGTGTGTTCTCCCGATCATCTGCCCGAGGTGCGGCCTGGGGATAATCCCCAATAATCCTGGTGGGCGTTTCCCGAACGCCATCGGTCGGGGAGCCTTCCCCGCTTGTGGAGGTCTCGCCGCTGCGGCTGCTCGACCCACTCGAGCTCGTTGACCATTTTGAGCTTGATGACCTTTGTTGCTCGGGGGCTTTTCGCGATCGTTGAACGACCTCCGGCGAGGATCCTTCGATGTCTATTTCCTCGCTTATATGCTCGATCACATTGTCGTAATCTGCGACCGAAGCGTTCTGGCTATCCGTATCCGACATGGTGACTACCTAAAGGGTGGTCGGGACGTTGTTAGGGTCGGGTACGACCCGGTTATGGTCGGTTAAGGCCTAGAGTTGGCTATGGAAAGAAAATATGAAAGAAGTAACTAAAAAGCTAAAGAAGAAGGACTTACCGAGTGATAGTACTTGACGAAGAAAAGCTGAAAGTTGATTGCTCGACTGGCTTGCTGAAGTATTCGCTCGGGACGCTCTGGTTGCTCCGATCGACTCAAGAAGATTGGTAAAAGTTCAAATGACCTCCATGAAGGCCTATTTATAGGAAAGCATTTGGGCGGGAAGCGGCCCACTTGCGTGACGCGACCGCTCCAAACTCCGAGGTGACTGTTGGGGTCACAGAGGCCGGCAGAGGTCGACACGTGGCGTGAGGGAATGACAGCTGGCCGGTCGATTCGGCGGCCGACGGTTGGACTTCTTCATCCCGTCCTGTTTTTTCCCGGGCAGTCAAAAAGGCCCGGGCTGGGGGGCTCTTGGTAGGGAATATCCTGACCGACACGCCTTCGTCTTTTGTTCTTGTTTATGCAGCTTGCAAGTCGGACTTTCTTAAAGGAACCCGGCCATGCCCGACCAGTAAAACACCCGACCGGTGTCTTCAGTACCCGATTAATAGCCCTCAGGCGAGAGAGTCGAGAGGAAGCACGTGGCAGCGTTAGGCGTTGACAGACAGGGCTTACGGGGAGAAGACACGTCATTGCTACGTGGGTGACATGCCGAACGGCCGGACTTGTGTCTCCGGCCCAGCGGCTATAAATACCCGCGGTGGCAACAGTGTGAGAGACTGTTGGACGATCGAAAGGCTATTGCTAGAGCATCCCGACCGCAGTCAGTCGGCCCTCAGAGTAGCCAGTGTAGATTGTACTTAGGACCTTCACCTTGATCAATAAGGAGTTTTATTTGCTTTAATTGGTCTTGTGTTATTTTATTTACCGCTTACGTGGGAATTAACACTATCAGGAGCTTTTGATAAAATGCTCTTTCGTATCAGAAATGATGATCATATCTTACTAGTCCAAATCTATGTTGATGATATCATATTTGGAAGTACTAATCCAGATTTATGTGAAAAATTCTCGAATCTCATGCAAGGCAAATTCGAAATTAGCATGATGGGAGAATTGAATTACTTTCTCGGCTTGCAAGTTAAACAATGTCCGGAAGGGATATTTATCAATCAAGCTAAATACACAAAGGATTTAATTCGCAAATTTGGAATCGATGGAAAGTCTTCAGTCAAAATACCTATGAGCACATCCTTGAGAATGGATGTTGATAACGAAGGAAAAGATGTTGATCAAAAGAACTTTCGTGGAATCATCGGATCACTTCTATACCTGACAGCCAGCAGGCCCGACATCTCTTTTGCCGTCGGTGTATGTGCACGATTTCAATCCAAACCGAAAGAGAGTCATCTAAGTGCTGCTAAGAAGATTTTAAGATACCTAAAGGGAACCCAAAGTGTAGGACTTTGGTACGCGAAAGGAAATTCTTTTGATCTTGTTGGCTATTCAGATGCCGATTTTGCTGGATGTAGAATTGATCGAAAGAGTACCTCAGGAACCTGCCAGTTCCTAGGGGGAAGACTCGTGTCTTGGTTTAGTAAAAAGCAAAATTCAATTGCAACCAGCACTGCTGAAGCCGAATACATTGCGGTTGGTAGTTGCTGTGCACAGATCTTATGGATGATTCACCAGCTGAAAGATTATGGAGTAACAGCACGAGAAGTGCAAATAAAGTGTGACAATACAAGTGCAATCGCAATTACACACAACCCTATTTTGCACTCTCGAACAAAGCATATTGATATCAAGTATCACTTTATTCGTGATCATGTCGAAAGGAAGAACATATCTCTTGAATATGTTAACACTGATGATCAATTGGCAGATATCCTCACAAAACCACTATGCGAGAATAGATTTGCCACACTTCACCTTGAAATTGGAATGATTGAAATGACATGACTAGTTGGCATGTTAATAAGGTTGTGAATCAGAGATTCCTGAAATGATTCCATCAAGCACATCTCGGGAAACCAAAAAGGAAGCAAGTTATATAATATGACACACAAGAGCACATGTTCTCGGGCTATATAAAAGGACAAATGAGTGGTTCAATGAGCTCACACTAACCCCTTATTCTAACTAGTCCTGTTTAAGTGATTTGTGGTTACAGGTATGAGCATAGAAAATGAAGCAAAGACGACAATCACAGACAAGGAACAAGAGGAAACCGAAATCTTCCATGATCTTCTCGAAGACGAGGGTGTCCTGGACAAATTTCTAGCAAGCTCACAATATCTGCAAAGTCTCCTTCGTGATCCAACTGAACACGAATCACATGAATCATTTCGCTCTGTTGGCAATACCATAGGATATGCTGATGTGGACAGTGTGCTAGAAAGGAGTGATAGTTTTGACTACTCACCATCAAGCACTCCTCTGAAAATGCCCTCCCCACTCAAGTCTATAGCTAGCAGCAAGAAGAAAAAGATCTAAAGAATCATCTTAGGTAACGATAATAAGCTGTGGTCGTATTGCAGTTATCATAAATAAATTCCGTGTCTCTATGGTTTGGGATAACTATTGATATCTTATCGTGTATGAAAAGTGTGTCATGAATCTTCTGAATGATTCCCTAACACGAAATTTGACACCGTCATATAAAATCTTTTGAACACATCTACACGCAATCTTTGCACCTATAAATCAGTACTCCCTTCAACGAAACCTTCTCACACACTTTTGGCGCTTTAGTAAGTATTATTTGCAGGTATGAATCGGGACAAAGGCAAAGAAAAGATGGACGAAGCAGAAAAGCGAGCAATTCGGCTAAACTATCATCTCTTGGAAGCAAGCAAAGTCACCAATGCCACCATTATAAAATTGGAAGAAGATGATGAAAGAGTGAATGTCACATACTCTATGCCAAGCACGGCTAACATAAAAGACAAAGAGACTCTAGATAACACTGTCAAAGAATCTCAGACCATGAGAGACTTTCATCTGGAACAAGCCAAAAAGTTGGCACACGAAAGGATGATGAGACAAGCACACAAGCACTCATCCAATCCACCACTCTTTCGTTGGTATCCCGTTCCTGAAGCTCTTAAAATGAAAGAAAAATCTTATGAAGATTTCACTCATGTTCACACTCAGTCATAAAACAAATTGTCTGATCCCACCCTCTCCTTAGAGGAACTGGACGAATATTCAAAGATGGCTAGTTTGCCTGATGTGACTGATGAGTCAACTCGTCTGGAGTTTCACATGCCTTATCGCTTTCTTTAAATTTCTATTGCTTGTTTTATCTGTAAGGCTTGAGTACCTCTTCTTGATCCAGCTTAATGAAATCTCTTGTCTTTAATGCCGTTACTAATTGATTTCTTGACCTTGTTTCTAAAATGTCAGAACATTTCCTTTCTGGTCAAAGGTGAATTTATTGCAAAAGTACCATCTCACAAAGTTTCAATACTTAAATTGAATGCTGTGCGGAATCTCATGATATTAATGCATAAGTTCACATCCGTTTCGAAAATCACGGAAAGCGATATGCCTAGTTCTCAAACATTTGACTAAAATCAATGAAAATACATTGATTATATCTACCTCATCTATGGCTATAAAAGGGGGCCATTTGTTCAATCTTAAACATCACTCAAGCCCTTCAACAATGGTTCCTAAGGCACTAATTGCCAGGGGTGCAACAAAGAAAATCAGAGAAAAAGTTCGTCTTGTGAGAGAAGAACAAGACGACCTTTATCCTGACAATAATCCACATGTTCCTATGGATGTCTCCTCTGACTCAGACTGTGAGAACCATGTTGAATTCATCAAGCGTCTATCCGAAGAAGATGCCAGATCATTTGATCCAAATGAGGAACCTCATCTGATAGTTAAAAAGGGGTTCATGCAATTGGAAATCTGGAATAATCCTGCTATGGACAAGGATCTCCGAGCCTTCTATCGAACTTATGATTGCAAGACTAAACTTGTAGGATATATTGAAGGCGAATCTGATGAGGAAAAGGATCTCTATGTTGGATCATCCCGTCCGGATATATCTGCAACAAAGAAGGTCTCTAAGAAGTCCAAGGGCGAATCCAGCAAGAAAAGGAAAGGAAAAGAGAAGAAATGATGATTTCTTAGTCATAATCTATCTATGTTCTAAAATCATCTTTCAGTTTTTTATTATGTATGGTTAATGTCTCCTTTGTTCTCAAGTCAGTCATTATGAATTATATTAATCCTTGGCTATGGTTCTAAGGCTCACGAGGGATGCACATTTCTCCATGGAATATATTCTTAGCGCCTTTCTATGCGTTACTTAGTCAAAGCCAAAATAAGTGGTTCGACGAATAACGCAAAAGCTATTGAATGGTCATTCAATGCTCATTATATTCAATTCGTGAATTATTAAGTTTGCACTATAAAGGGGATGGACTTATGCACTCCAAAATCACACAATCTCCATATCCCTCAATCAGAGAGAACATGGCATCTCATCGACCTTTCACTCGATCCATGACCACGCTGGGAAATGCAGCAGCTCGAAAGCTGAGAGCTGAACAAGGAGACTCCTATCCAGGAAACAGCAAAGATACACCTCTAGATCTCTCATCAGACGATGATCAGACGAAAGAGGTTGTTGCCCCTCTTATCTCTGACGACGAAGAAAATCCAATTGCTGATGTCAATGAAGCTCCTCCCCCTATGAAAGGAGGACGAAACTTTCTCACTGATGAAGATTGGAACAACCCACTTGCTGATCATGACTATCTCATGTACCTAAGCTCGAACATCAGTGAATCTAAATTTGATGATGAAATCCATACACCAAACTCTCCATCTGGCTCCAAGCTAGACTGCCAAAACTGCGAAATGTTTTCGCAAAGAGCTGGAAAAAGCGATGTCAATGAAGGCTATGGCAAGCAAGGATGCTAAGGGAAAGGGAAAGAAATGAATCCTTCTGTCTGGTTATTCTAAATGTACTCCTATCTGATGCTCCCTTATGCTAGCTTGAAATAAACATCTTTTATTCAGCCATACCGTAACTTTATCTGTTTCTCTCTGTCTTAACACGAATATTGACACCTTAAAGAAAGACCCTTCATAGCCAAGGAATTAATTAAGGCTAAGAGGTAACCCATGTCTCAACAAAACCTATTTTCATAGCTATGTTTCCCCTCTTAGGATTTCCCCCATGTTCTTGTGAGATTGATGATTCGTTATAATGATCTTGATAATTGGTATTATGATTCCATGGGTGATCTTGAGAAGTTCTTGATGATTAAAAGGTGTCCTTGATGTTCTTGATGATTATGTGATGTTCTTGATGATTATATGATGTCCTTCATGCTTATGTGTTATTTCCTACCGAATCTTGATATTAAAAGATGAATAGTGTTCTTGTTGATTTAAAAAGGAATTAAGAACCCTAGGTTATATCGTGAGATTTGTGTGGTATTATTCTTGGTGTATTGGGCGGGAATTCACATGATTGGGTGTTGTTTATATTTAGAAAATCATGTTAGGATATGTGCCGTATGTTTCTTGATTTCGATCTGTTAATTGTCTACGTGTTGTTGTCAATTGCGTTGAAAGTGTCTAAGCATGGCTTCGGGTTCCACAAAGGTTTCCGGGGCGTTATTGATGAAAAAGAGTCAGTGGGGCGTAGGTGTGGGTAGGGGACCCGCCACCTACCCGCGGCCAAAAAGGGCAGCTCTGGCAGCGGGCAACCGGCGGGCGGGCAGCTGCCCGCCGGGCACTCGCTGCCCGGAACAGTAACGCCGGCGGGCAGCCGGCGGGTGAACCCTCACCCGCCGGCTACCCGCTGGAAAGTATCCCAACCCGGGATTCCGACTTCCCCGTTTGATGTTCCCCCGACCCCCGTGGCGTCCCAATGGACCCCTCCTATCGTGCCTATGTCTAGTTTGATGTTCGGGTACCGTTCGTAGGTCGAATGAGTCTTGTATATTGCATACTAGTTGAATTGGTATCCCGTTGACCTAGGTATAAGAAGTATGAACCCCTTAGGAGTATTCTTAGTTGTGGATGACCACGCATAGGTTTCGTTATGCGTTTCCCGCTTCCCAATGTGTTAATGTGGGTTGCATGTGCTTGCTATGTGTTATGTGTGCATGTTACCCCGATGTGGTTGAGATCAATCGGGCTATACGGGCAGTCGGATGGGCTGAGAACCATACCGGCTGTTAACCAGGCTGGGTTGAGACCGGTCAGGTATATAAATATTATATAGGACTGAGGTCCACTATACGGGAAGTTGAATGGGTTGAGAACCATCCCAACTGTTAACCAGGCTGGTAGAGACCAGTTAGGTATATAAATATTATATAGGACAAAGGTCCACTATACGGGCAGTTGAATGGGTTGAGAACCATCCCAACTGTTAACCAGGCTGGTAGAGACCGGTCAGGTATATAAATATTATATAGGACAGAGGTCCACTATACAGGCAGTTGAATGGGTTGAGAACCATCCCAACTGTTAACCAGGATGGTAAAGACCGGTCAGGTATATAAATATTATACAGAGCTGCGGTTCATCGGTCTGTTGCGATCGACCCCTCCGTATTGTGAGACGGGGCAGGGTGCTGCGGGGCCGTGTCAGAGCTATATGCGCTGACCCTCATGTATGGGTATGCGATTGGTCCTGTGGCGCCAACAAAGTGTGCTATATGATGAGATAAGAAGGATTGATGTTGTGACTGTTATGGAAACGTGACCGTAGGATTCTTGCTAGTAAACTATACATGTTTAATTGTGATTATTGGTTGTGTTTATCTATAACTGTGCCCTATGTCGAGAATCGTATATACTTGGTTATGACTGTAGATTGTGTGTACCCCTACTTCTCAAGTCGGTTCCCTGATTTGAAAGCTAGAGTCTCTTAAGATATATCTTCATGCTTCGAAATGACTTTTCGTATATCTATGTATATATATATATATATATATATATATATATATATATATATATATATATATATATATATATATATATATATATATATGTATTGTATTTCAACGCGTTGGAGTGGGTTACCAGCATCTCTCGCTGAACAGATATATTTAGCTTTCAGGCACAGAAGAATAAGTCACTGGAGCGCGCTAGATCTTGGAGCGTAAAAGTAAATAGTTTCTCTTTCGGCCTGCGTGCCATGTTATGCATTTACTTTATTAAGGATATTAGTTAGTTGGCTTGTGCACCTGAGTTCTCTAGCTAAGGTGTGGCATTGCACCCCGTACTCTTTATGTTACATTTTTGGGAATTAATGAGATTTCACCTTTATTTTATAAGTTTTAAATGTCCTGAAAATCTGGGGTGTTACAGTTGGTATCAGAGCCTAAGTTTGACCCTAGGATAAGACTCTTAAAGACCGGACTTTAGGACATTAGGCTTGAACTCTAGGTATTTAGGAACATAGGACCCAGGAATCTTAAGACGCGTGGTGAGATTGTGAAACCTACACATGACCTCCCACTTTATCCCCCTCTAACTTAAAGAAACTCCCCCTCCGCTTATTGCATCAAGGTAAGAATGCAAAATAACATCGACCTATGAACACCAGGATGGCACCGAAAGGAAGACAGGAAGGAACACCAGAACTCCCCAAGTAGGAATTCTTGACTCAAAATCTGCAACGCCTGGCTCAAATTGCCCAGGCACTGAGTACTACCGTTCCCCGACCTTTATCAACAAGCGAGAACTTGGAAACTCACCGCCAAGTCTCGGCACACCAACCACCCACCTTCTCGGGGATCGAAGACCCCACAACCCTCGAGGAATGGATCGGAACTTTCGACAAGATATTCAGGGCAACCAGATGTCCAGAAAACCACCAAGTAAGAATAGCCTCCTTCTACTTCAGGCACGAGGCCGATGCCTGGTGGGCCCATGAGGGACCCGCATGTGAACAAAACCACGAATTTAACTGGGAAACCCTAAAGACACGACTACGAGAACAATTCTACCCCAATCATGTAATAGCCACCATATACGAAGAATTCCTCCACCTAAAACAAGGTGCAGCCCCAATCACGGAATACTACCAATAATTCCATCGGCTGGCTCGCCTCATCCCCGAGCTAGTACCCACCGAGAGGGTCAAGATCAAGAAGTTCATAACAAGCCTTGATCTCGAACACCAAAAAGCCCTGGCCACACAAGAGCCAGGAACCCTCAGGGAAGCCTATGCCAAGGCATCCCAACTACAACAAGTATCAAACCAACCTCGGGAGACACGCTTGGGGTACAAAAGGAAACCCGAAGGGGAGCACACAAACCCCATCCGAGGACCTAAGAACTTTAGGACCGTCTCACCTCACAAGGTCACAACGCCAACCATTCAGGGAAGGATCCTTACTCTAAGCAAAGCCAGGATTGGAGACAGCAACATAGTCTCCAGGACCTTCCTGGTACACGCCACCCCCGCCACTATATTATTTGTCTCGGGGGCTACTAACTCGTTTATAGCAACCGAGTTTTCCATGCAGCTTGGCCTCAACAACAGCACCAAGGTCCGACTTCAGGTCAAGGTAGCCTCCGGCGAAATCCTAACATGCGACCGCATGTACGAGAACGTAATGATTACCATCCAAGGGGTGGAATTTCCCAGCAACCTAATACGATTCAAACTGGACGGGGTACAAGTGATCTTGGGCATGGACTTGCTAGGGAAATTCCAATCACAAATCCTATGCGGAGAACAAAAAGTGGTCCTACGGGGACCAAACGGTAAAAGGGTATCATACCGCGGGACCCACCAGGAATCAGGGATCAAATTGGTGAACATGATGAAAATGAAGAAATACCTAAACAAGGGAAGCGAGACCTTCCTATGCTCGGTCGAAGACCTCAACGCCAAAATCCCCGAACCACAAACCATTCCAGTGGTAAACGAATTCACCGACGTCTTCCCAGATGAAATCCCCGGGGCACCCCCAGCCAGAGAAGTCGAGTTCACCGTAGACCTCATACCTGGCGCTGGCCCGATCTCTAAACCACCCTACAAGTTGGCACCAAAAGAAATGAAGGAACTGAAAACGCAACTACAGGAATTGCTAGATAAAGGGTACATCTGCCCCAGCACCTCCCCATGGGGGGCACCAGTACTATTTGTCAAAAAGAAGGATGGAAGCATGCGCATGTGCATCGACTATCGGGAACATAACCAAGTCACAATAAAGAATAGGTACCCCCTTCCCCGGATTGATGACTTGTTCGACCAACTAAAAGGGGCAGGGGTATTCTCAAAAATTGACCTAAGATCCGGATATCACCAAATACAAGTGGCCAAACAGGACATTCAGAAAACGGCCTTCCGGACACGTTACGGCCACTATGAATTCACAGTAATGCCCTTCGGACTCACCAACGCCCCCGCCATATTCATGGACCTCATGAACTGAGTATTCCGACCCCGCTTGGATGACTTCGTCATTGTCTTCATTGACGACATCCTAGTCTACTCCCGAAACAAGGAAGAACATGAAAGACACCTCCGCATAACCCTGCAAACACTAAGAGAGCACCAACTATACGCCAAGTTCTCTAAATGCGAATTCTGGAAAGACAGTGTGGCCTTCCTGGGCCACGTGATAGCCAAGGAAGGAATTAAGGTGGACCCCGCCAAAATTCGTGCTGTTAAGGAATGGACCACGCCAAGCTCACTCTCAGAAGTCCGAAGCTTCCTAGGCCTGGCTGGCTACTACAGGAGGTTTGTACCCGACTTCACCAGGATAGCCCAACCTCTCAACAAACTCATGAAAAAGGAAATCCCCTTCCGATGGGACAACGACTGCATCTCGGCCTTTCAAGAATTGAAGGATAAGCTAACTACGGCACCCGTGCTCGCCATCCCCTCCGGGGAGGAAGGGTTCGAGGTCTTCAGTGACGCGTCCAAAAAGGGATTGGGGTGCGTACTAATGCAAAAGGGCAGGGTAATAGCATACGCGTCCAGACAACTCAAAACCCACGAAGAGAATTACCCCACCCACGACCTCGAACTAGCCGCTATCGTGTTCGCACTAAAAATTTGGAGGCATTACCTATATGGGGTGCAATGCAAGATTTACACAGACCATAAGAGCCTAAAGTACATCTTCACCCAGAAAGACCTAAACATGAGACAACGAAGGTGGCTAGAACTCATAAAGGACTACGATCTAGACATCCAATACCACGAGGGAAAAGCTAACATTGTGGCAGACGCCCTAAGCAGGATGACTAACCACTCCCTCAACACCACCTGGATCCTACCGGACCAGCTATACAAGGACTTCCAAAGACTGAATTTGGAAATAATAGAGCAAGATCAAATCCACCCCGACGCCCACTTATTCAACACGTAAATCATACCTACACTCTTCGAGGAAATCAAAATAGGACAACAGCAGGACCCGGAACTAGATAAAATCCGCCTCGACCTAACCCAGGGGAAGGAAGGGCCCTTCAAAATACACGAAGACGGCAGTCTCCGTTACCAGGGCAGGTGGTGCGTGCCCTCAACGCACCCCCACTTGAAACAACAGATCTTAGAGGAAGGTGATTGCTGTAATTTGGGGCAAACAAATAATACCCGGAGTATTCTGGTTGTCGAACCACAGAGAGGTGGTGTACTAATCACTAGCTACTAGGTTACTCATATGAAACTAGTCCGAACAAAACTTGAAGGTTGATTGATTGCATAAAATAACAAGCAGAATAAAATAAGTAGTAAGGTTTTGTAGACAATAGAGCAAAATAGGATTCTTGGGATCACAATGTTTAATCACCTGGTGCCAATTAACGTTTGTAATATTTGGTTTGGAATTAAGATTTGTATGGGAATGCAAAGTGGAATCGAATTACTCCCGTAATCTCTATTCCTAGTGAATTTCCACTCCCATGGCTTAAACACCCAATAAGATCAAAGATCAGCATTCAATTATTCCTAATTACTACCATCTCCCGATGAGCAATAATCTAGAATAAACTTCCCCTAATAAGTTCCCCTTTCCCAAGGACCAACCATTAGGTGCAATCGTGTGTGCCCTAATTTATGCCCCAACTCCCATTGGTGACACAAACATGACTGTGAAGCTAGTAATTTAGGCCTTTAACTACCAACAACAACAGATTAAAACAAGATTGCAACACAAATCATAAAACCAAACATAAATATATTAAGAAATTAACGAACTAGGCACATAGGTTCATAAACAAATTCACCCAAAAATCCTTAAAGAATTTAGCCGAGCATGGCTAAATTACACATAGCAAATATGAATAAAGGATTACAAATCATCAAAAGAGAACAAGAATTAACCAAGCGATTCTCCCAAATCTCTTTGGCTTCCTACTTGCTTCCAAAGACAACTTGAGCCTCTTGATTCCTCTCTTTCTTGTCTACAAAGAACTCTAAAAATCTCCCCGTCTGGTATTAGGGTTGAGGAAGGAGGGATTTTATAGTGGGTACAAAGTTGAGATGAAATAGGAATCTTGTACAAAATTGGACTCAAATTATAATTCCTATATTTAAATAAAGAAATTGCCTTAATTAATTTTAAATTGAAGTTGGATTGGAATTTGGAATTTTTAAATTGAAGTTGGAATTGGGGTGTGAGAATTGAAGTTGATTGGGATTTGGAATTGAAGTTGATTTGCTGAAGCCAACGCTTTTTTTTTGTATTAAACTGGTGACTTCGTGCGTCGCTCGACGCGTCGAGACCAGCAGGCCTCGATCGTAAAACATTCTGGAAATTTTCGACGCGTCGAGCCTTTGGCTCGACGTGTCGAGCCTTCTGGTCCCCGAACTTGTCCAAAATTGCTCCAAACTCATCCTTGAACTTCCCTTGCTCATAAAATTGACCTACAATGGTTTAAAAACACTAACAAACACCGTAAAACATTCAAAACAAGTGTGAACCATAATTAAATGATAATAGCAAGGAAAATATGTATTAAATAAGCAAAATTAAAGAACTTAAATACTGAGATGATTCAAAATAACTATAAAAACAAGCAAAGATGTGATAACATCAGAAGGGCACAACTCCCCATACTCAGTTCACCCAGAGGGTGACAAACTATACCAAGATGTGAAAAGGTCGTTTTGGTGGCCCAACATGAAAAAGGAAATCGCAGATTTCGTGGCCAAATGCCTGAATTGCCAAAGGGTGAAGGCCGAATGATGCAAACCCAAGGGACTCGTACAGCCCCTTGAGATACCACAGGGAAAGTGGGACTCCATATCCTTGGACTTCATCGGAGGGTTACCCCCAACAAAAACCGGCAAGGATAAAATTTGGGTCATAGTGGACCGACTAACCAAGACAGCGCGATTCATTTCCATGAAGGAAACATGGACAATGACACAACTGGCCCAAGCCTACTTGAGCCGAGTAGTGAAGTACCACGGAATCCCCCGGAGCATCGTGTCCGATAGAGACTCCCGGTTCCTCTCACAATTCTGGAGATCGCTACAATTAGCCTTGGGGACACAACTAAAACTGAGCACAGCCTTCCACCCCACCACTGACGGCCAAACCGAGAGAACCAGACTCTTGAAGACATGTTAAGAGCCTGTGTGTTAGACTTTCAAGGGACATGGGAGGAGCACCTAGACCTTATTGAATTCTCATACAACAACAGCTACCACGCAAGCATTCGTATGGCACCCTACGAAGCTCTATACGGACAAAAGTGCAGGACCCCCTTATGTTGGGAAGACATGGTCGACCCGGTAGCACTAGGGCCCCAATACCTACAAGATACCATAACCAAGGTCAGACACATCCAGGAAAGAATGAAGGCTGCCCAATAAACATCTTTTATTCAGCCATACCGTGACTTTATCTGTTTCTCTCTGTCTTAACACGAATATTGACACAAGTGACAAAACGAGAGAAGTGGATCTTTATTTGATTTACTTTATCTTTCAAAGTATGCCATGTATCATTCATTCTCTCTCGTCAGGAATCTTTCTCACATTGGAACTTGATAATATTTTGTGCTTAGTCTTTCAAATGAAAATGTGTCATACCTTGGTATGCACACCCTTTTTGGCTATAAAGAGGCACTTCGTATATCTCTTTGATCACTCAAGGTTCCTATAATGGATAAAGGAAAGAAAAAGATCTCCTCCACTGTCTCCTTCCCGAAAAAGGACTTGAAACAAGTTCGAGAGATGTTCAAATCTCTCAACTTATCATCTGAACGTGGAGAAGGATCTCATGGCTCGGGTGTAACACCCCGTGTTACGATCCCTAAAATCAATTAAATCATTTAATCAATAACCCAAAAGAAAGAATTAAATTACAGAAATTAATTAGGATAAAAGCCCACCATAGTCCGTGGGCCCTCATCTCTAAACCCAATCCTTAGTCCTAAAAGGAATAGAGTTAGCAACCTATAGTAATTAGGCCCTAAGTAAGACTCTTAAATATATAAATAGGGAACATAAGGAGGCACCTAGAACTCCCACCACAATAATCTCTCACCACACCAAGAATTCCAAGAATTCCCCTAGGAGAAATCAAGAAAGAAGAAAGCTTAAAGAAAAACCCTTCATAGCCAAGGAATTAATTAAGGCTAAGAGGTAACCCATGTCTCAACAAAACCTATTTTCATAGCTATGTTTCCCCTCTTAGGATTTCCCCCATGTTCTTGTGAGATTGATGATTCGTTATAATGATCTTGATAATTGGTATTATGATTCCATGGGTGATCTTGATGTTCTTGAGAAGTTCTTGATGATTAAAAGGTGTCCTTGATGTTCTTGATGATTATGTGATGTTCTTGATCATTATATGATGTCCTTCATGCTTATGTGTTATTTCCTACCGAATCTTGATATTAAAAGATGAATCGTGTTCTTGTTGATTTAAAAAGTAATTAAGAACCCTAGGTTATATCGTGAGATTTGTGTGGTATTATTCTTGGTGTATTGGGCGGGAATTCGCATGATTGGGTGTTGTTTATATTTAGAAAATCATGTTAGGATATGTGCCATATGTTTCTTGATTTCGATCCGTTAATTGTCTACGTGTTGTTGTCAATTGCGTTGAAAGGTTCTAAGCATGGCTTCGGGTTCCACAAAGGTTTCCGGGGCGTTATTGATGAAAAAGAGTCAGTGGGGGGTAGGTGGGGGTAGGAGACCCGCCACCTACCCTCGGCCAAAAAGGGCAGCTCCGGCAGCGGGCAGCCGGCGGGCGGGCAGCTGCCCGCCGGGCACCCGCTGCCCGGAACAGTAACGCCGGCGGGTGAACCCTCACCCACCGGCTACCCGCTGGAAAGTATCCCAACCCGGGATTCCGGCTTCCCCGTTCGATGTTCCCTCGACCCCCGTGGCGTCCCAACGGACCCCTCCTATCGTGCCTATGTCTAGTTTGATGTTTGGGTACCGTTCGTAGGTCGAATGAGTCTTGTATATTTCATACTAGTTGAATTGGTATCCCGTTGACCTAGGTATAAGAAGTATGAACCCCTTAGGAGTATTCTTAGGTGTGGATGACCACGCATAGGTTTCGTTATGCGTTTCCCCCTTTCCAATGTGTTAATGTGGGTTGCATGTGCTTGCTATGTGTTATGTGTGCATGTTACCCCGATTTGGTTGAGATCAATCGGGCTATACGGGCAGTCGGATGGGCTGAGAACCATACCGGCTGTTAACCAGGCTGGTAAAGACCAGTCAGGTATATAAATATTATATAGGACTGAGGTCCACTATACGGGCAGTTGAATGGGTTGAGAACCATCCCAACTGTTAACCAGGCTGGTAGAGACCGGTCAGGTATATAAATATTATATAGGACTGAGGTCCACTATACAGGCAGTTGAATGGGTTGAGAACAATCCCAACTGTTAACCAGGCTGGTAAAGACCGGTTGGGTATATAAATATTATACAGAGCTGCGGTTCATCGGTCGGTTGCGATCAACCCCTCCGTATTGTGAGACGGGGCAGGGTGCTGCGGGGCCGTGTCAGAGCTATATGCGATGACCCTCATGTATGGGTATGCGATTGGTCCTGTGGCGCCAACAAAGTGTGCTATATGATTAGATAAGATGGATTGATGTTGTGACTGTTATGGAAACGTGACCGTAGGATTCTTGCTAGTAAACTATACATGTTTAATTGTGATTATTGGTTGTGTTTATCTATAACTGTGCCCTATGTCGAGAATCGTATATACTTGGTTATGACTGTAGATTGTGTGTACCCCTATTTGTCGAGTCGGTTCCCTAATTTGAAAGCTAGAGTCTCTTAGGATATATCTTCATGCTTCGAAATGACTTTTCGTATATCTATGTGTATATATATATATATATATATATATATATATATATATATATATATATATATATATATATATATATATATTCTTAGGAATAAATTGTAATAGATTTTGATAAGCCATATTGTAATTCGTAGATCCCCAATTTTATTTTATTAGACTAAGTCGAGTCTTAGACCAAGAAAGGGAAAAATAAATTAATTAGTTGAGGAAATGGATGAAGAAGATATCAAGCCAAAAATCAAGAATTTGTCAAGAGAAAATGGCAAACAGAAGAGGAAGATGTATGCGTATGAAATTTGAGAAAATCCCTCAAAAATCCCGAAGAAGAAAGAACGTGACTAGAAGTTTGCATGAAGCTATCTTGAAGATCAAGCATCTATGGAAAGAAAGGAGTACACCAAGTGAAACTAGAAGATGACTAAAAGGCTGTACAGATGAGATGGTAGAAGCTTGAAATATTATGTGCAAGGTCACAGGTTCGAATCTCACATCCCACATATCTTAAAGAAGTCAAGTTAAAATTCCATCTGATCAAGTAAGAGGCGATGGTTTGGCCGAAGGGATACAATTTGCAAGTCAATGGGATGAAATTTCATCAGAAGAATTGAAGTTCAAATTGGTAAATCAATTTGAAGGGATTAAACAGAGGAAGATATTAGAAGAATTTTGAAGATAAAAATCCCATAAAAATCCCAAGAGGCGTGATCTACACCAGATGGAGATTCATGGGACGCCATTTTTGCTGAAACCTCAAGCTCAATTTGAAATATCTGACAAGATCTGCAACGTTATCTTATCTTCTGACAAAAGGCTATACAGCTAAGCAAAATTCGAAAATGAGACCGTTTCTTTCCAACGGACGGATTCTCATTACCAGCTATAAAAGGATGAAGATTGAAGCTTTGGAAAGCAGAAGCAAGAACGCAATAGAGCAAGAATACAGAGCTAAACAGATCATACAAAATTCAAAGAAAGCTTTCCATCTCAGGAGCTTAAATTGATATATCTTTTGTGAGATAAACACTCAGAGTGATACAGAGCTTAGAAAAGAAATATCCAAGAGTGTTGAAATCTTCATCAACTTCAAGAGATTAAGCGCATCAACGAAGATCATCTACAGAATCTCAAAGTTGGAAGCAAGGCAAAACTTGTTTTGGAGCAAAACAAGGGAAAGGAGGAAAGTAACACGGAGTTGTGAAATCCTGGATTGTCACACGGAACTGTGAGATCCGAAGCAGCAGTGTCGGGAAGACATTGGGCGTGATTGGTGTGGGCTTGGTGATCAAAGCACCAGATCACGGAAGATACGTTTCTACCGGATCGTAGAAGACGGGGGGAAAGTAGCACGGAGTTGTGAAATCCTGGGAAAGTAACGCGGCGACGTAAAACCCGAAGCAGCAGTGTCGGAGGCACTGGGCGTGATTAGTGTGGGCTTGGTGATCAAAGCACTAGATCATGGAATTCATTGTATCTTGGAACCAAGAAGTGGTGGATATAGTGAATTAGCTCTTGGAGAAAAGAGCAAGTGGAGTAGGAGGATTACATCACCTCGCGAACCACTATAAATTGCCTTGTGTTCTTTACTGCTTTCTTTACTTACTGCTCTTGCTTGCTTCTCACGTCAATAATCTTGACACGAACAACACACACACCGTATCGTTTATTTAATTCCGCTGTGCACCTGACTCTAACAATCCAGTTAAGAGTCTTGGTTTATCTCTGGATTACCTTTTGTTATATTGTGCGAAAAAGTTTGAAAGTCTATTCACCCCCCCCCCCCCCCCTCTAGACTTTCACCTTACCTCTTTTGGGACCAACAATATATATATATATATATATATATATATATATATATATATATATATATATATATGTATTGTATTTCAACGCGTTGGAGTGGGTTACCAGCATCTCTCGCTGAACAGATATATTTAGCTTTCAGTCACAGAAGAATAAGTCACTGGAGCGCGCTAGATCTTGGAGCGTAGAAGTAGATAGTTTCCCTTTCGGCCTGCGTGCCATGTAATGCATTTACTTTATTAAGGATATTAGTTAGTTGGCTTGTGCACCTGAGTTCTCTAGCTCAGGTGTGGCATAGCACCCCGTACTCTTTATGTTACGTTTTTGGGAATTAATGAGATTTCACCTTTATTTTATAAGTTTTAAATGTCCTGAAAATCTGGGGTGTTATGGTATCAGAGCCTAAGTTTGACCCTAGGATAAGACTCTTAAAGACCGGACTTTAGGACATTAGGCTTGAACTCTAGGTATTTAGGAACATAGGACCCAGGAATCTTAAGACGCGTGGTGAGGTTGTGAAACCTACACATGACCCCCCACTTTATCCCCCTCTAACTTAAAGAAACTCCCCCTCCGCTTATTGCATCAAGGTAAGAATGCAAAATAACATCGACCTATGAACACCAGGATGGCACCGAAAGGAAGACAGGAAGGAACACCGGAACTCCCCACGTAGGAATTCTTGACTGAAAATCTGCAACGCCTGGCTCAAATTGCCCAGGCACTGAGTACTACCGTTCCCCGACCTTTATCAACAAGCGAGAACTTGGAAACTCACCGCCAAGACTCGGCACACCAACCACCCACCTTCTCGGGGAACGAAGACCCCACAACCCTCGAGGAATGGATTGGGACTTTCGACAAGATATTCAGGGCAACCAGATGTCCAGAAAACCACCAAGTAAGAATAGCCTCCTTCTACTTCAGGCACGAGGCCGATGCCTGGTGGGCCCATGAGGGACCCGCATTTGAACAAAACCACGAATTTAACTGGGAAACCCTAAAGACACGACTACGAGAACAATTCTACCCCAATCATCTAATAGCCACCATATACGAAGAATTCCTCCACCTAAAACAAGGTGCAGCCCCAATCACGGAATACTACCAACAATTCCATCGGCTGGCTCGCCTCATCCCCGAGCTAGTACCCACCGAGAGGGTCAAGATCAAGAAGTTCATAACAAGCCTTGATCTCGAACACCAAAAAGCCCTGGCCACACAAGAGCCAGGAACCCTCAGGGAAGCCTATGCCAAGGCATCCCAACTACAACAAGTATCAAACCAACCCCGGGAGACACGCTTGGGGTACAAAAGGAAACCCGAAAGGGAGCACACAAACCCCACCCGAGGACCTAAGAACTTTAGGACCGTCTCACCTCACAAGGTCACAACGCCAACCATTCAGGGAAGGATCCTTACTCTAAGCAAAGCCAGGATTGGAGACAGCAACATAGTCTCCGGGACCTTCCTGGTACACGCCACCCCCGCCACTATATTATTTGACTCGGGGGCTACTAACTCGTTTATAGTAACCGAGTTTGCCACGCAGCTTGGCCTCAACAACAGCACCAAGGTCCGACTTCAGGTCAAGGTGGCCTCCGGCGAAATCCTAAAATGCGACCGCATGTACGAGAACGTAATGATTACCATCCAAGGGGTGGAATTTCCCAGCAACCTAATACGATTCAAACTGGACGGGGTACAAGTGATCTTGGGCATGGACTGGCTAGGGAAATTCCAAGCATAAATCCTATGCGGAGAACAAAAAGTGGTCCTACGGGGACCAAACGGTAAAAGGGTATCATACCGCGGGACCCACCAGGAATCAGGGATCAAATTGGTGAACATGATGAAAATGAAGAAATACCTAAACAAGGGAAGCGAGGCCTTCCTATGCTCGGTCGAAGACCTCAACGCCAAAATCCCCGAACCATAAACCATTCCAGTGTTAAACGAATTCACCGACGTCTTCCCAGATGAAATCCCCGGGGCCTAATTGGGTCAACCTTGTTTGCCTTGTGTTCTTTACTGCTTTCTTTACTTACTGCTCTTGCTTGCTTCTCACGTCAATAATCTTGACACGATCTACAAACACACCGTATCGTTTATTTAATTCCGCTGTGCACTTGACTCTAACAATCTAGTTAAGAGTCTTGGTTTATCTCTGGCTTACCTTTTGTTATATTGTGCGAAAAAGTTTGAAAGTCTATTCACCCCCCCCCCTCTAGACTTTCACCTTACCTCTTTTGGGTCCAACAATTGGTATCAGAGCTGGTGCCTATCCGAGTCAGAATTTGTCTCTAATCGATACCAACAATTAGTATCAAGAGCAGGTTGCCTAATTGGGTCAACCTTGTTTCTGACTGCTAGGCAGATCCATCTTACCCAGTGTGTGTAAATTGGATTATTTGTCTCTCGTATCCACCGAGAAGATGAATAAAGATTTAGCTCAAAATCTATTATTCTCGCTTGATAAATTTGATGATTGGAAAGTTTGTATGCAGGTTCATCTATCAGCTCTACATGATGAAATGTGGGAAGTTATTTCCACTGGCCCGAAAGAAATATTGAAAGTAAATACGGCTTTTCTTCTATCTCCGGGTGCTCAACAATTCGTACCAAAGCCAAAACCGGAATGGACGCCGGATGATAGAAAAAGGAACAATCTTGACAACATTGCCAAAGATGTTCTGTTCAAAGCCATTGATGATACAATATTCCCAAAGGTTCGAAAATGTACAAGTGCAAAAGAAATTTGGGATACTCTCATCAAGATCGGAGAAGGAGATGAACAAGAAAAAGATAACAAGCTCACAATTGCTATGAAGAAGTTCGAGGACTTCAAAATGCTCTCAAACGAATCCATTGTTGATATGGAAGCTCGAATGATCAAAATCCTTGGAGAAATTAATGACCTTGGCAAAAATATTAGCCAAAAGGAAATTAATCTCAAAGTTCTACGAGGCTTACCATCTACTTGGGATATGAAGGTTACGGCTATGCGAGATCACCGAGATCTAAGAATATTGTTAACCGACAAATTATTTAGTGATCTTAAAGCATATGAGTTCGAGATGAAGGCCAAAGATGATGAAGTTCTTGAAATTCGAAATCCAGCTCTAATGGCCGAACAACCGTCAACCTCCAGGTCAGTAGATAATATTGATTTTATAACTGACGAACAATTTGCTCTTTTTGTTAAAAAATTCAAAAGGTTCATGCAAAAAGGAGACAACAAAAATTCTGCTCGTGGAAAATATGTCTCTCGCACGACACAAGAAGAGAAAGTCGAAGAAAACAACAATTTATGCTACAATTGCCGCAAACCCGGACATTTCAAAATAAATTGTCCGTATCCGATCGTTAGCAAGTATCAAGGCATAAATGTTGAATCTACACCGAATAAATCCGAAAGCAAAGATCGAAGGTTCAAGCGCGACAAAAGAAAAGCTCTTGTTAGCAATGAACCAAATGAAAATGATGAGTCGAATGAATTGTCATCAAGTGATGAAAGCTCAAGTTCGGAAGATGACACGGCTCTAATATGCAAATCAATTGAGTTGAGTTCAAGTGAAGAGTGCTTTATGGCTCTTGGAGCAGAGGAAGAAGAGGTAACATCTAATTCTTTCAATTCTGTTAATTCCTCTTTTTCTCGTGAATCTATTGGCAGTCTAATGCGAGATTGTCAAGAGATTATGCTCACTCATCCTCAACTCAAGGAGCGCAATAATATTCTAATTCTTGAAAAAGAAGAGATGAATAAAAAATTGCAAGATGCTTTACTTGAAGTGAGTAACTTGAAGAGTGAAAATCAAGAGAGGTTAGAGAACATAACCTTCGGGCTACCATTGCTACGTTTACTAATTCGTCCAAAATTATGGATAAAATGGTAAACATGCAAAAGCCATCAGGAGATAGAACCGGAATCGGTTACGACTCCACATGTTTTCAAACCCCTCAAAATCTGACTAATTCTACTACGCCTTTAACCAATAAAGTGCAAGTAGTAAAATTTGTTAAAAGTCAGAATAGCACAATGAGACAAGGACTTGGCTATCAAACAAAAGCAAAGTTGAATGTTGAAAGGCCAAAACAGTTCAATAACACGGCAAAGCAACAAAAATTCTTCAAGCAAAGATATGCCAAAGAGTCAAGTGCAAAAAGAATTTTTAGAAAAGAGGGAAGCTTTTCTAGAAATAGAGATGGAAGATTTTATTCCACTCAAAAGGATTGGTTGTGTAAATCTTGTTTAAATGCTTCTTATAGACGAAAGCAACAATCCTCTTCCCAGGTGCCTAGATATAAAAATGTTTTTCAAAACCCGGCGCCAAAAATGTTTTCAAAAGTTAATTATGATTATCGTGTTTCAAATGGTTACAAACCGCCTTATCTTAATTCAATAGGATCAAGGTGGGTTTGGTTACCAAAAATTACTAACAGCAAAGGACCCAAGCAAGTATGGGTACCTAAAACCAACTAATCTTTTTTGTAGGATGTTTGGTACATCGACAGTGGTTGCTCACGCCACATGACTAGAAATAAATCTTGTCTAGTGAATTTCATGAAAATCGATGGACCAAAAGTTATATTTGGAGGAAATCAAAATTATGGAACTACAAAAGGAGTTGGTACAATTGAAAGAAATGGTTTGAAGATCGAAGATGTTTCATTTGTTGAAGGCCTAAAATTCAATTTGTTGAGCAATAGTCAATTTTGTGATAAAGGCTATCTTGTGGAATTTTCCAAAGATAATTGCCTAATCAAAACTGAGCTCTCAAATGAAGTTGTGCTCACTGGAAAAAGGCGAAAGAATATGTATGTTGTTGATTGGAGCCCAAGCAAAGATTCAGTATGCTTAATGGCCAGAAATTCGAATGAAGCAAATTGGGAATGGCACAAAAAGCTCAACCATTTAAACTTCAAGACCATCAATCAGCTTGCAAAGAAAAATCTAGTTGAAGGACTACCAAGTATTATCTTCAAGAAGGACCAAGTGTGTGATGCATGCCAACGCGGAAAGCAAATCAAATCATCATTCAAATCTAAGACGCACGAATCAACATCAAGACCGCTAAGCTTGATACACATGGACTTATTTGGACCGGTTGATCCAATAAGTGTAAGTGGTAAGAAATATACTCTTGTTGTTGTTGATGATTTTTCCAGGTACACTTGGACCGTGTTTCTCAAGAAGAAAAATGCAGTTGAACAAGTGTTGCCGAAGCTGTTGAAGCAACTACAAAATGAGAAAGAATTGCAAATATCAAAAATCCGAACCGATCGTGGACCGAGTTCGTGAATGGAGTTATACAAGCTTTTTGCAATTCACATGGAATTTCTCATCAATTATCTGCCGCAAGAACACCACAACAAAACGGTGTTGCCGAAAGAAGAAACTGGACGCTTAAAGAAGCCGCACGAGTGATGATTAGTGCAGCCGGTCTCCCGAAAAGATATTGGGCGGAAGCTATCAACACTGCTTACTATACGCAAAATCGAAACATGATCCATAAGCAGTACAAGAAGACGCCATATGAGCTATATAAAGGGAGAAAACCAAATATTGGTTATTTTCATATTTTTGGATGCAAGTGCTTTATTCTTATTAATGATAAATTGCATCTAAAAGCCTTTGATGAGCGTGCAGATGAAGGAATTTTTCTAGGATACTCGACTACCAGCAAAGCATTCAGAGTTTTGAACAAAAGAACAATGGTGGTTGAAGAATCCATACACGTGGTATTTGATGAAAAATCACACGTCAATATTGATGCTCTGGACGAAAATGGCGAAAATATTGAGCAAAATGGTAACAAGTGTCATATTGATTTTTGTGATGCTGATGATACGTGTGAAGAAAATATTTTGCAGGGAATGGATGAGTTGGAAATTAATTCTCTAGAAAATCCCATCTCTCATCCAGTAAGAAATGAAATGCGGGATGCAATTGGTATTGAAATTGCAAATCAACCCAGGGATGCAGTTGAAGTGGAAATTGCAAATCAGCCCTTGGATGCAATTATTGGAGAAGTTGGAAATCTAGAAAATGAAGCAGAAATTCGAACCAGTGTTACCTCTTCTCAACCAGTAAATCCACCCAGTACCATGCACCCATTTGAACGAGACTTAAGATGGCTCAAAAATCACCCACCAGATTTAGTGATCGGAAATGTTCGAGATGGCATGAAAACAAGATCATCTACCATGGAAGCATTGTTCACATGTTATCTATCTCAGATTGAACCAAAAGAAGTGGACGAAGCTCTAAATGATCCAAGTTGGATTGACGCCATGCAAGAGGAACTCGATCAATTCAAAAGAAATGATGTTTGGGAACTTGTTCCAAGACCAATGAACCACAATGTTGTAGGAACTAAATGGGTCTTCCGGAACAAAGCAAACGAAGAAGGCGTGATTGTTAGGAATAAAGCAAGGCTCGTTGCAAAAGGATACTCTCAAGAAGAAGGAATAGATTTTGATGAAACCTTTGCACCGGTAGCCAGACTTGAAGCAATCAGAATTTTTCTAGCCTACGCCGCACACAAAGATTTCAACGTTTATCAAATGGAAGTGAAAAGCGCATTCTTAAATGGTCTACTCAAAGAAGAAGTTTATGTCGAACAACCCCCAGGTTTTGAGGTAAAAGGCGAAGGTGATAAAGTCTACAAACTTAAAAAGGCATTGTATAGGTTGAAACAAGCACCTAGAGCTTGGTATGATACCTTGTCAATGTTCTTGATAAGCTGTGGATTCACCAAAGGCCTTGTTGACAAAACTCTATTTAGAATTCAAGATGGTGATCATATTTTATTAGTGCAAATATATGTTGATGATATTATTTTTGGAAGCACTAACAATTCTTTGTGTGAGAAATTTTCGAAGCTTATGCAGAATAAATTCGAAATGAGCATGATGGGTGAATTGAATTATTTCTTGGGCTTACAAGTCAAACAATTGAAGGAAGGAATATTCATCAATCAAGCAAAGTACACCCGCGACTTGATAAAGAAGTTTGGCCTTGATGGAAAATCATCGATCAAAATTCCTATGAGTACATCAATAAGGCTAGACAAAGACGAAGATGGAAAAGATGTCGAACAAACGAAGTATAGAGGAATGATTGGTTCACTACTATACCTCACTGTAAGCAGGCCGGACATTTCTTATGCTGTGGGAGTGTGTGCAAGATTCCAAGCAAATCCAAAAGAAAGCCACCTCACCGCAACAAAGAAAATCATAAGATACTTGAAGGGCACAATCAATGTTGGATTGTGGTCCTAAAGGTACAGATTTTACGCTAACTGGTTTTTCAGATGCGGATTTTGCAGGTTGTAAAATAGACAGAAAAAGCACCTCCGGAACGTGTCAATTCTTGGGAGGAAGGCTTGTTTCTTGGTTTAGCAAAAAGCAAAATTCCATCGCAACTAGTACCGCCGAGGCCGAATACATTGCTGCAGGAAGTTGTTGTGCGCAAATTTTGTGGATGAAGCAACAATTGAAGGATTATGGAGTGAATTGCGACAATGTTAGCATATTTTGTGACAATACAAGTGCAATCGCTATCACCCACAATCCGGTGCTTCACTCAAGAACCAAACATATCGACATACGACATCATTTCATAAGGGATCATGTTGAAAAGAAAGATCTAAAAATCGAGTATATCCCTACGGAGAACCAAGTTGCAGATATTCTCACGAAGCCTTTATGCGAAACGAGATTTTCTACCTTAAGGCATGAGTTGGGAATGCTTGAAATGAGCTAAGTATCACTGGACTTAATCTCATGATTTAAATTGATACTTGTGCTCATATAATTTTTTATTTAATATATACGTTTATATATTGGTTCGAAAATTGCATGAATAATTTAGTTCAATGTGTTTAGTATCTATTTATAAATTTGCCTGTAGTGTTTAACGTGATTTTATATGCCATGCAAATTAATGTGACTAAATGTGCAATTTTTATTTAATCCAATTTGTTTTTTGAATTGCATGTTTTGATCGTTACTAGGACCAACAATTGGACCGCAAGTTATGTTCATGTTTGTGTTAATTTGTTTGCATGAACAATTTATTTGTGATATATGATCTATAATTTGGTTTATACTTATGTGCTAATTGTTTTTAATTGGTATCTAAAATAATTGCCTAGTTTCTAAATATTTGATTATTTGTGTGTTTTAGAAACTACCATATTTATGTATGTTTAATTTTGGTGTCTAATTGAAATTTGTCTAATTTTCTAAATCTGTGTTAAAGTTAATTGGGAGTTTACCGTGTATATGTTTGTTTATATATGGATGTGTTTTAATTGCTTTATTTTTTTAATATCCCCTTATATGTTTCGAAATTATGTGAGTAATTTTGTGAAATTATATGTGAGATTTACGGATATGTGTGTAATTTGTGTGATTATATTTATATTTTTTTTTATGATACATCTAACGTGTGTTTTTGAGATGATAAAGGAAGAGATCAGATTGGATTTAAAACCTCCACCCCTTAAACCTCTTCCCCATAAACCCAATTCCATTAAAACTCTTCACCTTTCAAATCTACACCTCTTGATCTTCCACTCATAAATTACATCCCACAAAAATCTCACCCCCTCTCACAAAATCAGATCCCTTCATTAATCCTAATCGACACCCTCTCTCCCTCGAAGATCCCGATCGTCACCCATGCCTCAAATCTGATAAAATCCTCTCTTAAACACTAGTAGTTACTTGTCTAATCTCCTCCTAGCACCGTCCTCCTCAACCAATAGAGATTCATCCAAATTTAGTGGATGTCAATCATACCTGTTCAGAACCCAACTGTCGACCATAATCCCTGAAGATCTCAGACGATTCTCCGCCTATATATATCGGCAATCCAAAAACCGTGCAAGCAGTGCATTTTATTTTTTTTTGCAGGAAGAACAATGGTTTCGAAGGAGAAGAACAATGAAGAAAGAAGAACATCAAAGAGAATCTGGAATCAAGTGCGACTCCAGAAATTGCGAGCCAGAAGGGCTGAGGCTGGAGGACATCTGGTTGGAGATACTGCAAACGACCCTCTTGTCGTATCTGAAGAGAAAGGCCCTGAACAATATACACCTGTTTCACCACCAAGAGAACCAGGGTTTATCTATGCTGAAGAAGGAGATGCTGAGAAAAGCATGCCACCACCATGTCAAGGCTTAGCCGAACCACAGAAGTCAAAAGAATCTGAAGGACCTTTTTTGAAATTTTCACCTGTTGTGCAACCGGACATCTACCAGGAAATCATGAACATGAGCAACACCGAGTACATCCACTATCTGAAGCAGCTGACATTCGGACCAGTGTTGCCACCACCGGGCTTTGAAGGAATTTCTCATGAACCTCTTGCACCACCGGCCGCAGAACCTGACCTACCACCAGTACCACCAGAACTCGTTCTGCCATCTGCTCTTCCACCGGTGAATCCCCGCATCCGTCCACCTGTGGACTACACAAGGTTCTTCAATGCAACGTACTCGTCCTCAAGCTCGAACATGCACAGTGAAGATTCCGGACCAGGGTACTGCCCATCACCTCCACACACTGACTCGGACAACAATGAAGATGAATGTTGTTCCACTAATCGCAGTTGATGTGGTTGTATTGTCTAAAAGGAATGTCTTTTGTGATCCTCTCTCTTGTACTCCTGATTAAAGGAGTAATAAATAAAAATGTTTGCTTGGCTGTATTTGGAACAAATCGTATTTCCTACCCCATTAAAAATGACCAAAAATGAACAAAACTTCCTCATCACGTTATATGGTCAAAAGTAAAAAATTGGACCCTACAAGGGATGAATTTAGAGACCAAATTGATGGTGAAATCAGACCATCAATTGGGGGGGAATATTCACTTGAAGTGCCAGTACACGATAACACCCCTATATTGTCACTTCAAAATACCTCTCTGGAAGCTACTTTAAATGCAGAGCTTATTTCAATAACAGAGGTAATTGAAGAAGAAGTGGAAAATCATCTTGAAGAAGCCGAATCACCAGAAGAGAATTTGCAACTCACCGAAAATCCGGTTCTTGGAGATTCAAGAAGGAATTTATTCAAGAGTTTACACTCTTTGAATATGCAAGGAGGCCGAACCCGAGAAGAAGATGAAGATGATTTATTGGTTTCTTTGTTTGCAAAAGTCACTGAATCAAGTGATATGGTGTGTCAGAAAATTGGAAGTACTCTCACCGAGCAAGGACATCTCTCTCTACAACATTTTGAGAACACACGAACAAATTTGAAGGAGTTGTTGGAGTATCAAAACACTTTGCAGACAAAAATTGAAAGAGCCGAACGACATTTGAAAGGAGATCTCACTGAAGGTTTATTGGAGATCATCCAGCTGATGAAGAAGGAACGAGAAGCCACAGAGAAAATCAACAGTGAAAGACACCTGAGACAAATCAAAGCCATACAAGATCAAGAAACAAGGATAAATCACCTTGAGGTGGAATTATCCTCCATGGCTAATAAATTGTATGTTGTGCAGGATGTTTCTCTCAAAACACATGATGGAGTTAAGATTGTTAAAGCCAATCAAGAACAAGATTCCAAATCCCTTGGCTTTTTGATTGATAATTCCATAAGGGGGGAAGAAATTCTCAATCATCTGGCTTTACAACAACATGAATTCATCATTGGAAATCAGTCACAACAACCAGCTCAGACCGCCGCACCTACGAAAGGCCGTGGACGAGGATGTGGTCAACAATCCCAAGTTGGTTTCGCTCAATTTGCAAATCCAAGTCTTGGATCAAGTTCATCAAAAGTGGCCGAAACTCGAGATTGGTTCGAATGCTCAAAAGGAACCTTAACACCGCAGAAAGTCTGGACATCCGAAAATGTGCCGGCTATGGTGAAAAGATGGCCAAAAGCTGATCAAGCTCAATGGATTTCGGACAAGAATAAAGAAGAAGAAGCGAAACAAAAGCGAATCGAAATGTGGTATGAGCTCAGAGACTATACCAAGAATAATGGTGAAAGTCTGGGATTCCAAAGAAGTTTTGAAGAATGCATAATTTGGTGGGAAGCCGGAGCTCTTCCGGGCACCAACATTAAAGAGGCCTTTGGACACTACATGGCTGGGAATGTGACTAAGAAATTTGAATGTGAGAAGTTCAAGAATGATATCTGCAAGATGAGAGAACATATCAAGGATATATTGAAAGCTGACATGGGAGTCAAGAAACCCAGAAGGTAATCAAGCATATATTCCTCAAGAAATATGATGTTTTAAATTTCGATGATTTTGGCTAGCTACAATATTTCCTCTTTCGACTAATATGAATAAAAATTCCCTTGGTCTGATCTAAGTCTGTTTATGATTTATTTTTTTGGCTATCATGTAATTAGTTGGTGAATCAAAAGACAAGAGTTGTTAAACGCACGCAAAATTTTGATAAAGATAAAAATTGATTAGTCAAGGATGCGTATAGGACTTGTCTAAATTAATTCACAAAGTTTTATTTTCCCTAGAATTATTTTTGTCAAACTCATCTTGGCTTTGTCGAAATAAAATTGAGTAAAAATAAAAATATTTTTCAAAGACTTAAAGCCAATGTTTGAGTATAGGTTATGGCATTATCAAAAGGGGGGAAATTGTTAGGAATAAATTGTAATAGATTTTGATAAGCCATATTGTAATTCGTAGATCCCCAATTTTATTTTATTAGACTAAGTCGAGTCTTAGACCAAGAAAGGGAAAAATAAATTCATTAGTTGAGGAAATGGATGAAGAAGATATCAAGCCAAAAATCAAGAATTTGTCAAGAGAAAATGGCAAACAGAAGAGGAAGATGTATGCGTATGAAATTTGAGAAAATCCCTCAAAAATCCCGAAGAAGAAAGAACGTGACTAGAAGTTTGCATGAAGCTATCTTGAAGATCAAGCATCTATGGAAAGAAAGGAGTACACCAAGTGAAACTAAAAGATGACTAAAAGGCTGTACGGATGAGATGGTAGAAGCTTGAAATATTATGTATAAGGTCACAGGTTCGAATCTCACATCCCACATATTTTAAAGAAGCCAAGTTAAAATTCCATCTGATCAAGTAAGAGGCGATGGTTTGGCCGAAGGGATACAATTTGCAAGTCAATGGGATGAGATTTTCAATTTGACTATGGGATGAGATTTCCAATTTGACTATGGATGAGATTTCAAGGGATGCAGGGAATGAGATTTCCAGAGATTTCCAATTTGACTATGGGATGAGATTTCAAGGTCAATGGGATGAGATTTCCAATTTGACTATGGATGAGATTTCAAGGGATGCAATTTGCAAAGTCAAAGGGAATGAGATTTTCAAATTGACTAAGGGATAAAGTTTACAAGTGAAGGGATGTAGTTTCTCAAATTAGTATCCCAAACAAATTGGAACCCCGAAATTGAAATAGGGATGCAATTTCATCAGAAGAATTGAAGTTCAAATTGGTACAGGGAAATCAATTTGAAGGGATGAGATTTACAAGGCTTCAATTCCAAATCAAGTAAGGGATGAGAATTCAATTGACAAATCTAGCAAGGGATAGAGATTTCATTTCCCAAAATAGAAAGGGGGATGAAGTTTCACAAGGGAAGAGATTTCCAAGTCAATTGAAGAGATGAAGTTTGGAAGCAGTATACAGACCCAGATACACGAAAAACAGAGGAAGATATTAGAAGAAGTTGCAGGAGCAAAAATACTAGTCTAACTAGTAAGGGATTATATTGGAGAATATATTTTGAAGATAAAAATCCCAAGAGGCGTGATCTACACCAGATGGAGATTCATGGGACGCCATTTTTGCTGAAACCTCAAGCTCAATTTGAAATATCTGACAAGATCTGCAACGTTATCTTATCTTCTGACAAAAGGCTATACAGCTAAGCAAAATTCGAAAATGAGACCGTTTCTTTCCAACGGACGGATTCTCATTACCAGCTATAAAAGGATGAAGATTGAAGCTTTGGAAAGCAGAAGCAAGAACGCAATAGAGCAAGAATACAGAGCTAAACAGAGCATACAAAATTCAAAGAAAGCTTTCCATCTCAGGAGCTTAAATTGATATATCTTTTGTGAGATAAACACTCAGAGTGATACAGAGCTTAGAAAAGAAATATCCAAGAGTGTTGAAATCTTCATCAACTTCAAGAGATTAAGCGCATCAACGAAGATCATCTACAGAATCTCAAAGTTGGAAGCAAGGCAAAACTTGTTTTGGAGCAAAACAAGGGAAAGGAGGAAAGTAACACGGAGTTGTGAAATCCTGGATTGTCACACGGAGCTGTGAGATCCGAAGCAGCAGTGTCGGGAAGACATTGGGCGTGATTGGTGTGGGCTTGGTGATCAAAGCACCAGATCACGGAAGATACGTTTCTACCGGATCGTAGAAGACGGGGGGAAAGTAGCACGGAGTTGTGAAATCCTGGGAAAGTAACGCGGCGACGTGAAACCCGAAGCAGCAGTGTCGGAGGCACTGGGCGTGATTAGTGTGGGCTTGGTGACCAAAGCACTAGATCACGGAATTCATTGTATCTTGGAACCAAGAAGTGGTGGATATAGTGAATTAGCTCTTGGAGAAAAGAGCAAGTGGAGTAGGAGGATTACATCACCTCGCGAACCACTATAAATTGCCTTGTGTTCTTTACTGCTTTCTTTACTTACTGCTCTTGCTTGCTTCTCACGTCAATAATCTTGACACGATCTACACACACACCGTATCGTTTATTTAATTCCGCTGTGCACCTGACTCTAACAATCTAGTTAAGAGTCTTGGTTTATCTCTGGCTTACCTTTTGTTATATTGTGCGAAAAAGTTTGAAAGTCCATTCACTCGCCCCCCCTCTAGACTTTCACCTTACCTCTTTTGGGACCAACAATATATATATATATATATATATATATATATATATATATATATATATATATATATATATATATATCTATATATATATATATGTATTGTATTTCAACGCGTTGGAGTGGGTTACCAGCATCTCTCGCTGAACAGATATATTTAGCTTTCAGGCACAGAAGAATAAGTCACTGGAGCGCGCTAGATCTTGGAGCGTAGAAGTAGATAGTTTCCCTTTCGGCCTGCGTGCCATGTTATGCATTTACTTTATTAAGGATATTAGTTAGTTGGCTTGTGCACCTGAGTTCTCTAGCTCAGGTGTGGCATAGCACCCCGTACTCTTTATGTTACGTTTTTGGGAATTAATGAGATGTCACCTTTATTTTATAAGTTTTAAATGTCCTGAAAATCTGGGGTGTTACAGTTGGTATCAGAGCCTAAGTTTGACCCTAGGATAAGACTCTTAAAGACCGGACTTTAGGACATTAGGCTTGAACTCTAGGTATTTAGGAACATAGGACCAAGGAATCTTAAGACTCGTGGTGAGATTGTGAAACCTACACATGACCCCCCACTTTATCCCCCTCTAACTTAAAGAAACTCCCCCTCCGCTTATTGCATCAAGGTAAGAATGCAAAATAACATCGACCTATGAACACCAGGATGGCACCGAAAGGAAGACAGGAAGGAACACCGGAACTCCCCACGTAGGAATTCTTGACTGAAAATCTGCAACGCCTGGCTCAAATTGCCCAGGCACTGAGTACTACCGTTCCCCGACCTTTATCAACAAGCGAGAACTTGGAAACTCACCGCCAAGTCTCGGCACACCAACCACCCACCTTCTCGGGGAACGAAGACCCCACAACCCTCGAGGAATGGATTGGGACTTTCGACAAGATATTCAGGGCAACCAGATGTCCAGAAAACCACCAAGTAAGAATAGCCTCCTTCTACTTCAGGCACGAGGCCGATGCCTGGTGGGCCCATGAGGGACCCGCATGTGAACAAAACCACGAATTTAACTGGGAAACCCTAAAGACACGACTACGAGAACAATTCTACCCCAATCATCTAATAGCCACCATATACGAAGAATTCCTCCACCTAAAACAAGGTGCAGCCCCAATCACGGAATACTACCAACAATTCCATCGGCTGGCTCGCCTCATCCCCGAGCTAGTACCCACCGAGAGGGTCAAGATCAAGAAGTTCATAACAAGCCTTGATCCCGAACACCAAAAAGCCCTGGCCACGAAAGAGCCAGGAACCCTCAGGGAAGCCTATGCCAAGGCATCCCAACTACAACAAGTATCAAACCAACCCCGGGAGACACGCTTGGGGTACAAAAGGAAACCCGAAGGGGAGCACACAAACCCCACCCAAGGACCTAAGAACTTTAGGACCGTCTCACCTCACAAGGTCACAACGCCAACCATTCAGGGAAGGATCCTTACTCTAAGCAAAGCCAGGATTGGAGACAGCAACATAGTCTCCGGGACCTTCCTGGTACACGCCACCCCCGCCACTATATTATTTGACTCGGGGGCTACTAACTCGTTTATAGCAACCGAGTTTGCCACGCAGCTTGGCCTCAACAACAGCACCAAGGTCCGACTTCAGGTCAAGGTGGCCTCCGGCGAAATCCTAAAATGCGACCGCATGTACGAGAACGTAATGGTTACCATCCAAGGGGTGGAATTTCCCAGCAACCTAATACGATTCAAACTGGACGGGGTACAAGTGATCTTGGGCATGGACTGGCTAGGGAAATTCCAAGCACAAATCCTATGCGGAGAACAAAAAGTGGTCCTACGGGGACCAAACGGTAAAAAGGTATCATACCGCGGGACCCACCAGGAATCAGGGATCAAATTGGTGAACATGATGAAAATGAAGAAATACCTAAACAAGGGAAGCGAGGCCTTCCTATGCTCGGTCGAAGACCTCAACGCCAAAATCCCCGAACCACAAACCATTCCAGTGGTAAACGAATTCACCGAGGTCTTCCCAGATGAAATCCCCGGGGCACCCCCAGCCAGAGAAGTCGAGTTCACCGTAGACCTCATACCTGGGGCTGCCCCGATCTCTAAACCACCCTACAGGTTGGCACCAAAAGAAATGAAGGAACTGAAAACGCAACTACAGGGAAGGGTACCAGTACTAAAAGAAATGAAGGGTACATCTGCCCCAGCACCTCCCCATGGGGGGCACCAGTACTATTTGTCAAAAAGAAGGATGGAAGCATGCGCATGTGCATCGACTACCGGGAACATAACCAAGTCACAATAAAGAATAGGTACCCCCTTCCCCGGATTGATGACTTGTTCGACCAACTAAAAGGGGCAGGGGTATTCTCAAAAATTGACCTAAGATCCGGATATCACCAAATACAAGTGGCCAAACAGGACATTCAGAAAACGGCCTTCCGGACACGTTACGGCCACTATGAATTCATAGTAATGCCCTTCGGACTCACCAACGCCCCCGCCATATTCATGGACCTCATGAACTGAGTATTCCGACCCCGCTTGGATGACTTCGTCATTGTCTTCATTGACGAAATCCTAGTCTACTCCCGAAACAAGGAAGAACATGAAAGACACCTCCGCATAACCCTGCAAACTCTAAGAGAGCACCAACTATACGCCAAGTTCTCTAAATGCGAATTCTGGAAAGACAGTGTGGCCTTCCTGGGCCACGTGATAGCCAAGGAAAGAATTAAGGTGGACCCCGCCAAAATTCGTGCCGTTAAGGAATGGACCACGCCAAGCTCACTCTCAGAAGTCCGAAGCTTCCTAGGCCTGGCTGGCTACTACAGGAGGTTTGTCCCCGACTTCACCAGGATAGCCCAACCTCTCAACAAACTCATGAAAAAGGAAATCCCCTTCCGATGGGACAACGACTGCATCTCGGCCTTTCAAGAATTGAAGGATAAGCTAACTACGGCACCCGTGCTCGCCGTCCCCTCCGGGGAGGAAGGGTTCGAGGTCTTCAGTGACGCGTCCAAAAAGGGATTGGGGTGCGTACTAATGCAAAAGGGCAGGGTAATAGCATACGCGTCCAGACAACTCAAAACCCACGAAGAGAATTACCCCACCCACGACCTCGAACTAGCCGCTATCGTGTTCGCACTAAAAATTTGGAGGCATTACCTATATGGGGTGCAATGCAAGATTTACACAGACCATAAGAGCCTAAAGTACATCTTCACCCAGAAAGACCTAAACATGAGACAACGAAGGTGGCTAGAACTCACAAAGGACTACGATCTAGACATCCAATACCACGAGGGAAAAGCTAACATTGTGGCAGAAGCCCTAAGCAGGAAGACTAACCACTCCCTCAACACCACCTGGATCCTACCGGACCAGCTATACAAGGACTTCCAAAGACTGAATTTGGAAATAATAGAGCAAGATCAAATCCACCCCGACGCCCACTTATTCAACACGCAAATCATACCTACACTCTTCGAGGAAATCAAAATAGGACAACAGCAGGACCCAGAACTAGATAAAATCTGCCTCGACCTAACCCAGGGGAAGGAAGGGCCCTTCAAAATACACGAAGACGGCAGTCTCCGTTACCAGGGCAGGTGGTGCGTGCCCTCAACGCACCCCCACTTGAAACAACAGATCTTAGAGGAAGGGCACAACTCCCCATACTCAGTTCACCCAGGGGGTGACAAACTATACCAAGATGTGAAAATGTCATTTTGGTGGCCCAACATGAAAAAGGAAATCACAGATTTCGTGGCCAAATGCCTGAATTGCCAAAGGGTGAAGGCCGAACGATGCAAACCCAAGGGACTCGTACAGCCCCTTGAGATACCACAGGGAAAGTGGGACTCCATATCCATGGACTTCATCGGAGGGTTACCCCAAACAAAAACCGGCAAGGATAAAATTTGGGTCATAGTGGACCGACTAACCAAGACAGCGCGATTCATTTCCATGAAGGAAACATGGACAATGACACAACTGGCCCAAGCCTACTTGAGCCGAGTAGTGAAGTACCACGGAATCCCCCGGAGCATCGTGTCCGATAGAGACTCCCGGTTCCTCTCACAATTCTGGAGATCGCTACAATTAGCCTTGGGGACACAACTAAAACTGAGCACAGCCTTCCACCCCACCACTGACGGCCAAACCGAGAGAACCATCCAGACTCTCGAAGACATGTTAAGAGCCTGTGTGTTAGACTTTCAAGAGACATGGGAGGAGCACCTAGACCTTATTGAATTCTCATACAACAACAGCTACCACGCAAGCATTCGTATGGCACCCTACGAAGCTCTATACGGACAAAAGTGTAGAACCCCCTTATGTTGGGAAGACATGGTCAACCCAGTAGCACTAGGGCCCCAATACCTACAAGATACCATAACCAAGGTCAGACACATCCAGGAAAGAATGAAGGCTGCCCAATAAACATCTTTTATTCAGCCATACCGTGACTTTATCTGTTTCTCTCTGTCTTAACACGAATATTGACACAAGTGACAAAACGAGAGAAGTGGATCTTTATTTGATTTACTTTATCTTTCAAAGTATGCCATGTATCATTCATTCTCTCTCGTCAGGAATCTTTCTCACATTGGAACTTGATAATATTTTGTGCTTAGTCTTTCAAATGAAAATGTGTCATACCTTGGTATGCACACCCTTTTTGGCTATAAAGAGGCACTTCGTATATCTCTTTGATCACTCAAGGTTCCTACAATGGATAAAGGAAAGAAAAAGATCTCCTCCACTGTCTCCTTCCCGAAAAAGGACTTAAAAGAAGTTCGAGAGATGTTCAAATCTCTCAACTTATCATCTGAACATGGAGAAGGATCTCATGGCTCGGGTGTAACACCCCGTGTTACGATCCCTAAAATCAATTAAATCATTTAATCAATAACCCAAAAGAAAGAATTAAATTACAGAAATTAATTAGGATAAAAGCCCACCATAGTCCGTGGGCCCTCATCTCTAAACCCAATCCTTAGTCCTAAAAGGAATAGAATTAGCAACCTATAGTAATTAGGCCCTAAGTAAGACTCTTAAATATATAAATAGGGAACATAAGGAGGCACCTAGAACTCCCACCACAATAATCTCTCACCACACCAAGAATTCCAAGAATTCCCCTAGGAGAAATCAAGAAAGAAGAAAGCTTAAAGAAAAACCCTTCATAGCCAAGGAATTAATTAAGGCTAAGAGGTAACCCATGTCTCAACAAAACCTATTTTCATAGCTATGTTTCCCCTCTTAGGATTTCCCCCATGTTCTTGTGAGATTGATGATTCGTTATAATGATCTTGATAATTGGTATTATGATTCCATGGGTGATCTTGATGTTCTTGAGAAGTTCTTGATGATTAAAAGGTGTCCTTGATGTTCTTGATGATTATGTGATGATCTTGATGATTATATGATGTCCTTCATGCTTATGTGTTATTTCCTACCGAATCTTGATATTAAAAGATGAATCGTGTTCTTGTTGATTTAAAAAGTAATTAAGAACCTTAGGTTATATCGTGAGATTTGTGTGGTATTATTCTTGGTGTATTGGGCGGGAATTCGCATGATTGGGTGTTGTTTATATTTAGAAAATCATGTTAGGATATGTGCCGTATGTTTCTTGATTTCGATCCGTTAATTGTCTACGTGTTGTTGTCAATTGCGTTGAAAGTGTCTAAGCATGGCTTCGGGTTCCACAAAGGTTTCCGGGGCGTTATTGATGAAAAAGAGTCAGTGGGGGGTAGGTGGGGGTAGGGGACCCGCCACCTACCCTCGGCCAAAAAGGGCAGCTCCGGCAGCGGGCAGCCGGCAGGCGGGCAGCTGCCCGCCGGGCACCCGCTGCCCGGAACAGTAACGCCGGCGGGTGAACCCTCACCCACCGGCTACCCGCTGGAAAGTATCCCAACACGGGATTCCGGCTTCCCCGTTTGATGTTCCCTCGACCCCCGTGGCGTCCCAACGGACCCCTCCTATCGTGCCTATGTCTAGTTTGATGTTTGGGTACCGTTCGTAGGTCGATTGAGTCTTGTATATTTCATACTAGTTGAATTGGTATCCTGTTGATCTAGGTATAAGAAGTATGAACCCCTTAGGAGTATTCTTAGTTGTGGATGACCACGCATAGGTTTCGTTATGCGTTTCCCCATTCCCAATGTGTTAATGTGGGTTGCATGTGCTTGCTATGTGTTATGTGTGCATGTTACCCCGATTTGGTTGAGATCAATCGGGCTATACGGGCAGTCGGATGGGCTGAGAACCATACCGGCTGTTAACCAGGCTGGTAAAGACCAGTCAGGTATATAAATATTATTTAGGACTGAGGTCCACTATACGGGCAGTTGAATGGGTTGAGAACCATCCCAACTGATAACCAAGCTGCTAGAGACCGGTCAGGTATATAAATATTATATAGGACTGAGGTCCACTATACGGGCAGTTGAATGGGTTGAGAACCATCCCAACTGTTAACCAGGCTGGTAGAGACCGGTCAGGTATATAAATATTATATAGGACAAAGGTCCACTATACGGGCAGTTGAATGGGTTGAGAACCATCCCAACTATTAACCAGGCTGGTAGAGACCGGTCAGGTATATAAATATTATGTAGGACAGAGGTCCACTATACAGGCAGTTGAATGGGTTGAGAACCATCCCAACTGTTAAACAGGCTGGTAAAGACCGGTTAGGTATATAAATATTATACAGAGCTGCGGTTCATCGGTCGGTTGCGATCGACCCCTCCGTATTGTGAGACGGGGCAGAGTGCTGCGGGGCCGTGTCAGAGCTATATGCGCTGACCCTCATGTATGGGCATGCGATTGGTCCTGTGGCGCCAACAAAGTGTGCTATATGATGAGATAAGAAGGATTGATGTTGTGACCGTTATGGAAACGTGACCGTAGGATTCTTGCTAGTAAACTATACATGTTTAATTGTGATTATTGGTTGTGTTTATCTATAACTGTGCCCTATGTCGAGAATCGTATATACTTGGTTATGACTGTAGATTGTGTGTACCCCTATTTGTCGAGTCGGTTCCCTGATTTGAAAGCTAGAGTGTCTTTGGATATATCTTCATGCTTCGAAATGACTTTTCGTATATCTATGTATATATATATATATATATATATATATATATATATATGTGTGTGTGTGTGTATTGTATTTCAACGCGTTGGAGTGGGTTACCAGCATCTCTCGCTGAACAGATATATTTAGCTTTCAGGCACAGAAGAATAAGTCACTGGAGCGCGCTAGATCTTGGAGCGTAGAAGTAGATAGTTTCCCTTTCAGCCTGCGTGCCATGTTATGCATTTACTTTATTAAGGATATTAGTTAGTTGGCCTGTGCACCTGAGTTCTCTAGCTCAGGTTTGGCATAGCACCCCGTACTCTTTATGTTACGTTTTTGGGAATTAATGAGATTTCACCTTTATTTTATAAGTTTTAAATGTCCTAAAAATCTGGGGTGTTACATCGGGTGCTAAGAAGCTTCCCTCAGCTCTTCTCCAAAATGTGCCACCTCTTCTCGGCTTATCATCTTCCACGAAGAACTCTTTTAAAAATGATCCATCTTATTTAATGTGGAAGAACTTCAGTGAGGAACAAATTCAAGAGCTTGAGGAGCAGTTGAAAAAGAGGGTGAAAAGATCTTAAGAGTATCTCGTGTAGACCGAGAGATGAATCTAATATCTATCATCAATGTTTGTTCGTGTAATAACTCATCGCTCTGTATCATGTGTACCCCCTTTGTGGTTTAAGGCATCTATGACTAGAAGTCTCGATTTCTTAAAATTCTATCTGACCCGAGAATGAAGAAAACCGATTATCCCATGGATTTAAAAACAAGACTACACGTCTTGGAAGTTACTTGGGATTGGGGATTCATGCTCCAACTATTCGATTATTCTGATGATGGGAATCGTGTGGCCACAAAACTCGGTCCACTAACCTAGGCATTTATGTCAGTTGATGGGACTCGCATTTAATGAATGTGTCTTATACTCGAGTGCTTTTCTCTCTCCTATTTATCAGATGCATTCACAGTATCAGTTTGCCTTAACTGGTCAAAATAAGAAAAGTCCAACCCATTCATCTTCAAGGAAAGGGCCAGGTCAAACGTTTGATATTCTTGGCCCATTGGATAACTGCTATGGGAATTACGTATATAAAACCTAGATCATCATCTCCTCCTCCACTTTCCAAAAACAAAGCTTCCTCAATACTCTATGTTTTGAAACTCCCTCAGAAATCTTCCAAAACCTCTCCATCTTTGCTTTCCTGTTCCATTACATACTTATTACTTGAAGCCATGGCAAAGACAGCCAAAGTTCCCTCCTTTGATGCTGAATAAGAAGCACCTCCCACAATGGTGATACCTAGCTTTCCGACATCTGATATCAACTTCATCGAATCCAGAGTGTCGTTCATCATCGGTGGAAGCATGTGGGATGCCCACGGATTTCTGGAATATGTTTTGGACCGTTCCTTTGGAGAGAAAGTGATCAACCTTCTCAAGGATATCGGTTTGTATAACTTTGTTACCCATTTGTACACTTATTGGTTTCCTGTTGACGTTGCGCAGTTTTATCTAAATGCGAATGTTTCCGCCGATGGATCGGAAATCACCTCCGAAGTCAATAGCACCACCGTGGTTTTGACCGTTGATGACTTGAAGAAAGCCTTCTCCTTCCCTGACCGAATGAAACCTATCAGCCTGACTTTTCTCGTTATTATTACGAGCAAAATGCTTTCTACGAAAAGATAAAGAACAAGCACGGGCCAATCGAGATAACCTGGTCGTTGAAGAAGAAATGGCTGAAGATGGACTATGAATTTACCGTGGATATTTTCAATAAAGTTGTTGAGCACAAAACCTCGAGAACTGATGATGTCACGAAGGATAAGTTCAAAATGCTGCATGCTTTCCTCGGAGGATACAAGGTGAACTGGTCACAAGTGATTTTCACTTATCTTCGCCACACCATCATACATAGACGATCCTCACCAGGAGATAGTACCAAAAAGTCAGGCGGTCATTCGTTACCAGGAGACATCATTAAAAAGATGGGTTTCCGATTTCTGGTCAGCCATCTTCTTGCCACGAAGAAAGTCCCTTCACGAGCAGGAGTCTCACCGAGACGAAAGGTGTGCCACATGAAGTCAAAACCCACGGGATATGACAAATAAAAGGCTATGGAACTTGACTTACCTTTGGACTCAGTAAAGAAATCACGAAAGTCCAAAAGATAAAAAAGAAGCGATGATGAATTGCCAAAGGCCAAACGATCTCGAAAGGACAAGAGCTCTTCTGTAACACCCCGTGTTACGACCTTCAATCCCGGATTAATTATTTAATTAATCCCGTTAATAATAATTAAATATGATTTAATTCGGTTAGGTTTCCTTTAATTAATTAATAAGGTCCACCATGAACCGTGGACCCTTGCCTAAATTAGAGTCTTAAGCCTGTTAGGAATAAAGAAAGTAAACCCTTTACTATTCAGATTCTAATTAGGAATCCTAGACCTAGTTATCTATTAGGAATAAAGGAAGTAGGCCTTTTACTATTCAGACTACGATTAGGATTCCCTTTAATTAATTAATATGGTCCACTATGGACCATGGACCCTTATCCCTAAAATAAGCCCTTAGTCCTATAAGGAATAGAATTAGTAAACCCATACCATTCATACCCTAATTAGGAGTCTTAAATATATAAATAGGGATATAGGAGGCACCTAGATCTTTCACCACCATAATCTCTCACCACACAAGAAGCTCCAAGAATCCCCTTAGGAGAAATCAAGAAAGAAGAAAGCTTAAAGAAAGACCCTTCGTAGCCAAGGAATTAATTAAGGCTAAGAGGTAACCCATGTCTCAACAAAACCTATTTTCATAGTTATAATTCCCCCTTAGGGTTTCCCCCATATTATTGCATATTGGCGAGTTATGATGATTATTATTGGTAATTGATGTGATGATCCCATGGGGGATCTTGATAATTTTGATATTGGGAGATTCTTGATGATTATATGGAGTTCTTGATGATTATGTGTTGTTCTTGATAATTGTGTGATGCTCTTGATGTTTATGTGTTATTCTTACCGAATCTTGCAATTAGAAGACGAACTGTATTCTTGTTGATATAAAAGTGATTAGAACCCTAGGTTGTATCGTATGATCTTATTCTTGGATTATCGGGTGGGGAAATCGCATGTTTGGGTGTTGATTATATTTAGAAAAGCATGATAGGTTATGTGCCGTTCGTTTCTTGTATTCGATTCGTTAATTGTCTACGTGTTGTCATTAATTGCGTTGTAAAGTGTCTAAGCATGGTTTCGGGTTCCACAACGGTTCCCGGGGCGTAAAGTGTGTGAAAAGAGTCAGTGGGGGGTAGGGGACCCGCCACCTACCCACGGCCGTGAAACACCGCCCGGCAGCGGGTGGCCGGCGGGCGGGCAGCTGCCCGCCGGCGACCCGCTGCCCAGAACAGTAAAGTCCGGCGGGCAGCCGACGGGTGGCCCCCCCACCCACCGGCTACCCACTGGAAATTATCCCACCTTGGGATCCCGGCTTCCCCGTTTGATGTTCCCCCGTTCCCCGTGGTGTCCCAACGGACTCCGTTTATCGTGCCTATGTCTAGTTTGATGTTTCGGGTACCGTTCGTAGGTTTATGAGTCTATTATATTGCATGCTAATTGAATTGGTACCCCGTTGACCTAGGTGGTAGAAGTATGAATCCCTTAGGACTATTCTTTGTATGTGATGGATCACGCATAGGTTTTGTTATACGTTTTCTCCCCCTTCCTAATGTGTAATGTGGGTTGCATGTGCATGCTATGTGTTATGTGTGTGTGTTACCCCAATTCGGTTGCGATCGGATTGGTTATCCTGAGCTGTGGTTCAGAAGCTGGCTGCGGTCAGATTGATACTCTTGGGCTGCGGTCCACCGTTTGGTTGCGATCAAACGTTTCTATACGAGCTGCGGTTCGTCCTTTTTCCTGGCTGCGGTCAGATGACATTCTCTTGGGGCAGGGTGCTGCGGGGCCGTGTCAGAGCTATATGCGCTGACCCTCATGTATGGGCATGCGATTGGTCCTGTGGCGCCAACAAAGTGTGTTATGTGTTGTGACATGGACGAATCGTGATTACGAGTGTCTTGGGGGATGTGACTATGGGATTTATATTGGGGATTGTTCATGTTGGGTTATGATCATTGTTTATGCTTTCCCTTATCTGCCTTATCTGTTGTGAACTGCATATGCTCGTTATAACTGTTGCTTGTGTCTGGCCTTATCTGTCGAGTCATTCCCGGTTTTAAAGCTAGAGTTCGTAGGATATATCTTCATGCTCAAAATGGTTTTCGTATATCTATATATATCTCTATACGTATTGTATTTCAACGCGTTGGAGTGGGTTACCAGCATCTCTCGCTGAACAGATATATTTGGCTTTCAGGCACAGAAGAATAAGTCACTGGAGCGCGCTAGAACTTGGAACGTAGAAGTAGATAGTTTCCCTTTCGGCCTGCGTGCCATGCTTATGCATTTACATTATTGAGGATATTAGTTAGTTAGCCTGTGCACCTGAGTTCTCTAGCTCAGGTGTGGCATAGCACCCCGTATTCTTGTATTATGTTTTGGGATTTAATGAGAATTCACCTTTATTTTATAAGTTTTAAATATCTTGAAAATCTGGGGTGTTACAGTTGGTATCAGAGCCTAAGTTTGACCCTAGGATAAGACTCTTAAGACCGGACTTTAGGACATTAGGCTTGAACTCTAGGTATTAAGGAACATAGGATTCAGGAATCTTAGGACGCGCGGTGAGATTGTGAAACCTACACATAACCTCCCCTCACTTTATCCCTCTCTAAAAGAACTCCCCCTACGCTTACCACACCAAGGTAAGGGTGCAGCACACTGACTCATCATTACAATAAATATTGACCCTGAAAACCAGCAGCATGGCGCCAATAAGAAGACAGTCAAGGATCCCACACTCCTCGAAGAATGAATCCGAACCTTCAACAAAATCCTCGGGTTAGGAGAATGCCCAGAGGAACGCCACGTAGAGATAGCCTCGTTCTACTTCAAGACACGAGGTTGATCTTTGATAGGTCCACAAAGAACTTATGGGCAACAACCGGGGGTTCAACTAAGAGTACCTAGGGGCACGGCTACAAGGACGACTCCACCCCGCACCCGCCATACTCATGGACCTCATGAACTGAGTATTTCGACCCCACCTGGATGACTTCATCATTGTATTCATTGACGACATCCTAGGCTACTCCCGAAACAAGGAAGGACTTGAAAGGCACCTCTGCATAACCTTACAAACTCTAAGAGAGCACCAGCTATACGCTAAGTCTCCAAATGCGAATTCTGGAAAGACAGCGTGACCTTCCTGGGCCACGTAATAACCAAAGAAGGAATTAAGGTGGACCCCACCAAAGCCCAGGCCGTTAAGGAATGGTCCACACCGAACTCACTTTCAGAGGTCCGAAGCTTCCTGGGCTTGGCTGGCTACTACAGGAGGTTTGTACCCGACTTTACCAAGATAGCCCAACCTCTCATTAAACTCATGAAAAAGGAGACCCCTTTCCGATGGGACGACAACTGCGTCGCAGCCTTTCAGGAATTGAAGGATAAGTTAACCACGGCACCCGTACTAGCCATCCCCTCCGGGGTGGAAGGGTTCGAGGTCTTCAGTGACGCGTCCAAAAAGGGGTTGGGGTGCGTGCTAATGCAAAAAGGCAAGGTAATAGCATACGCATCTAGGCAACTCAAAACCCATGAAGAAAATACCCCACCCACGACCTCGAGCTAGCCGCCATCGTATTCGCACTGAAAATTTGGAGGCATTACCTATACGGAGTGCAATGCAAGATTTACACAGACGCATAGAAAGTATCATACAACTAGAGCCTCCCGGCAATAAGGGCCTTACCTTGGAACAAGGACCTTGATGGTTTTAAGGCACCGTAAGAAGTACATGTAACACACAAAATCGCCAAAACACCATGCGACGTCCAAGGCAGTCGATCAATGCATTCCAAGGAAGAGAAATGCATCACCAAGCACTTGGTCACCAAAGGACTGAACAAAGAATGAGCGACAAGCCGAACTCCAAGAAAGACCAAGAAGGCTTATCATTAATCAAGCAAGGCAAAGACAAAGTTGGCTTATAACCAACTTCCCGGTGAAGGTGACAAGGTTGCTAATTGGAAACCGGACCCGACCTACTGAGCAAAAAGAACATGCGAGAGTCTTGACTCATCTATAACTCGTACCTAAGGATCAATAAGACTATACGATGGGCCACCCTATGTATTCAAGTCCCTTCTATTGTGCACATGGACATGGGGCTTGTTGGGACTTGAATATGTGCATTCTTGGGATTTTTCCCGAAGGAATTCACTCTTCCTAGTCACCTTCCCGCGGGTCCCCAACGGGACCTTGACGGGTCCCCAACAGGAGCTTGGCAGGCGGACGACCGCCCACCTCGCGCCCACTGGTACAATGTGCTGATTTCTTAACTCCTCACTTTATTGATTCATGGCGCACTTGTGTGCCTCGATTGATGAACGCGAGTCTTGGGTAAAGAACCATGGGTCGCCCAAACATGGTGTCATCGGTAAAAGACCTTGACACGCAAGACACCATCGGAAAGGCACAACCAATTGCATTTCACGTGGAGTTGAAGTTGGACTCTACGATGCAACCAACTAGGGATGATTGGCATAAAGGATTGTGCAAACCAAGGAGGCGAGTTGGAAACTCGTGCTAAGGACTCACAAAGACCTTAAAAGTCAAAATTCTAAAGATGGACCAGGACTCCTTCAAACCATGGGTATCATTCAAGCAAATCAGATGACTCCTTACAAGTTGTATGGAATCAAGAACTACGTAGTCCGTGGTGCTAGGTAAAAAGGTAAAAAGCACATTTGTGCCAAGATCTCAAGGGTGATTAAGGACCCACAAGGAAATGAGATGACTCGTAAAGTCACCGAGTCATTCCACAACGAGGTTAGGTAACCAACTGCGCTTCAAAAAGAGCATGCAAGGACACTTTCACCATTAAAAGTAACACAAAAAGGCACAACTAGTCGAACCTCGGGGAAGACATGAAGTCATACTAAGAATTTCATTCACTAAAGAGGAGATGAAATTCAATAAGAAGGGAAAATCAACCCAAAGTTTACCGACTCCCAAGAAACTTTGGGAAGAGGTTGGGAAGTGCGCCCTAAGAGATTGGCTTGGTTGACCAAACTTGGTCAAGACCTTGGACGCATTAAAGAAGTAAGTGTTAAATCATCACGGGAGATTCCCTCAAGATAGGGGAGAAGGATGAAACCTTAGCCTGGGAAGCAAGGTCTAACAAGGATCTTAAAGTCAAGTAAGTGCCAACACCAAGGAAGAAGGATCATCAGTTCGTCAATACGTCGTGATCAAAGCATCAAACCGGAATAGTCACTTGAAGATCGAGAACCCTTAACCCATCCTAGCCGAATTCCCTTCCCTCCCTCGGAAAATCGGCCCCCTCCTTATTTCAAAACTCTTTCTACCCTTCAACCACACTCTTGATCCCCTATTCGATTCCATACAAAGTGGCAACCACACACCCTAAGTTGCAACCTTGAAAACTTTGATCCTAATTCCTAAATTCACTTTGTCCTCAGGTTCGAAACCCACTCTCTTAGCCCTTTAAACCTAATCATTCCCAAAAACCCTGCACACATAAACATACAATTATACAGTTCCCCGTAGAAAGCTTTCACTATAGGACCACCGTACTACTTTGGACTCGTTACCCCCGCAACGATTTCCAAGCTTCGGGGACGAAGCTTCTCGTAAGCGGGGGGGGGGGGGGGAGTGTAACACCCCGTGTTACGACCTTCAATCCCGGATTAATTATTTAATTAATCCCATTAATAATAATTAAATATGATTTAATTCGGTTAGGTTTCCTTTAATTAATTAATAAGGTCCACCATAAACCGTGGACCCTTGCCTAAATTAGAGTCTTAAGCCTATTAGGAATAAAGAAAGTAAACCCTTTACTATTCAGATTCTAATTAGGAATCCTAGACCTAGTTATCTATTAGGAATAAAGGAAGTAGGCCTTTTACTATTCAGACTACGATTAGGATTTCCTTTAATTAATTAATATGGTCCACTATGTACCATGGACCCTTATCCCTAAAATAAGCCCTTAGTCCTATAAGGAATAGAATTAGTAAACCCATACCATTCATACCCTAATTAGGAGTCTTAAATATATAAATAGGGATATAGGAGGCACCTAGATCTTTCACCACCATAATCTCTCACCACACAAGAAGCTCCAAGAATCCCCTTAGGAGAAATCAAGAAAGAAGAAAGCTTAAAGAAAGACCCTTCGTAGCCAAGGAATTAATTAAGGCTAAGAGGTAACCCATGTCTCAACAAAACCTATTTTCATAGTTATAATTCCCCCTTAGGGTTTCCCCATATTATTGCATATTGGCGAGTTATGATGATTATTATTGGTAATTGATGTGATGATCCCATGGGGGATCTTGATAATCTTGATATTGGGAGATTCTTGATGATTATATGGAGTTCTTGATGATTATGTGTTGTTCTTGATAATTGTGTGATGCTCTTGATATTTATGTGTTATTCTTACCGAATCTTGCAATTAGAAGACGAACCGTATTCTTGTTGATATAAAAGTGATTAGAACCCTAGGTTGTATCGTATGATCTTATTCTTGGATTATCGGGTGGGGAAATCGCATGTTTGGGTGTTGATTATATTTAGAAAAGCATGATAGGTTATGTGCCGTTCGTTTCTTGTATTCGATTCGTTAATTGTCTACGTGTTGTCGTTAATTGCGTTGTAAAGTGTCTAAGCATGGTTTCGGGTTCCACAACGGTTCCCGGGGCGTAAAGTGTGTGAAAAGAGTCAGTGGGGGGTAGGTGGGGGGTAGGGGACCCGCCACCTACCCACGGCCGTGAAACACCGCCCGGCAGCGGGTGGCCGGCGGGCGGGCAGCTGCCCGCCGGCGACCCGCTGCCCAGAACAGTAAAGTCCGGCGGGCAGCCGGCGGGTGGCCCCCCCACCCACCGGCTACCCGCTGGAAATTATCCCACCTTGGGATCCCGGCTTCCTCGTTTGATGTTCCCCCGTTCCCCGTGGTGTCCCAACGGACTCCATTTATCGTGCCTATGTCTAGTTTGATGTTTCGGGTACCGTTCGTAGGTTTATGAGTCTATTATATTGCATGCTAGTTGAATTGGTACCCCGTTGACCTAGGTGGTAGAATTATGAATCCCTTAGGACTATTCTTAGTATGTGATGGATCACGCATAGGTTTTGTTATACGTTTTCTCCCCCTTCCTAATGTGTAATGTGGGTTGCATGTGCATGCTATGTGTTATGTGTGTGTGTTACCCCAATCCTGAGCTGTGGTTCAGAAGCTGGCTGCGGTCAGATTGATACTCTTGGGCTGCGGTCCACCGTTTGGTTGCGATCAAACGTTTCTATACGAGCTGCGGTTCGTCCTTTTTCCTGGCTGCGGTCAGATGACATTCTCTTGGGCTGCAGTCCACTGTTTGGTTGCGATCAAACACTATGATGAGCTGCGGTTCATCGGTCGGTTGCGATCGACCCCTCCGTGTTGCGATACGGGGCAGGGTGCTGCGGGGCCGTGTCAGAGCTATATGCGCTGACCCTCATGTATGGGCATGCGATTGGTCCTGTGGCGCCAACAAAGTGTGTTATGTGTTGTGACATGGACGAATCGTGATTACGAGTGTCTTGGGGGATGTGACTATGGGATTTATATTGGGGATTGTTCATGTTGGGTTATGATCATTGTTTATGCTTTCCCTTATCTGCCTTATCTGTTGTGAACTGCATATGCTCGTTATAACTGTTGCTTGTGTCTGGCCTTATCTGTCGAGTCATTCCCAGTTTTAAAGCTAGAGTTCGTAGGATATATCTTCATGCTCAAAATGGTTTTCGTATATCTATATATATCTCTATACGTATTGTATTTCAACGCGTTGGAGTGGGTTACCAGCATCTCTCGCTGAACAGATATATTTGGCTTTCAGGCACAGAAGAATAAGTCACTGGAGCGCGCTAGAACTTGGAACGTAGAAGTAGATAGTTTCCCTTTCGGCCTGCGTGTCATGCTTATGCATTTACATTATTGAGGATATTAGTTAGTTAGCCTGTGCACCTGAGTTCTCTAGCTCAGGTGTGGCATAGCACCCCGTACTCTTGTATTATGTTTTGGGATTTAATGAGAATTCACCTTTATTTTATAAGTTTTAAATGTCTTGAAAATCTGGGGTGTTAAATCTTCCATACCTGAAACAAAGGAGCAACCCACAGCTCATCTCGAAGTCCTACCGAAAGCTGCTGACACTGCTCAGCCCGTCACAGTAACGAAAGCACTATCACCTCCACCCGTCAAACAAGAAGTTGTCACGAAAGAAGTCTCTCAGAAGACCCCTCAAATGTCCTCAACCGAACCTGTCATCATAGATGATTCCACTGATGAAGAAGAAGCTTCACATTCAACCCCTGTGCAACAATCAAGAAGCCACTTTCGCCCAACCATTGCCAAAGCAAACGAAATTATGGCGAAACTGGCCCCCCTCCTGAATCAATCTTACCATCCACACTGAAGAAGAAACTTGCATCTTCTCAGGGGGAAGAAATGAAGAAAAAGGAATCAAAGAAGAGAAATAAGAGATTGAAGAGCACTGAAAGAACGAAGAAATCACCCTTGCCACAATAACCCATCCAGGCAGAGCAACTCCACACGAGTTTGACACAAGAACCTGCCACGATAGAAAAGGAAGCTCAAGGAGCTCTCGTTCTATACGATCACTTAAGTCTCCCACAAGAAATTGGCATGCCAGAAGAGACGAGAGAAGTGATTGATGAAGAAACATCCCTCCCACAAGAACCTACCCGAATAGAGCATATGGTTCCTATTCTGACACAAGAACCTGTAAGGGTAGAAGAAGAAGAAGCTGCACAACAGATTTCGGGTCACTTAAGTCTCCCACAAGAACCTGTCAAACCAGCTGAGATGAAAGAAGTGACTCCTCCAATTGAATCTCATCCGAATGCAGTTCAACCCGAAATTAAAGTCCTGCCCGAAACAACATTTGTAACACCCCGTGTTACGACCCATAAAACCAATTAATTAATTAACCCATAGCCCAAGAAAAAGAATAAATTATAATAATTAATTAGGGAAAAAGGCCCACCATAGTCCACGGGCCCTTATCCCTAAACCCAATCCTTAGTTCCAAAAGGAATAGAATTAGCAAGCCTATAATATTAGTTTCTAATCAGGACTCCTAAATATATAAATAAGGGACTTAAGAGGCACCTAGAACCCTCCCACAAGAATAACGCCCCACCACCCCAAAAAGAGCTCCAAGAATCCCCTTAGAAGAAATCAAGAAAGCAAGAAAGCTTAAAGAAAGACCCTTCATAGCCAAGGAATTAATTAAGGCTAAGAGGTAACCCATGTATCAACAAAACCTATTTTCATAGCTATGATTCCCCTCTTAGGATTTCCCCATATTATTGTGTATTGATGATTTGTGTTATTATTGATGATTGATGGGATAATTCCATGGGTGATCTTGATGATGAAAGGTTCCTGATAATTATGGTGTTCTTGATGATTATATGACGTTCTTGATGATTATATGATGTTCTTGATGATTGTAGGATGTTCCTGATGTTTATATAATATTCTTACCGAATCTTGATATTAGAAGATGAATCGTGACCTTGTTAATTTAAAATTGATTAGAACCCTAGGTTGTATAGTATGGAATTATTCTTGGTATATTGGGTGGGAATTCGCATGATTGGATGTTTATTATGTTTAGAAAAGCATGATAGGTTATGTGCCGTTTGTTTCCTGATTTTGATCCGTTAATTGTCTACGTGTGTTATCAATTGCGTTTGAAAGTGTCTAAGCATGGTTTCGGGTTCCACAAAGGGTCCCGGGGCGTTTTTGATGAAAAGAGTCAGTGGCGGGTAGGGGACCCGCCACCTACCCGCGGCCTCCTTGGGCAACGCCGGCAGCGGGCAGCCGGCGGGCGGGCAGCTGCCCGGAATGGCGGCCGCCGGCAGGTGAACCCTCACCCACCGGCTACCCGCTGGTTTGCACCCCAATTGGGGATTTTGGCTTCCCCGTTTGATGTTCCCCCGACCCCCGTGGTGTCCAAACGGACTCCGTCTATCGTGCCTATGTCAAGTTGGATATTTCGGGTACCGTTCGTAGGTTGTATGAGTCTTATATATTGCATGCTAGTTGAATTGGTATCCCGTTGACCTAGGTGGAAGAAGCATGAACCCCTTAGGATTATTCATAGTATGTGAAGGATCACGCATAGGTTTTGTTATACATTTTCTCCCCCTTCCCAATGTGTTAATGTGGGTTGCATGTGCTTGCTATGTGTTATGTGTGCATGATACCCCAATTCGGTTGCGATCGGATTGGTTATTCCTGAGCTGCGGTTCAGAAGCTGGCTGCGGTCAGATTTACACACTTGGGCTGCGGTCCACCGTTTGGTTGCGATCAAACGTTTCCACATGAGCTGCGGTTCATACTTTCCTGGCTGCGGTCAGATGACATTCTCTTGGGCTGCGGTCCACTGTTTGGTTGCGATCAAACATTATGATGAGCTGCGGTTCATCGGTCGGTTGCGATCGACCCCTCCGTGTTGCGATACGGGGCAGGGTGCTGCGGGGCCGTGTCAGAGCTATATGCGCTGACCCTCATGTATGGGCATGCGATTGGTCCTGTGGCGCCAACAAAGTGTGCTATGTGTTGAGATATGGATGAGTTGTGATTATGAGTATCTTGGGGGTGGTGACTATGGGATTTATGTTGGGGATTGTTTACGTTGGGTTATGATTATTAATGGTGCTCAGCCTTATCTGTCTTGCCTGTTGTGGATTGTATAAGCTTGTTATAACTGTTGCTTGTGTCTAGCCTTATCTGTCGAGTCATCCCCGGATTTAAAAGCTAGAGTTCGTAGGATATATCTTCATGCTCAAGATGGTTTTCGTATATCTATATATATCTCTATATGTATTGTATTTCAACGCGTTGGAGTGGGTTACCAGCATCTCTCGCTGAACAGATATATTTGGCTTTCAGGCACAGAGAATTAGAGCACTGGAGCGCGCTAGACTGGAGCGTAGAAGTAGAATAGTTTCCCTTTCGGCCTGCGTGCCATGTTATGCATTTATATTTCGAAGGATATTAGTTAGATAGCCTGTGCACTTGGGTTCTCTAGCCCAGGTGTGGCATAGCACCCCGTACGCTTATGTTATACTTTGGGATTTAATGAGACGTTATCCTTGTTATATAAGTTTTAAATGTCCTGAAAATCTGGGGTGTTACAGTTGGTATCAGAGCCTAAGTTTGACCCTAGAAAAAGACTCTTAGGACCGGACTTTAGGACATTGGGCTTGAACTCTAGGTACCTAGGAGCATAGGACTCGGAAATCTTAGGGCGCGCGGTGAGATTGTGAAACCTACACATAAATTCCCGCACCTTACCCCTTCCCATTCTAAAGCCCTCCCCCACTTATCACTTCATAAGAAGTGCATCGAACTCTAACCTGACGTTCTTATAAACACTGACCAGAAAGACGATAGCATGGCCCCAAACAGAAGACAATCAAGGACCCCAGAGCCCGCCATCAAGTCGCGCAGGCACTAAGTGACGCAGCCCTTCGCAACAACAGGCCCCCACCACCGCCATCAAACGCGAACTCAGACCATACAACAACTGACGCAAGTTGCGCAGGCACTAAGTGACGCAGCCCTTCGCAACAACAGACCCCCACCACCGCCATCAAACGCGAACTCAGACATCGCTCGACAAGTCTCAAACCACCGACCACCAACATTCTCAGGAGAAGAAGACCCCGCGGTCCTAGAAGAATGGATCCGGACCCTTGACAAGATTCTAGGGGTAGTAGAATGCCCGGAGGGACGTCGCGTAGAGATAGCCTCGTTCTACTTCGGACACGAGGCCGATCTCTGGTGGATCCACGAGGGGCCCGCTTACCGACAAGAACCGGGGTTCAACTGGGAGAGCCTCAAGACACGACTACGAGAACGATTTTATCCAACCCACGTGAAAGCATCCATGTACGAAGAGTTTCTCCATTTGAAACAAGGGACGACCACCGTCATGGAATACCATAAACGATTCCTCGAACTGGCATGCTTCGCGCCAGAGCTAGTCCCCACCGAGGTAACCAAAATAGAAAGATTCGTATCGGGCCTCAACTTCGAAGCCCGGAAGGCACTAGTGGTAAGCAGGCCTCAGACCCTCAATGAGGCTTACTCCAGTGCCGCAAATCTCTATCGAATCCAACTACTCCAACGCGGAGTTCAGGAGCAAATACGAAGGAGAAACACCGGGAGTGGGGCACCACCGGCAAAAAGGACGAGGAACGACACCAGCGCAAGATCAAACAATCCGGCTAATCAAAGACCGCCCCTGGGGAACAATGAAGCTAATCCAAGAAGCTTCCCTTGCCCGAAATGCAACAAAAGCCATAGAGGCAAGGATTGCATGGGCAACCCCTGGCGATGCTTCAATTGCAGAGAGGAAGGACACAAGGCCTTCCAGTGCACTCGACCCCAAAAGCCACGCCCTACCGCCGTAGGCCAACACGGGGGCACCAGTCATCAAGGGAGTTACGGCGCTCCCGGGAAAATATTCGTTATGAGCCACACTCAAGCCAACCTTGGAAACGAGGAGGACCTCGGAGAAGGAAATCCAATCCCAGAAGACGAGGACCATGTGGACCCCACGGAAGAAAACCAAGAAAGCGAATACTGTCTGGGATAAACCGTCACACCCCCTTGTAACCACCCCCCTTGTGGTAAAAACCACTTACTTAGCTTAGCTATTTCGGAATTACTATGAACAAAGATTTTGGTCGAATTTCAATACCACCACAAAGGTAAAACACAAGTTATATCACCGACCCAACCCTTCCCCCACTAAAGGACAAAATAAGGAAAAAGACAAGGACCACACCATCAATAAATATTTAATGTTACCATTAGGAATAGAACCTTGGACCTCTCCTCTACAAGTTAAAGCCCTAACCACTAGCCCATGGGTGTTTCTTGAAACTACAAGGGAACACCCCCTTGTTAAACCCCTCCAAATCCCTAAAACCCACAAAACCCCCAAATCAAAAAACCCTTCTTCTCCTTCCTCCTCTTCTCCTTCCCCATTCCTTCCCTTCTTCCCCCTCTCACGCACGCCACCACCCCCCCCCCCTACCTAGAAAATCACCAGCCACCCACGTCACCACCCACCGGACGCCGTCGCCACCCGGCCGCTCCCCGACGACCTCGCGCCGCCGCCCCGCCGTCCGAACTGCTCCGCCGGAGGTCACCCGCAACACCAAGGACGCCGCCCGCCAACCACCCGAACTCCGCCCACTGCCATCGACGCCCCACGCCACCGAAGACCTCCACCGCCTCGCCGAGCTGCCGTCGAGCTTCGCGCCACCGTCGCCACCTCACGGCAGCTCGAATCACCACCGGAAAAGGGACCCGCCGAAAAACTTCACCGGAGACCCACCGGAAAACTCGCCGGAAAAGTGCCACCAATCGCGATGCCAAAGAAACCCCTCGGAATCCGCACCCCGGAGTGGAGCAATGCCGATTATACTGTAATCGGAGGTAAAGCACTTGAACCCGACCAATTCTCTCCGGAATTGGTTGATATGCTTAGACATCAAGGGCTCTTAGATACTTACCTCGCCATCAAAGGAGATACATACCCCGACTTGGTGAAAGAATTCTACCAACACCTTGTGGCCACCAAACGAGGTGACAAAGTAGAAATCACCACCAAGGTCCGTGGCAAGGAAATTGTGCTCTCCGAAGGCCGATTGGCCAAACTCTTGAAATTGACCACCACGGGTGTGTCTAACTATGACCGGAAGGGGTGGATTGATACCCAAACCACGGGGTATAAGGACTACCTCGGGTACCTACTCGGGAAAGAGGAAGGATTCACCTCGGCCACACGACCGAATAGAAAGTAGCTATCGGCGGAACAAAAGATATTGGTTATGATTGTAACCGATAGCCTCTTGCCCACGAACAATAAAAGCAAAGACATGGGGAGTTTAGAGTGCACCTTTGCCTACTTCTTGAAACACAAAATCAAGTTCAACCTGCCGGCCCTCATGCTAAAACACATGGAGTTTTGCAAATCGAGCAACCGGCTTAGCCTACCCTACGGGATGATCCTAGGTTGGATCATGGAGAAAAAGGGGGTGGATCTAAGCCACACCGAGGTCAAGACCACAAATGGCATGGTCTTTAACGCCCAGAACCTACGCCGCAATGATATCTACTACACCGAGGGAGGACATTACCTCACCCTCGAAGAAATTTGCCAAAAACCCGAGGATGAACGAAGAGAATTGGTCGACCAATTAGATGTCTCCAACAAGAAGCTCAAACGGGCAATGCAAGATTGCGGAATCCTGGAGGGAAATGAGGACCAGGAGGAGGATGACGAGCCCAACCCGTTGGTGCAACCACGATCAGGAGGGAACCCGAGGGAGCAAGACGAGGGCTCAATCAATGAATGCATACTTGCACAGCTCAACCGGCAAAACCAAATCATGGAGGAAGGGTTCTCATCCTTGATCCGTACGACACACGCACTAGATCAGAGGGTGGCAGCAATCGAAGCCACCTTAGGCACTCGCGGGACGTCCAGCTCAGGAGCAAGAGACCGAGGTAGACCCAAAACCTTTCTATCACAACACCACCAGAAACCCAGTCTACCCCAGCTAAGGCAAAACATGGGGCCACATTCCTAACCGGGAGGCCAAGATGCGGAATGCCTAGGGGGTGAAAGAATGGACTAACGCACCGGGCTTCGGGGACGAAGCCCCTCGTAAGGGGGGGAGAGTGTAACACCCCGTGTTACGACCCCTAAAACCAATTAATTAATTAACCCATAGCCCAAGAAAAAGAATAAATTATAATAATTAATTAGGGAAAAAGGCCCACCATAGTCCACGGGCCCTTATCCCTAAACCCAATCCTTAGTTCCAAAAGGAATAGAATTAGCAAGCCTATAATATTAGTTCCTAATCAGGGCTCCTAAATATATAAATAAGGGGCTTAAGAGGCACCTAGAACCCTCCCACAAGAATAACGCCCCACCACCCCAAAAAGAGCTCCAAGAATCCCCTTAGAAGAAATCAAGAAAGCAAGAAAGCTTAAAGAAAAACCCTTCATAGCCAAGGAATTAATTAAGGCTAAGAGGTAACCCATGTATCAACAAAACCTATTTTCATAGCTATGATTCCCCTCTTAGGATTTCCCCATATTATTGTGTATTGATGATTTGTGTTATTATTGATGATTGATGGGATAATTCCATGGGTGATCTTGATGATGAAAGGTTCCTGATAATTATGGTGTTCTTGATGATTATATGACGTTCTTGATGATTATATGATGTTCTTGATGATTGTAGGATGTTCCTGATGTTTATATAATATTCTTACCGAATCTTGATATTAGAAGATGAATCGTGACCTTGTTAATTTAAAATTGATTAGAACCCTAGGTTGTATCATATGGAATTATTCTTGGTATATTGGGTGGGAATTCGCATGATTGGGTGTTTATTATGTTTAGAAAAGCATGATAGGTTATGTGCCGTTTGTTTCCTGATTTTGATCCGTTAATTGTCTACGTGTGTTATCAATTGCGTTTGAAAGTGTCTAAGCATGGTTTCGGGTTCCACAAAGAGTCCCGGGGCGTTTTTGATGAAAAGAGTCAATGGGGGGTAGGTGGGGGTAGGGGACCCGCCACCTACCCACGGCCTCCTTGGGCAACGCCGGCAGCGGGCAGCTGGCGGGCGGGCAGCTGCCCGGAATGGCTGCCGCCGGCGGGTGAACCCTCACCCACCGGCTACCCGCTGGTTTGCACCCCAATTGGGGATTTTGGCTTCCCCGTTTGATGTTCCCCCGACCCCCGTGGTGTCCAAACGGACTCCGTCTATCGTGCCTATGTCTAGTTGGATATTTCGGGTACCGTTCGTAGGTTGTATGAGTCTTATATATTGCATGCTAGTTGAATTGGTATCCCGTTGACCTAGGTGGAAGAAGCATGAACCCCTTAGGATTATTCTTAGTATGTGAAGGATCACGCATAGGTTTTGTTATACGTTTTCTCCCCCTTCCCAATGTGTTAATGTGGGTTGCATGTGCTTGCTATGTGTTATGTGTGCATGATACCCTAATTCGGTTGCGATCGGATTGGTTATTCCTGAGCTGCGGTTCAGAAGCTGGCTGCGGTCAGATTTACACTCTTGGGCTGCGGTCCACCGTTTGGTTGCGATCAAACGTTTCCACATGAGCTGCGGTTCATACTTTCCTGGCTGCGGTCAGATGACATTCTCTTGGGCTGCGGTCCACTGTTTGGTTGCGATCAAACATTATGATGAGCTGCGGTTCATCGGTCGGTTGCGATCGACCCCTCCGTGTTGCGATACGGGGCAGGGTGCTGCAGGGCCGTGTCAGAGCTATATGCGCTGACCCTCATGTATGGGCATGCGATTGGTCCTGTGGCGCCAACAAAGTGTGCTATGTGTTGAGATATGGATGAGTTGTGATTATGAGTATCTTGGGGGTGGTGACTATGGGATTTATGTTGGGGATTGTTTACGTTGGGTTATGATTATTAATGGTGCTCAGCCTTATCTGTCTTGCCTGTTGTGGATTGTATAAGCTTGTTATAACTGTTGCTTGTGTCTAGCCTTATCTGTCGAGTCATCCCCGGATTTAAAAGCTAGAGTTCGTAGGATATATCTTCATGCTCAAGATGGTTTTCGTATATCTATATATATCTCTATATGTATTGTATTTCAACGCGTTGGAGTGGGTTACCAGCATCTCTCGCTGAACAGATATATTTGGCTTTCAGGCACAGATAATTAGAGCACTGGAGCGCGCTAGACTGGAGCGTAGAAGTAGAATAGTTTCCCTTTCGACCTGCGTGCCATGTTATGCATTTATATTTCGAAGGATATTAGTTAGATAGCCTGTGCACCTGGGTTCTCTAGCCCAGGTGTGGCATAGCACCCCGTACGCTTATGTTATACTTTGGGATTTAATGAGACGTTATCCTTGTTATATAAGTTTTAAATGTCCTGAAAATCTGGGGTGTTACAACATTACCCGAAAGCTCTCAAGTGATTGTGAAAGTACTAAAAGCTGCACCAATTCCCCCCCCCCCTCCCCCCCCCCCCCCCCACAAGGGATCAATTGCTTCGGGAATCTATTGAAAGTGACTTCAATAGGGTCATGCAATGGCAAAAATGGTGCACCTCTCCATTACAGACGTTTCTTGAAACATGTGAGGTAATGAAGGATGAAGAAGAGTTTGCCTTAGAGTGGATCGGCACTAGAGACGTCTATGAAGCATTACATCTTGAAACCATTAGACGCGTATACTCCTACAAAGTGACCAATCACTCTCTCGGGAAAGAAAAGGCACCCATATTCATTGAGCTCAATAAGCCACCATTGGATCCAGCTTTCGTTGAAGAAATGAAAGAACTTCGATATGCCTTACTCCTATCCAAAATCAAGACCGAATTGGAATGAACTCATCAAAATGATCCAGCGTGCAATGTCAGCGGATTAAAAGATGACGAAGGAAGGGAAATTGATCCTGAAGATGAAGAAGAAGATGATGGCAAGAACTCCAATTCGGGTAAACATGTTGAAGAAGATAACAATACTGATGAAGACCCTGAAAACCAAGAAGATGAAGAAGCTGATGATGACAAATCAGATGATGAGCAGGCTGACTCTCATGGAGATGATGGGTATGATGATGATGACGAAGGAAAGGACGATAATCATAATGATGATTCAGATGATGATCACGATGGTGATGACCACTCAGACTATGATAGTGACTCTCCTATCCTAGGCAACTTACCCGAACGTCCACAGGCTCCTCGCCAATCTCCGCCGAAAGAAGATTCCACCTATCAGCTACCTCTCGCCATTCTACCTCCCATCCAAGAGAAAGTTCGTGATGAAAACGTGGATGCATCACCAAGTGATGACAGCCGGGAAGCATCACCTCAAATGCCTGATCGTGAACCTAGCATGGACTATCTTAGTCTAGAGCACATCATGCAACAAGTTCTAAATGCTCTTTTTAATGCTGAGGTTATTCACATGCAATATCTTGATCAACAACAAAAAGATAGCAAAAACATAGCTGAATTTTCTGCCAAAGTGGATCACATGATGCAAACCATGCAAACAATGTCTCGTCCGCAACCTGGTCCCTCCATTCCAATTACTCACAGCAATCTTGAACCAGAGCTTTGTCAACAAAGAACCATCCTTGAACGGATTGCAAAAGAACAACATGTTCTCAAACACGCTCATTTCAGTCTCAAAGAACGAGTGGATCTTGGTTGTACAAAGATAGATCTCGGGCATGACAACATGTACAAAATGGCTGAATATCAACTCACCATGCTTGAGTATGTTAAAGATGTTCTTCTTGCGGTTCAAAGTTTGTCCAAATTCTCCAACACCCCGTGCGATGATGCCAAAAAGGGGGAAAAGTCAAGAAAGGATGATGATGACAAAGATGAAGATAGGAACAGATCACCACAACGTAGAAATGAACCAAGGCGAACCAATGATTCTTCCATAAGACATGACGAAAGAAGAAATCCTTCTCCAAGGAACACGAGATCAACCCCTCCAGAATCCAGATCTCGGCAACAACAATCCTCCAGATCCAGACAACAACATTCGGTGAAACCCCGACAATCTTTCGGTTCCAATTCTGAATTCTCGTTCTCTGGAAAGACAAATAGAGAGAAAAGAAATCTTTGTCAAAGGCTGCTACGTAATGAAAATGTTACTATGGATGCCGTAGGAAATTTTCACACATATCGACCATAAGAAGAAGGAAGTGGAAAAAGGTATGAAGGGTACAACATACCCGTTTGGATGAAGAAGAGAGACAATTACTTTCGGCAAGTGCATCAAGCCCAAAGAAATGAAGCAATCAAAAAGGCAAACCGTGATCTTTGGGATAAGCAAGAGGAAGCAAGACCTGTCAGAGAAAAGGAGCTAGTTGAAAGAGAACGAATCAAAGAAGCAATAAAGGATGTCACAAAAGTCAAAAAGGATGCTGAGCCAGGAGTCAAACACAATGCTGCTTTCAAAATTCACAAGGAGTCTGGAAGAAACTACACCGAAGGAATGCATTCATTCGAACTCATAACCTGGTGGAATCTCGGCATAATTGAGGGAGAAAACATTCTTGAAGCATACAACAACTACTTGAGCAGCAACATCAAAGGCGAATATGAACAAATTGTCAAAGAAAGCTCAATCCAGAAGTACAGAGATCACATCAACCGAGACATCGACAAGAAAAGAATGCTCAAGAATCAAAAGGAGAAAGAAGACAAGGAAAGAGAAGAAGCTCGAGTTCAGAAGATGAAACTTTTAGAAATGTAAAGGTTTCTTTTCTTCGTTGCCAGTGACTATTACTTGTAAGTTTTTCTAATTTCTATAAAAGTCACCTTTTGTCTCAATTTTTCTCGTGTTGGTTCTAAGTAATAAAATTCAAAAACTTGTATTATCCTACATTCTTATAGAAGTCATATGTAAACTCTTCTCATTGGCTGTTTTGTAATGAAAAATCCTTTATGGGACATTTATCGGCCTTTTGAAGAGAGTATAGGTTTTGGCATTATCAAAAAGGGGGAAATTGTTAGGAACACATGTATTAGGATTTTGATGATACCAATGTAACTTAGAAGTAGACCCCTAACTTTTTGTCATTTGTTTTCGTTACCTTTGTCTTAGACAAAAGGTACCTTAACTCAATATGTAATTCGTGTTAAGCTAGACAAACACACGAAACTGAGTTAAGAATCATTTTAATTAGGTCTCTTCTTTTGACGAAAGAAGAATAGCTTGATGAAGCAAAGTCACAACTCGTCTGGACAACGAAAGATGATCTTCTCAACAGAAAGCTAAAACCGAAAGAAGCCTTCTGTCCAAAAGACATCAATGACTGTCAAAGACAACACATCTTCTCCCAACTCAAGAAGAATGTGTCAATCTGTCTAATCCAAAGATCATCCTAGGAAGAAAAATATCCTAGAAACGGGAGCACACTTACCAAGGTGCATTAAATGCCAAAGTACTACTTTTTAGTGCTAGAAGACAAAATAAGCAAAAGTGCTTGTCTCCAACGGCTATGAAGTACAATCGCATTAAATGAATCCATAAATGCACAAGGCTCTCCGGTTAATAACCACTGGATTATAGGTTTGAAATGCCATCTCCCTCCAACGGATGGATTTCTTCTCATTTATAAATACACATCTTCTCCATGTTAGAAGATGCTGGTTTTCTGAACGAACAATCTCTCATTTACAAAAGCTCTTTAAATTAAGAACACTCTCTCAAAAGCTTTTGTAATCCAGTGATTCAAGGTGTGATTCTTTGTAGAAGCAAATCTGATATCATTCACAACCTTGAAGAAGTCTTGCAACTTTGTACACGCTGCTTATCCATCTAGCCACCAGACAGTCAAGACTTCACCGTGTTGGAAAACTCAAAGATCAATCTCATTCAATCCTCAACTCTGAAGAAGAAGTTAATAGAGGCGGAGTAAACTCTAGGAGTTGAAAAACCTTCAAGTAGCTGTCCGGCTTAGTGTTCAAGGAAGCTATCTTGGTGTAATTTGTACTAAGGAGTGATAGTGCAAACCTTTCACAAGTTGTGAAAGAAGAGTGGAGTAGGCACAGTTAGCCGAACCACTATAAAAATCTCTTGTCCCTATCTCTTTACTTTTCAGCGTTTACTTTCGTGCATTGCATTTCACTCGCCCTAATCGAAAAGTTGTTCACAATATCAAACAGTGCAAAGAAACCTAAAACCTATATTACATATCCGCTGCGCAATAAGCCCGAAAGAAGCTATTTTCGCGAGAAAACGAATTGAGTCTATTCAACCCCCCCCCCCCCCCCTCTAGACTCTCCTTTCGACCCTACTGGGACCAACACTCTATTTTTCTCTTTTGCAACTTAAATAATTTCCCGATCATAGTCTAAGACTCTACTAGACCTATAAAATAAAATTGGGGGTTCTACAAATACATATTTGGCATATCAAAACCATTACACTTTATTCCTAACATTCTTCTCAACAAGGATGTCACGATTCGAATTTTGTTGCCATAGTGATTCCAAAGCAGGAGAGAGCAGAATTGGCCTGAACATTGTCTCCTTGGATACCTTAGAGGTCTTGGACTTAGACGGTGCTGCTGCCTTTAGAGCAGGAGCAAGGGCTGGAGGAGGAGCTGGAGTAGACATGCCAGTCCTGGATCTAGTACGCGAAGCAAGGCCAGTCAAGCGATGTTCAGAACGTTTACTTGGACGAGTATCAGATACAAATTCAATATCGTCGGATAAATTCAATTTTCTCTTAGCCGCTGGAGCTGGGACAGGCGCAACTGGAGTTTCATCTGGATCAGTGACTTTAGCCTTCCCTTTGGCCTTAGATGTCGCAAACGGCACAGTGATCACAGGGACAGCCCTTTGTGCACGGGCAGTGTTGGGCATATTGACAATGATATCTGACATAATGGCTGCTTGAACGGAGGGATCCTCACGCTCAGAGACTATGTCATGAATAGAAACCCTAACATCCTCTGGAATAGAGCCTGGAGCAGAGGTAGGATCAACAGCTAGAGCAGTGACTGGAGCAGCAGCTGCAGTAGAAGCTGTAGCAGAGGCTGGATCTTACGAGTGCTCAACCATTTTGGGAATGGCCTCATCTGAACGTTGTGGTAGGGAACCTGTGAAAACAATTGTAAACAGAGGCACAAAAGACAAACCGACAGAGGGATCCTAAGATAAAAGAGCATAGCAACAACACAAAGCAAACCAAACACAACCAAGGCGATAAAAGCAAATTAGAACACAAGGATGTGATGCATGCCTAGGAAAAAGCAAGAAGTTATTGCTTCCTAAGAGGATAAAGAAATCAAACCGTAGATTGAGCCCATAGCTGTCGAGCCCGAAGCTCTGCCTGAAGATCCTCTTCGTCGAACACCTCATCAAGAGGCCAGGGATCATCTGTGATGCCCGAAGCTCTAGCAAACATCTCTTTCGAGTCTCTCACGGATAATTCTTCCATTAGAGATGGACGTCAAAGCAGAGTCGCAAGCACACGGCGGGATGAGAGATCCGAAATCGGAGCTGTGCCACGAAGGATTTGGCGATGAGATCCAAACGCTCATCCTCAGTAAGGTAACATAGGAAAGGATTGAGATCAGAATGGCCAGCCATTCGAAGATCTGATGGACGATTTTGTCTAGGATTCGAATATGAGAAAGGAAATTTGAGAAGGATTTAAGGGAGGAAGGAGAGATTTTAGGGATTTGAGTCTAAAAAATGGGGAAGGAGACGGTGGTGTATAACAGCTAGGAGAGAGAAAAAAATAATTAAAAAAATGAGTTATTTAGTGCGGTCTAAAAGTTTATTATTCGGTATGGAGTACTAACTGGAGCAGAGAGCGGATCTGGAGGATTTTCTGTATTAAACATGAAGAACAAAAAAAAACAAACACAAAACAAAGAAACACAAACAACTTTATTGTTTCAAAAAGAAAAAAAAAAAAAAACAAACTTATATGGAAAACCTGCACATTCCAAGAGCGGCCCGGAGTAACTCAAATCTTATGTTATCAAGAGGTTTTGTAAATAGGTCAGCTAGATTTTTCTCCGTTGAAATGTACTCCAGATTGATCTCCTTGTCTTCTACCAATTCTCTTATGAAGTGATGTCGTATTTCAATATGTTTAGTACGGGAGTGCTGAACTGGGTTCTTGGAGATGTTGATAGCACTTGTATTGTCGCAATAGAGTGTCATGCATTCTTGATGTAGACCATAATCCAGAAGCATTTGTCTCATCCATAAGAGCTGCGTACAGTAGCTACCAGTTGCTATATATTCAGCTTCAGCTGTGCTGAGAGATATCGAATTTTATTTCTTACTTAGCCAGGAAACTAAGTTTTTTCCAAAGAAGAAACAACCACCAGAGGTACTTTTGCGATCATCTGCATTCCCAGCCTAGTCGGCATCACTGTATCCTACAAGATTCAAGTTAGTATCATTGGAAAACCAAATACCATAATTGAGAGTACCTTTGACGTATACAATTATTCTTTTCACGGCTTTGAGATGTGATTCTTTAGGGGCAGCTTGGAATCTGGCACATATTCCAACACTCAACATAATTTCTGGACGACTTGCTGTTAGGTATAGTAGACTTCCGATCATGCTTCTGTACAGAGTAGGATCAATTGGCTTTCCAGATTCATCTTTGCTTAATTTTGTAGTTGTAGATATTGGCATTTGTGCTTCTTTAGCCGACTCGAGGCCAAAATTCGTTAGAAGTCTTTTTGCATATTTTTCTTGAGATATCAAAATACCTTCATTGGTTTGTTGAACCTGTAGTCCTAGAAAATAGGTCAATTCACCGATCATACTCATTTCGAACTCATGTTGCATGACTTGAACCAGTTGATCTATAGCACCTCTTTAAGTGGAACCAAAGATAATATCGTCAACATAAACCTGAGCAATTGTAATATGTTTACCTAACCTTTTGATAAATAAGGTTTTGTCAACTCCCCCTCGGTTGTAGCCGTGCTGGAGAAGATACTGGGACAGTCTTTCATATCAGGCTCTTGGAGCTTGTTTTAGACCGTAGAGAGCTTTGTCCAGTTTGTAGACATAATCCTGATGATGAGGGTCTTCAAAGCCTTTAGGTTGAGCGACATATATATCTTCGGATAGATATCCATTTAAAAACGTCGTTTTGACATCCATCTGAAATAGCTTTATCCCTAGGGCACAAGCTAAACAGAGCAGAAGGCGAATAGATTCTAGGTGGGCTACAGGAGCAAACGTCTCTTCATAGTCTATACCTTCAATTTGAGAGTAGCCCTGTGCAACCATTCTTGCTTTGTTGCGAGCAATGTTTCCAGCTGAATCAGTCTTGTTACGAAAGATCCACTTTGTCCCTACAACATTTACACCGTTAGGTTTTGGGACTAGATTCCATACCTTGTTTCGTTCAAACTGTCCGAGTTCTTCCTGCATGGCTTTAATCCAGTGTTCATCAGATAGAGCTTCTTTTACCTTCTTGGGTTCAATCTTTGATGTGTAACACGTATACCCTGCAAGATCAAGGTAATTTCTCTTAATCCCTCTAGTTCGTACCCCGGAGGATGGATCTCCTATAATGTTTTGTGTAGGATGATATTTGTGAGTTCGGATAGCCACTTCGAGTGCTCCAGCATCGGGTTCTAGACCAGGTTCTGGACTAGTAGATGGAGGAGTCGGAGTAGGATCTGATGACGCAGTTTCAGGAGGTTCTGGATTATTTTTGTCAGAGTCTGGAGTAACTTCGGAGTCAGAGACTCTTATAACTTCAGTTATTTCATCTAGTTGATCGTCAACAACCACACTTTTAGGTTCAAATTTTCCAGTTGGGCTTCAGTCCTTTAAAATAAAACACCGTGAGCCAAAAATATGAAAGTAGTTGATATTAGGCTTCTTACCTTTCCATATTTCATACGGAGTGTGATGCGTTCCAGGTCGCAGATATACTCGGTTTATCGTGTGACAGGCAGTGCTTACTGCTTCAGCCCAAAATCTCTGAGGCAAGTCTTTGGCATTGAGTAGTACCCAAGCCATCTCTTGAATCGTTCGATTCTTCCTTTCAACAAAACCATTTTGTTGTGGTGTTTTAGGGGCTGAATATTCATGAGAGATACCAACTGATGCACACTAATCATCAAATACTTGATTGTCGAATTCACGTCCATGATCACTTCTAATTCGTATGATTCGCTCATCTTTCTCTCTTTGGAGTTTTAGGGCTAGGACTTTGAAGGCTTCAAAAGTTTCTGATTTTTCCCTGAGAAAACTGACCCACGAAAACCGAGAAAAATCGTCAACACAAACTAAAGTGTACCTTTTACCTCCAATGCTTTCTGTTCTGGTAGGTCCGATAAGGTCCATGTGAATGAGTTCCAAGCAGTGTGTGGTACTAATCATATTTTGAGGGGTATGAGCTGCTCTAGTTTTTTTCCAGCTTGACATGCACTGCATACTCCGACTGTTTCTACCTTCATGTTAGGTAGACCTCTTACACCCTCAATCTTGATTATTTTTTCCAATGAGCGATAATTTAAGTGACCCATTTTTTGATGCCATAGTTTTGATTCTTTTATGCTGGACCTGTAACAAAAGGAATCGTTAGTAAGTATATAGCAATTCTCAGAGGAGCGTTTACCTTCCATGACGCAGTTTTTTGATAGTCTGTAACATTGCAACTGTCCTTGGTGAAGCAGACTTTCCATTCCTGGTCACACAATTGGCTTATGCTTATAAGATTTGCATGAAGGCCTTCCACCAGAAGAACTTGTTTTAGTTTGGGTAGCCCTGTGACATTTAGAGTGCCAATTCCAGTGATCTTTCCCTTAACTCCGTCGCCGAAAGTCACTTCTCCTGTACTTACTTTGATATTGTTTAGGAATTTAGCATCTCCCGTCATATGACGTGAACATCCACTGTCAAAGTACCATCTTTCTTTTCTGTTAGTACTTGTAGAGTGGAAGGAGACATGGCAGACGAAGTCACTTTTCTTCACCCAAATTTTCTTAACAAACGGGGTGATAGACTTTTTGGTGAATTTCTCAACACGTTGGTCTTTGTAGAAGTAGAAGCACTCCGGTTTCGTATGTCCACGTACCTTGCAGTAATGACATATAGGATTATAAAATCTAATCTTAGGTGTCTTTTTTCTTGGAGCAAATTTGACTTGACGTTGAGCTGTACTAGTTTCTGGACTATCTTGATTTGCTCCAGTGCCTGAGTCAGGGCCTGAGGCTTTGACAAAAACTGTAACAGCTTTGTCCTTTCCTCCAAAATATCCTAACCCATACTTCGTGGGTGTCTTTCGACCAGAGCCCAAAATTTGGTCTAAAGTGGATGTGTTGTCCATCATTTTGATCTTGCGTTTGAGTTGCTCCAGTTCCTTTTTGAGATCTTCAATCTCATGTTTGAGAGTTTCTTCTTGCTTGTGACTGTCTTCAATGATACTGTCCCTGTCAGATATTTTAGATAGATACACCTTTTTGGCATTTTCTAGAATGCTAACCTGACTAGACTGGGATTTATTCACTTTTACAAGTATTTCCCATTTAGCATATAGTTTTCTATATTCTACTTCAAGGCGCAGGTAAGCCTTGATCTTCTGATGACACGTACTCTTCAATTTCATATTCTTCACCAGTTATTGAGTCAGGTACAGTAGTTTTGAGGGCCGTGAAGGCAACAAAGTTCCCGAAGATCTCATCTGGATCAGATCCTAGATCAATTTCTGGTTCATCATCATCACTCCAGGTAAGGGCGACTTTCATCGACTTCTTCCGTCTTAGGTAGGTTGGACATTCAGCTTGCACATGACCATATCCTTCACATTCATAACATTTGATCACTTTGCCTCCGGTTTTTTCTTTGGATTGAGAGTTTCTTGATGTGCCTCATCGTTGGTTGGACGAGTTTGGTTTTTGATTGTTTCTAACAGCACTCGACCCCGATCCTTTTTGATTTTGAAACTTGCCAAATTTTCCAGTTTGTCGTTGTTTTACCTGTTGCAACAATTTAGAAAAACCTTTAGTTAAGAAAACTACTGGATCGTCACTTACCTCGTCTGGATCAGAAACAGCTCCAGCGTCTTCAACAGTAAAAGCTACGGTTTTTCTTTTGTTTCAGGGCCGCCTAAAATTTCCATATCATAGGTTTGTAGACTTCCCATCAATTGTTGTATTGTTTTCTTTTCCCATCCATCGTGCTCCTGAATAGCTGTAACTTTCATGCGAAATCTTGGAGAGAGTGAGCGAAGAATCTTTTTGACAAGTCTTTCTTGAGTGATTGGCTTGCCTAAGATGCTTGCCCTATTGGCTAGTTCTTGTACCCGAGCATAGAAATCGACTATAGTTTCATCATCTTTCATCTTTAGGTCTTCAAAATTGGATTGAACCATTTGTAACTTGGATTGTTTAACCGATGCGGTTCCTTCATAGGTGGTTTCCAAAGCATCCCAAGCTTCTTTAGCCGAATCACACCCTTCAACAATAGTAAACTGACTTTCATGCATTAAAGAGAAAATAGTATCTAAGGCTTTATGATTGTAGATGGCGGTAGTCTTCTCAGTCTCTGTCCATTCTTCCTCTGGTTTGAAGGCTGGAGGATCTCCTGTATTGTCTCCATCTTTGGTAAGATGAGACCAACCAGTGAGAACAGCTCTCCAGACCCTCTCTCCTTGAGCTCGTAGATGCATTTTGGTGCGGGCCTTCCAGTACGCATAGTTGTCACCTGTTAGTTCAGGAGGTGCTCTATGCCGTTCCATGAAGTAAGACTCAATGCACAGTAAGCAACAAATAAACCAGACAAACAGAAATAAAAAGAGATACTGAGATCTTGAGTTCAAAAAACACGTGATAGCCAGATCGGTTAGACTAATATCTTAAGTCCCCGAGCTCTGATACCAATTGAAAAAGCACGTGAGTCTTGAATGCAAGATTTAGCTTAAGAATTTTAATTTTATTTCAATTATAAAGCTGGACTAGATGCAATCCTACTCCAGATATAATAATGAACATAAAACAGATAGCAGTAAAAGAAAGCATGCACCAGGAAATGTTCACGCAGTTCGGAGCCTCACTCCTACGTCTGCGGGGCCACTCACATCAACCCAAATCCACTATGATAAAAAGGAGTACAAGATGAGAGTTAATTACACACTAAAGTATAACCTATAACTACTCCAGAGCCTACTCCAGTGGATCCGATGTGCAGGCGATCTTCATTTCTTCATGAACTGGTTAAGGACCTTTCTTCGCGCTCAGCAATACAGAATATATATGGAATAATTAGCCAAGGAATTTCAGAGTAAAATCAAGTGAAAGAGTGTGTAATCAATGCTAAACAAAGTAGCATTTTATATAGGTAGTAAAGAGATCTTCTATCCACAAATCAAGCACTCTTTCCATTCTTGATTTCAGCTGATCCATTTGATGTAGATCTCCACCATGATAGGGTCTTGACCGAATAAAAGTTTTGAATTAGATGCATACCTCCTGGATTATTTTCTTGAGCTGATCCAGTCAATTACTCCAGACAGTGTGACTAATCCAGCAACTAATCCAGATTACTTTGACAACTAATCTAGGCCAATATTAAGAGGTTTAAATGTGCAACATTTTTACACTTACACCACTAACCAATTCTTCATGAAGCTTTCTTTTGAAAAAAAGGGCAAAGGCGAATAGTTTTCAAAATTAAAGGGATATGCACTACAATTGGTGACAATTCTCTATCCCTTGACTTGTTAGGCCTTATGTTTTAATTTTAAAGTGTGGAAATCTTGGTTGTTTTGCACATGTTTAATTGGCTTTACTTTATCACGGAGGATTAGTTTTAAAGCTCACCCAAGTCCCGTAAAAATCCTAAAGTGTGGAAAGGGACAAGCACTTTTGTTTGACCTTGACTTTCCTTGTCCACCTATGTTTTAAAGAACATCGAGGGCGATGTTCGGTTTAAAGTGTGGAAAGGGAAGCACCTTGTGCTTAAATGACTATTGTTGCTTAATTGATTCATTGGTGCTTGATTGACGAGTGTTTATGGATTTGGAGAGTGCGTCGTTGTTCATATCATGTGATAAGTGTGATAGTGATGTGCCCGTACGAAAAGTTTTTACTATTGAAATATCCTTTGGAAGTTATTCCCTTTACACCCAAGTGAGCAATTGCATAGATAAGCCATTTAGGTTTACATTTAATGCATGCTTGTATGAATTCACCTCCTATCTTGCTTAGACCTTAGTAAACGATCCCTCGAAGTGGGAGTGTGTACTCTCCAACCTTGGAAAGATAAAAGAAGCAAGGTCGGGAATGAACCTAATTTTGGCAAGGTATGGGGCAAAAGGTGAAGCCTTGCTGTGAGAAGTGAGAAAAATTCCATAAACCCAAAAGAAAAGTATGAGTTAAGAAGTAGGGGAATGACGTTGAGAAAAAGGCAAAGACCAAAAACAAATGGCCATCCCGTGAGTTAAGAAAAGAGGTAAGCCATCTCGCTAAGACATGGGGCAATTCCATTGCACTGTCTTCGAAAAAGCGTAGAGCTCTACGTGAAGTCGGTTGTCCCAATGGCGATGTCTTAGAAGATGAGAAAAAAAGAGAGCAAAAAGAGGGAGACATTGCTTATGTCGGGATCATAAAAGACTTCCTCGGGTTAAAACATAGAGATCTATGATGCGGGGAGTCAATCTTTGGCATAAGGGTGGAAGTGTGTGAGAACCAACGCTTAAGTCGGGACCACAAAAAGTTTCCCCAGGTTAAAACACAGAGCTTCGTGCCGGAGGAAATTGGACCTTGGCTTAAGGTTGGTGAGTGTCCCATGTCAAACCATTCACTTATTTTCTTGTAAAGGACCTTGGCGGTATAAGGATGGGGTTGGTTGGATTGTACACATCGTTCCCACTGGTGTGGCTCGGCTATAGGCCTTTGCAAGATAAGAGGTGAATACCAATTTCGGATTACATGCTTGATGAATAGTGTGAGAGGGTACCCCCTTTTTTGTTTTCATTCTATCTTTTAGGAATTTGAGGCTTCTTTAGTATATTCCTTGAGTAGCTTTAGTAGGGGGACGTGACTAGCATATTTATTACATGATATGAGGGACTTCACCCCCTCCGTTGGCGTGACACTTATCTTGATTGACCATTGGATGAATTAAGTTATCATTGAGTTAGGGTTAAGTGTATCTTTGCCACTTAAGTGATCATTGGTTAGGTTGAAACTTGCTTGAGGGCAAGCAATGCTAAAGTGTGGAAACTTGTGATAAATGTCAAAGACACACACTTTTAAGGTCCATTTAGGGTGAATTTTAAGCTAAAAACAATCATTTGTGTAGCAATATTGTGCCAATTAGCTATGTTTTGCATTTTATTGTAAATTACCACCACACTTTTTATTTTATCTATTTTTAGGTAAGTTTCGGGCTTAAGCGATGCAAAGTGGCACAACCGGAGCGAAAGCGGGACAAGAAGACGAGTCGAGACGACCAAGCCACGAAGGCCACAACGCGCGTTGTAGCGTGCGTTATGGAGAGGCAAAACAGAGCTGATTTCTAGAAAGTTCAACACGCATCACAACGTGCATTGTGACACGCGTTGGACGGAATAAGTTCCCGGACAACATGCGTTGTCCGGGGCGTTGAAGGCTGCGTGGAAGAGCTGCGAAAGGGATTGAAAGGGGAGGCTATTTAAGAAGTTTTAGATCAGATTTAGAGCGGACTTTTGGTAGATTTTGAGAATATTATGAGAGCTTAGCATTTTAGATTTGAGGGAGAACAATTTGTAGAGAGATTTTAGTAGATTCAAGCTTGGATTTCTTGAGAGATTCATTGAAGGAAGAGATTGACAAACTCCAATTCAAGAGATCTTGCAAGACTTCTTCTTATTTCCTAATCTACTTGTTTGGTATTATCTCTACTCTTTTCATTTCTATTTGTTTGGTTAGATTTAGATTTATGAATGCTTTTATGATTTCTATGGCTATTGTAAGCTAGCTTAGCTAGGGTTTGAATTGTGAAAGTGTGTGATGATGATGCTTTTGTGACTTAGTTCTTGAATTAAGGATTGATTAATTGCAATGCTTCTATGTCTTGTTGTTGGGGATTGATTTGTTTGCATCAAAGGAACTTGATCACCTCCTATGGTTGTTTGAGAGATTAACCTATGCTAGGTCAATCCAAGCTCCCATCCTTGGCATTTCCTAGCTCAAGGAACCCTAGGGGATTTGGTTGGGAAGGAGTTGTAGGCAAGGTATTTGTGGAAAGGTTTAGGTGAGACCTAAACAAGTCCTAGTAGTCTAAGTTACGAAAGGACACAAGCCACTCCTTAGACTTAGCATTTGCATCCTCTTTCCCTATGTCTAATGATTCTATAAGCATCTTAATCCACACTAAGCAATTCAACCATATCTACTGTTCATTTGATTACCACTTGTTAGCATTTGTTTTACTAGTTCACTACGACGTTTAGACGTCCAGTGGTGGACAGGTTCATGGGGTTGTACTGGATGTAAATCATGTGAAGGTGAGCGTAAATGAAGTTAGTGATCCAAGTGCACATGTACCAATCCCCACCAGTGAGGTTAAGCTTGTAGATGATGCAATTCAACACTTTATTATTTGGCCAAAGAAGCTGGTAGAGTTATGTACTGAAGCTGATGCGGTATGTACACTAAAAATATTTCTATTTTAAAATAGTAAGTAATTTACTTTTTAAAATAATAATTCTTACTTGTATTATAATTCACAGTTAAAAAAAATACCAAATTGACTTTTTAATCGGGTGTGCAATTCGTACATCAAGAATTCACTATAGCTGATCCAGATTCTTTGACTGATGGATGCAAAAAGGCCTTTACAATAGCTCGCCGTTTTGAACACAATCTTGTGGTCCATGTGGCTTGTGGTATTATGGGCAACATTGAGTATGACTTGTACCTTGAAAGTGTGGAGATAATGTGTTTCTTAAATATGGAGACCATCTATGTTTCTCTATTTCAGTTCTTTATAAGGTAATAAGTTCTTTAGTATTATTTGTTCATAATAGTTTTATATTTATATAATTGGTAATCTATATATAATTGCTTGTGTTTGTGAATAGGGGTATTTACATTAGTTTTGAGTTGGCATCAAAAGACACGTATGGTTTCCTAGATCCATATTGGATTCAACCACAAATGAATAATACAAAGGAGAGGAAATCGTATATAAATACCACCATGCAGTATGTGAAGAAATTTGTATACTTAGCCTCATATGTTCTCAAGTAAGTATTAATTACGTTTTAAATAAAAGTACTTATATATTTTTATTATATATAATATATTTTTATTATATATTATATTCACTTAAAACTAATAAATTTCTTATTTGTAGTGAGTATTGGATGCTGATGGCGATTTGTCCTCGACTAAATGAAATTTTTTGGTTTGATTCACTTGGTCATGGGCGCGTGATGACATTAAACATATAATGGAAACGTATGTAAATTTATATAATTAATTAATAGTTATTATTAAACTAGTGATGCCAAGTATTTACATATATTTTATGTCTTATATTCATAGGTGTATGGCTGCAACAAACATGATGAATGGAAAGAAACAATATCGTTCACTAAAATGGACTATATGTTCGGTAAGTACTTCATCCACTTTGTAAAACATGCAAACTTATTGTTTTTTATTAATTTTTTTTAATTTTATTGTAATTCAAATGTAGTGTGCTATACAAAAAGGAACCACCGAATGTGGTTATTATGTGATGAAATTCATGTTGAAAATTGTTTCCAACAACATAAACAAAGGAATGGATAAGGCAAGTAATTTAATAATATATCTTTCAGTTCTTTCTTCTTCAAATGTTTAAAAATACTTGCTTATTTATTATTTTTATTTCTTTTGAACTTTGTAGACTTTGGAAAGACAAGGAAGATTGCCTACAACAAACAAGAGATTGATGAACTTAGAGACAAATGGTCTAAGTTTCTTATTGATGAATGGGTTAATAAAATGCTTCTTAGTTGATACTTTACGTTTAAAATTAGTTTATGTTTATTGGCTTTATGTTTAGTAGTTTTGTTGAATTATGTTATTTATATTAGTTTTATGTTTAGTAGCTTGAATTAGTTTAATGAATTGTGTTCTTTATATTAGCTTCATGTTTAGTAGCTTGAATTAGTTGATGTTGAATGTTAAATTGCTAGCTGCGCAGGTTCTGAAAATTGATACAATTGGGGTAGAAACCATAAAACAATTTTAATATAAAAAAATAAAAAATAAATATACGACGTCGGATATTTACTAAATATCCGACGTCGTATTATATAAAAAAATCATTAATTAATATACAACTTCTGCTTTACGTTAAAAGCCGACGTCGGATATTAATTTTTTTTTTATAAAAAAATAATCGGACGTCGGCTATATGCAAATAGCCGACGTCATATATTAATTTATTTATTTTTTAAAAAATAATACGATGTTGGCTATATGCAAATAGCCGACGTCATAAGTTTATTTTTTAATTTTAAAAAAATATACGTCAGTTTTTTAACCGTCATCGTATCATTTATGTACTACGTCTCTAAAGTCGACGATGTTAAAGCCCTTTTCTGTAGTAGTGCCAACACAATCAACTCTTATGCGATGTTTAGCAAGAGCGCAAACCAAAAAGGAAGCGTTATCAATTTTTCATCTTTTCTTTGCAGATGACAGTCTCTTATTTTTCAAGGCAAATGTGCAGGAGGCTGGGGTGGTAAGGCAGTGTTTTCAGACTTATGAACAGCTCTCAGGTCAGTAAGTCAATTTTCATAAGTCGAGTGTGTCCTTTAGCAAGAATACAGGGGTTGATGATAGGGAAGCTGTGGTGACTCTTTTGGGGGCTCCTAATTTTGGGAAATACCTGGGGTTACCATCGTTTGTTGGGAAAAATAAAAGGCTAGTTTTTGCTTATATTGAGGATAAAATTAAACAGAGGATTGTGTCGTGAAATAAGAAATTATTGTCTCAGGCAGGTAAAGAGATCTTCTTAAAAAGTGTAGCACAGGCAATGCCTACTTTTTCAATGAGTGTGTTTTTGCTGATGGATTCTTTATGTGTAACTATTGAAAGGACCATGAATCGCTATTGGCGGGGTAAAGGTGGTGCCAATAGAAATAATATCCATTGGATGGCCTGTGACCGGTTGTGTAAACCTAAGTCTGTTGGGGGCTTGGGTTTTAAGGATCTCAGGACATTTAATCTTGCTATTATATGTTGGGAAAGCAAGTGTGGCATTTTCTCACTAAACCTGATTCGTTGGCTACCCGTGTTTATAAGGCAAGGTACTTCTCTAAAAACTTCTTTTGTTGGTGCTACATTGGGTAATAACCCTAGTTATTATTGGAGAAGTATTATGGCTGCCAATGGTTTGGTTTGTAGTGGTGTGAGAAGGAGAATTGATAATGGTAGATCAACCTCAATTTGGGGTATGCCCCAGTATCTGGAGGGATCCAAAGTTTCTGGTTTGATTGATGAGGAAACTTATTCTTGGGACTTATCTATCCTTAGGGATAATTTTATTCCTAGTGATGTGAACCGCATTGTTAGAGTTCCTGTGTGCGCATCTTATAAGGATTCATGGCATTGGTTCAGGGATCCTAGTGGTTGTTACTCTGTGAAAAGTGATTATAGGAGTATCATGGGCGAGATTAACGTCGCTTTCTCGAATTGGAACTCATTATGGAAGATCAAGGTCCCCCCAAAGTGGAAGGTTTTTCTTTGAAGAGCTATTAGTGGTATTCTCCCCACCACTACTAACCTCTATAAGGAGAGTGGAAGCGAGCCCTTCATGCCCTATGTGTGTCTCTTTTCATGAAGATATAATGCACTCACTTGTGTAGTGTGAGTTTGCTCAACTTGTTTGGCATGAGTCCCAATTACCGATTTCTCTTATTGTGAGGGGCAGTTTTTCAAAATGGTTTCAAAATATTTTGGCCTTGTTAACTCCTGCTATTGTTGTCAAGGTTGTCGCAGCATTGTACTACATTTGGATGGCAAGGAACGACGTCGTATGGGAATCTTGTTTGCAAAAGCCGGCTCGGGTTTGGAGGGGAGCCCTTCACTGCCCTCTCGGCCTGGGATAATTCTTCTGGACGCCAGCCTACTGCCGTGCCACCTCAACAACCGTAGCCATAGCCGACTGCTTTACGTTGCTACTTTGATTCTAGCTATTCGCCTGACTCAGGTGCTGCCACGTATGGTGCTGTGCTCTACTCGGCAGATGGGGCTTTCATCGCGGTTTCGAACGACAGTCTCCCTTACTGTGCAAACCCCCTTACGGCGAAATCTTTAGCGTGCAAAGAGGCCCTCTCATGGTTAAAAGATCGTGGAGTTGATGAGGTTGCCATCTATACTGATTGTTCGGTCCTTCACCGCTATGTCACTACTTCAACAGCTAAGCCAAGATCCTATGTTGGAATCGTGATTGATGGTTGTTTATGTTTTATAGCTTCGTTTATGTAACACCCCGTGTTACGGCCTTCAATCCCGGATTAATTATTAAATTAATCCCGTTAATAATAATTAAATATGATTTAATTCGGTTAGATTTCCTTTAATTAATTAATAAAGGTCCACCATGAACCGTGGACCCTTGCCTAAATTAGAGTCCTAAGCCTATTAGGAATAAAGAAAGTAAGCCCTTTACTATTCAGATTCTAATTAGGAATCCTAGACCTAGTTATCTATTAGGAATAAAGGAAGTAGGCCTTTTACTATTCAGACTACGATTAGGATTCCCTTTAATTAATTAATATGGTCCACTATGGACCATGGACCCTTATCCCTAAACCCAATCCTTAGTTCCAAAAGGAATAGAATTAGCAAGCCTATAATATTAGTTCCTAACCAGGACTCCTAAATATATAAATAGGGGACTTAAGAGGCACCTAGAACCCCCCACCACAATAAACGTTCCACCACCCCAAAGTGCTCCAAGAATCCCCTAGAAGAAATCAAGAAAGCAAGAAAGCTTAAAGAAAGACCCTTCATAGCCAAGGAATTAATTAAGAGGTAACCCATGTCTCAACAAAACCTATTTTCATAGCTATGATTTCCCCTTAGGGTTTCCCCCATATTGTTGTAAATGGCGATTGATGATGATTATTATTGATGTCGATATAATGATTCCATGAGGAATCTTGATAATCTGGATATTGGGAGTTTCTTGATAATTATGATGTTCTTGATGATTAATTGGGGTTTTGATGATTATGTGTTGTTCTTGATGATTATGATGTTTTTGATGATTAATTGGTATCCTTGATGATTATGTGTTGTTCCTACCGAATCTTGCAATTAGAAGACGAATTGTATTCTTGATCGATATAAAAGTGATTAGAACCCTAGGTTGTATCGTATGATATTATTCTTGGATTATCGGGTGGGGAAATCGCATGTTTGGGTGTTGATTATGATTAGAAAAGCATGATAGGTTATGTGCCGTTCGTTTTTCGTATTTGATCCGTTAATTGTCTATGTGTTGTCGTTAATTACGTTGAAAAGTGTCTAAGCATGGTTTCGGGTTCCACAATGGTTCCCGGGACGAAAAGTGGTGAAAAGAGTCAGTGGGGGGTAGGTGGGGGGTAGGGGACCCACCACCTACCCGCGGCAATTCGGGCAGCTCCGGCAGCGGGCAGCCGGCGGGCGGGCAGCTGCCCGCCGGGCACCCGCTGCCCGGAACAGTGTTAGCCGGCGGGCAGCCGGCGGGTGGACCCCCACCCACCGGCTACCCGCTGGAATTTCCCCCCCCCCCCCTCGGGACCCCGGCTTCCCCGTTTGATGTTTCCCCGATCCCCGTGGTGTCCCAACGGACCCCGTTTGTCGTGCCTATGTCTAGTCTGATATTTCGGGTACCGTTCGTAGGTTTATGGGTCTATTATATTGCATGCTAGTTGAATTGGTATCCCGTTGACCTAGGTGGAAGAAGTATGATCCCCTTAGGACTATTCTTAGTACGTGATGGATCACGCATAAGGTTGTTATACGCTTATTCCCCTTCCCAATGTGTAATGTGGGTTGCATGTGCTTGTTATGTGTTATGTGTGCGTGTTACCCCAATTCGGTTGCGATCGGATTGGTTATCCTGAGCTGCGGTTCAGAAGCCGGCTACAGTCAGATGGGAATTCCTGGCTGCAGTCGGATGACGGTATCCTGGGCTGCGGTCCAGAAGCTGGTTGTAGTCAGATGGGAATTCCTGGCTGCAATCAGGTGACATCTTTCCTGAGCTGCGGTTCAGAGGCTGGCTGTAGTCAAATGGGAATTCCTGGCTACAGTCAGATGACACACTCTCTTGGGCTGCGGTCCACTGTTTGGTTGCGATCAAACATTATGATGAGCTGCGGTTCATCGGTCGGTTGCGATCGACCCCTCCGTGTTGCGATACGGGGCAGGGTGCTGCGGGGCCGTGTCAGAGCTATATGCGCTGACCCTCATGTATGGGCATGCGATTGGTCCTGTGGCGCCAACAAAGTGTGTTATGTGTTGTGACATGGACGAGTTGTGATTACGAGTGTCTTGGGGGATGTGACTATGGGATTTATATTGGGGATTGTTCATGTTGGGTTATGATCATTGTTTATGCTTTGCCTTATCTGCCTTATCTGTTGTGAACTGCATATGCTTGTTATAACTGTTGCTTGTGTCTGGCCTTATCTGTCGAGTCATTCCCGGTTTTAAAGCTAGAGTTCGTAGGATATATCTTCATGCTCAAAATGGTTTTCGTATATCTATATATATATATATATATCTCTATATGTATTGTATTTCAACGCGTTGGAGTGGGTTACCAGCATCTCTCGCTGAACAGATATATTTGGCTTTCAGGCACAGAAGATTAAGTCACTGGAGTGCGCTACAACTTAGAAGTAGATAGTTTCCCTTTTGGCCTGCGTGCCACGTTTACGTATTTACGCTTTGAGGATATTAGTTAGTTAGCCTGTGCACTTGGGTTCTCTAGCCCAGGTGTGGCATAGCACCCCGAACGCTTGTATTTATATCTTGGGATTTAATAAGATTCTACCTTTATTATAAGTTTTAAATGTCTTAAAAATCTGGGGTGTTACAGTTTACTTCGTGTTCTTTGTTTTTAATTCCTAGACAGCTGAATTTGGTTGCTCATACTTTAGCTACAAAAGCCAATGCTCAGGCTACTTCTTTGTATTGGGATTCAGTCCCACCTGACTTTGTTTCGGTCCTCTTGAGTTAATATATTCTTGTTGTTTATGCTTTCAAAAAAAAAAAACAATATTTAAACTATTTTGTTGATAAAGGACAAAAAATTGTCATGTCACAATATTATTAGGACCAAAAGTGGATGTTTTGATAAAATGGACTTAAAATAGACTGCTAACTATGAATCTATATATGACGAGAAATGGAATTAACTCAACATTTTAATTATACATACAATATTAGAAATATTGAGTAAAACAAAATGCTCCTTCTCACTCTATTGCCTTCATCCATTTTTGCCTTCTCAGATCAGGGGCGGAGGGAACATGGGGGCAGTGGGGGCAGCTGCCCCCACTGACCAAAATTACTCAGCCCCAAAACGACGTCGTTTTGGGGCTGATATATATATATATATATATATATATATATATATATATATATATATATATATATATATATATATATATATATATATATATATATATATATAAATTTTTTAATTTTTCATTTGTTCTCTGCGAAGACCGGAAGACGTCTTTTCTCCTTCCTCTGCGGCTCTGCGAACACCGAAGTCCTATTGTCCGAAGACTCTTCTCTCCTCTGCGATTCTCGAACACCGACAAAGGCAGCGCCTCCATAGTCCGAACACTCTTCTCTCCTCTGTCGGCTGCCGCTTGCCGGTCCACCATCTCCGACCGCTTCACGATTTGCTAAGGTTTGGTCAATTCTTTAATTGGTTTTCTAATTTTTACTTTTCTTGATTCTTCGACCTTTACACAACATCAACTTCTCACAATCTCCCCCCTTGAAGCTTGAACTATAAATATTAATTTCAAAAATTGATTCAATTGTTTGCCTAATTGCCCTAATTTTTTGTTTGCCCTAATTCTGATTTCCCTAAAATTGATTCAATTTTTTGAATCTTTGATGTCTACAGTCTTCTTATCTAATGTTTGGTGAATTGCCAAATTGGTGGAAGTGTGGAACTTGGAAGGAGGAAGCTACTGCAGTCTGGAGAGTGGAGATAGCCCGTAGCCAGTAAGCCAGGTATTCAATTTATAATCTATTAATTACTAATTTACTATTTATTAAGTGTGGATTATCCTAGTTTCTTTTATTGCTTATGTTAATTACTTAAGTGTGGATTTACTATTTATTAAGTGTGGATTATCCTAATTTACTATTGCTTAAGTGTGGATTTAATTACTCTGTTAATTACTAGTTTGCTTTATTGCTTATGTTATTAAAATTCAAAGCATTGCTGTCATGGAAACTTCTTGTGTTAATTTATTGTGGGGATGTGCTAATCTGTATGTTAATTTATTGTGGAGATGTGCTAATCTGTTAATTACTAGTTTGTTTATGTTATTAAGATTCAAAGCCTTAATGACTTATGTTAATTTACTGTCATGGATTATCCTAGTTAATTTACTTATGTTAATTTAATTACTTAATTATGTTGGTTCAGTTACGGAAAAATTCTTGAAAAGAAAATCAACTTTTGAGGATTCATCTAGTCACGGTAGTCACGAATTGTCAAGTATAAGGCCACGTATTGAAGTTAATATAGATGAACTTGAAGTTGATCCGGCTAAAAAGGAAAAGCATTTATGAATATCATATCAATGATAGGGATATTGTGCGAAGAAGATATCTACAAATGGGTCCATGTCAACCAAAAAATCATGTTTTTCCTACTAGAGTGATTACGGGTGTCAACAGGAGGTTTAATCCTAAATGGTTTAAAGATCATAGTCATTGGTTGGAGTATAGTGTATCAGAAGATGCAGCATATTGTTTATATTGTTATCTATTCAAAGATGGAAGCAGCGGACAACAAGCAGGAGGAGAGTCATTTGTTACAGAAGGATTCAACAATTGGAAAAAAGGGCCGGAAAGGTTGCGTGCACATATTGGTAATCATAATAGTGTTCACGCAAGGAACATACAAGCTTGTCGAGACTTAATGACTCAAGAGCAACACATACAAGTTTGTGTATCAAAACAGTCGGAGCAATTGAAACAAGACTATCGTGTTCGATTGACTTCATCAGTTGAAATCCTCCGGTATCTTTTAAGGCAAGGACTTGCTTTTCGTGGACATGATGAAAGCTATGACTCACTTAATCGAGGAAAATTTCTTGAGGGCTTAAAGTTACTGGCTAATAATAATGAAAATATTGCCAAAGTTGTGTTGCAAAATGCACCTGAAAATCACCAAATGACTGCCCCTTGCATTCAAAAAGATATAGCTAATGCTATTGCAAGTGAGTTAACCCAAAAAATAATCAATGATCTTGGTGAAGAATTATTTGGAATAATAGTTGATGAGTTGAGAGATATATCAGTTAAGGAGCAGATGATTGTGTTTATTAGATATGTGGATTCAAGTGGGCATATTGTTGAGCGTCTTCTTGGCATTACTCATGTTTGTGACACTACTTCTATGTCTCTTAAAGTAGCCATTGAAGATCTTCTAACAAGGCATAGATTAAGCATTGCAAGAATAAGAGGTCAGGGCTATGATGGAGCAAGTAATATGCGAGGTAAGTTCAATGGTCTTAAGACTTTGATTATGAATGAGAACCCAAGTGCTTTTTATGTTCATTGTTTCGCTCATCAATTACAACTAACACATGTGGGTGTTGCAAAGGAAAATGAAGAAGTTGGAGATTTTTTTTATACTGTCTCGCAATTGTGCAATATTGTTTGTGCTTCATGTAAGCGCATGTATAGCTTGCGAGACAAACAATTAAAGATGTTGATTGATTCAATTTCTGATGATACAATTGAAACGGGAACTGGTTTGAATCAAGAAACAGTTTTAAAGCATCCGGGTGATACACGTTGGGGATCCCATTACGGTGCACTGATGAGCATTATCACATTATTTTCTCCAGTGATTGATGTTCTTGATGAAATAAAGCAGGATCCAAAACAAAGGACAGAAGCATTTAGAGTATTGAAGAATATCTTATGTTTTGATTTTGTGTTCTTGTTGCATTTAATGAGGGATGCTTTAGGAATTACCAATTATTTGTCACAGGCACTACAAAAGAAAGATCAAAACATTGTGAATGCCATGAGACTAGTTGATGTCTCAAAAAAAAAGATTGCAAATGATGAGAGATGATGGGTGGGAAGCTCTTTTACAACAGGTTTCACTGTTTTGCAACAAGCATTCAATTCCCGTACCTAATTTGGATGAAGTTTATGTAGTTCCAGGAAGACCTCGCCGTAAAGCTGAAGAAATGACTCATCTTCATAGGTACCGTGTTGAAAGGTTTTATGCTGTTTTAGATCTACAACTCCAAGAGCTAAACAACCGTTTCAATGAGAAGAATACAGAGTTTCTCTTATGCGTGGCATGTTTTGATCCAAAGAATTCATTTGCTAGGTTTGATAAGGATAAATTAGTTCGATTGGCACAGTTTTATCCAAATGATTTTTCTGATATTGAACTTCAATTACTAGATAACCAACTACAGACTTATTTTGTTGATGTAACTTCTAATCCTGCTTTCTCTAAATTGGATGGTATTGATGACTTAGCTAAAAAAATGGTGGAAACGGGAAGACATTTGGACTATACGATGGTGTATTTGCTTCTAAAGTTGGCTTTGATCCTACCGGTTGCAACTGCTAGTGTGGAAAGAGCATTTTATGCTATGAAGTTAATCAAGACATCTTTACGCAACCGAATGGGCGATGATTTATTAAATGACTGCTTAGTGCCGTATGTTGAAAAGGATATTTTTGATCAAGTTTCAAATGAAGCAGTTCTACAACGATTTCAAAATATGAGAGAGCGTAGAGGAGTATTATCACGTAGTTCATCATAAACCTTGTATTATAATTTATAATGTATTTTGTATTTTAACAATCTTATTCGTATTTGAACCTTGTATTTGAATATTTTTGAATTTATTTTCTTCTTATTTCTTCGCCCCCACTGAACAAAAATCCTGGCTCCGCCACTGTCTCAGATCATTCTTCTCACCTTCTTGGTTATTGCATTTGGAAGAGTGATAAAAACATCGAGATTATATTGGTTATTGTTCTCTCGTTTTGTCAAGTTACAGAGTTCTTATCATCTAATTAACAAATCGTTCTGATTACTTTGGATATGGCCTTTAATACAACTCGAAAGTTAAATCAAGAGGCCTTTTTCGAGCAAGGGTACTATGTTCATTCCCTGAGATAGAAAGAGTAGAGAAAATAAGACTTGAGAAGATATACTATGTTCGTTCCCTGAGATCATATCTCATACAGATATAAGGTAATGAAAATGCTAATTTCTAAAAACGCACGTAAATGTACGTTAACATAACAAGAAAAGCGAATAATAATGAAAATAACAATTCAATGTATCACATAATCCTCAAATCGCGCGCTTTTTCATGCACTTTAACTTGCGGGATTCAACATCATGCATGACCACTTCTTCCCTATTCTCATAATCACCTTACAAATTGAAAATAAATTGGGTACTAAAATTCCTAAGTTATTTGGTATCATCAAAATTTAATGTACACTTATTCCTAAGCCCCATCATGAATAATATCAAAATCAAAATAAAAAATAAAACCGTTAAAAGGATGTTTTACCAAAAAAAAAATATTAGAAATCTTGTTGCATGTATGTAAATTTTTGGAGAAGGAATTAAATTTCTATGTTAAATTTGAGAATAAGTAATGCTATTCTCCCTGCATATTTTTACCTTCCTTATTTAAAGAGACACATTATTATATTTAGTTGAAAAGTTAAAATAAAGCATCACTCCTTTACTTTAAGGAGATCCATGTCAGACAGGAAGTCTTAGAGAGTGAAAAAATGTGGGCTGTGAACTTCACTTGTTACAAGGGCAAAAAAAAAATAATGAAATTAGTACTTCATTTTTGTATATGATTGTACAACAATCCAAAGTTCCCTGCCCTATCACAGAGAATACTAATCTCACTAATTATCATCAAGAGTTGACACAATTCTTGGGAGCTTATTGCAAAACTAAGAATAAAGGAGGTCTATATACAGCTAATATTCTGCCTGCTACTTCTATAAGATCCTCAAAGGATGGCAGTCAAAATTGAAGGGGAAAAATGGATTAGAATTTGATCATTTTTGGATACCACCCTCACTTCTGAAGATCTGCTATAGGAGGAAGACTGCAAAATTTAATTGGGTTCTTCACTTCTTTGCTGGAAAAGACATGTGTGAACCAGAACTCGCAAGCAATTCCCAGATAGCTTTATACCCTCTGGACCAATCTCAGACTGTTCTTTAAGTGCATTGCGTTGTGCTGTTTGTGACTTTCAGGAGTCCAAGCAACTCTGCATCACCCAGCTCCAACTCTGTAACCAGTATAGAAGGAGTCTTGCCATCCTTATCAGTGGCATTTGGATCAGCCCCTCTATTTGGGTAGAAATAGAAAACGACAGACAATAAGTCTTATGTTTAAGTACAGTAAACGAGTTAGGTGCAATGTATAGTACAAATAGTCACAATTCTAGAAGCTCCAAGGCCGGGGAATATTTTGATTTAAGTTGGGGTAGCGACTCTCAACTGGTTTTGATAAGAAAGATTGAAAACAGACTGGTTACCTGGAAAGTAAATGTTTGGCAACCGCAATTCTTCCCCTCATGATACTATGATGCAGTGGCGTCTGATCCTTTGAATCACAAGAGTTTATATTTGCACCGTGCTGTAGGAGCAGCTCCACCATGGCAATATCAGCTATTTGGCAGGCAAGGTGAAGCAGGGAACAGCCATCAAGAGAATCATTCATGTAATCATCTTCACTTCCTTCTTCTGCATCAAAGAAACAAGAAGACTTGCTGTCTATGCGGTTGAAGTTCGGCTTGAGGTCTGATAGTGGGTCTAATTTCATTGCATGTGGAAGAGTCAAAGATTTACCAGGTGATGCATTTCCATTAATAGCATTAACATCTGCTCCATAAGCAATAACAAGACGGTATACAGCTTTCTTGTCATTCGTACGAACACCTTCCCACAACTGTTCAGCAACTGAGAGCATGTTGAGACTGTTGTTTTCCTTGTGAACAAAACCTTTTTCTGCATACTGTAGTCAGGAGTGTTAGCCATCAAATTAAAAGTAGCATCGAGTTATATTTTAATGAGCTCTAAGATCATTCTCATCTTTTAAAATAAGTAGATTATTTAAAAGGATATGCTATGCATTTAGACTTTCACATGCCAAAATCTGAAGAACGCTCAAGATTTGCAATACAACATCATACCAAATCTACACTTTGCTAATCTCTGCAATCGGGAAATCCACCTAGCTCAACCAAGGTGAGGGTTAACTGATGGGTCAAACTATAGGAATGATCGGAAGCATTACAAAACTAGATAACATACTATCCAATGAATGCAATATCCACAAAATTGTTACGACATTGCCACACAATACAGAAGCTACTACAGAGATGACCTTTGTCATGTTGATTTGAGTCCTCCAAAGACACTCCAAATTTACTGGTTACTGAATCCCCCTCAATAGAAAGATCTCATCTCACACTTCCATGTCACTAAACACACCCTAAACATGTTCAGACTTGAATGATAGTGCTTTCGTCACTTGTTTGAACCAATTAACGAAGGAGATGATAGAGGTTTGAAGAGATAAGGATTCTGAAGTTAACGGATTCCTCACTTGTTTGAAACCATATGGAATTTTCTTCAATTGATATACAAGGGAGAAATCTCATAGGGATTCAAGAGATGAGGACTACAGCATAAGAAAGGAGTCAAAGGACACACCAAGCATAATCATGTGTTGCAGTATACATGTGGATTGTGGGAAGGATGCAAAGTGGCAAATGCAAGATTATGTCGATTTTTAGTCAGGAGATTGGAAAAATAAACTCAATTTTAGATCAAACCCATCTTGTGTAATGGTTAGGGAAATCTTAGGATCATCTTACACCAATCTGATAGTAACATATTAACCATTTTAGACTATATGCTTTACTACCTTTTAAGTGGCACGTGATTTTAACAAATGGTCAAAAGTTTGAAGTGATACCTTTGCATGAATGAACTTCTCCTTCACTGAGATTTGATCATTGTGATTGGGTTTGGGGGAAACTTCCTTGCGTTTATCCAGCTCAACAAACCTATAACACAGATATTATACATATATTTCACAATTATAAATGAAGATATAAATGCCAATGGTGCATTAGCTGAGGTTGTTATGGTTAAAGGCCTAAAGTGGGTTCGAATTTCAGTGTAGACTAATGTCCTCTATTTATGTCAGTTCTTTGTACCCAATACCCACATATAATTTATTGTAATGATCTACAGTTAGGTTCTCTAGTATGTAGGGGATTCTTTCAGCCCTGTTGTTCCTAACTATCTAACTTCTTAAGTGATACTTATAACATCATCACTTCAAAAAAATAATAATAGAATAAAATAAGATGAAAAACATGTCTTGCTAAGATTCATAATGCATACCATGTTGGTATCTCATCATCATCCTGAAATGTTGTGCTCACTTGCAACAATTCCTCCCATACAGAGTTTGCAAAAGCATTACCCAATGCATGAAACAGAGTGATGATAGAAGGCTCCCAGACTTTAACATCAAGTGTCAAGGATCTTATCTGCATTTGTAGTAAAAGTTGATCCATAAGTATTTGACACTATGATACGGTGGTTACACTGAAGAGATGTAAGAAGTTTGATGCAAATGATAATCCATATTATATGTCTATGTACCCCTCCCCTTTTTCTCCATCTTTTGCTTCCTTAGTTCGTTGAATTCCCTGAACATGTTATTGCTGAAAGCTACCTAGTAATAGAATCTCCAATGACAATTGGAAAAGAAAAGTTTAGGTGCAAAGATAACCTGCCTTTGATATATGTACACCAAGGTTTCGGTGAACACCAGAACATTCAATACATATTAGAATACCAAGATTCAGAGATGCCCAGTCTGGTTCAGGAGCACCACAGTCAGCACATTTATCATTCCCTGGCAAACTCGTTAATGTGTCAACCAGTTTTCCTGTTTGCATGTTGACAGCTGTACGCATAACGTTTTTAGAGGCAATATTCCTAACAGATGAGTTATCTTCAATTGCCCTTTGATCAAAATCGGGAGGACTTGTAATGGAACTATTTTCACTAGTGGGACTGTGACAAAAATGCTGGCATAAAAGAAGTCATCATTAGTAAGTTGAAAACACAGTAAAAACAAGCATAAAACCACTTTTCCATTTACCCTCTCAGCTGTCTGGGAAGTGAGCAAAGAAGCAATAACTCCAGTTATTTTTTCAATCCAGTCCATTTGTTCTGTTGCACTCTCTGCCTGCATTGTCAAAGTCCCCTTTTCAATTAAAGTTTTTTTTTTTTTTTAATAACACAGAACCAATTCTCTTACTCATTGTTAACTATACACGTCTATAGTAATAGCCACAACAAAATCCTGAATACTGCTTATATGACCAGACTGATGCTTAGGACTTTACTTGCAAAGTATAATTCTTTGTTGGTGATATTATTCTGAAGCAGAATCTCAGATCAGATTGTTCTGCATCCTTTTTAATCGTTGATGTCATCAGATTTACTGTGTGACGTGCAACAGCTTTTTCATCATGTACACCACTATGATAATGAGAGGAAAGCCACCGACTCAACAGCCCAGAACCCGATTCTGAAGAAGAGCTTTTATTTGAAGCATTTGTATTGGAATTTCCCTGAAAATAATATACACGCTGCTGCACAATTCAGAAAGAAAATATACTTCAAAAAGTTTTGAAAAATTCTCTTGGATGCTTACGGGTATCCTGTTCCATAGTTTACGGTAATAGTACAGCATTCCTCGGCTATCAAGAATGAAGAATCTTCTTTTCCAATCACCTCTCAAATTAGAAGAACGTTTTGAGAGATATCCTTGCTTTATAGTTTGTACCTAAACTATTGAAACCTTAGCTATAAATGTAATAATCAGCAGTAACTTTAGGATCAGCTATATATTCTGAAAGGAAGCAAAAGAAATTATGTTACATCTACAAAAATAAGAAAAAAGAAAAAAGAAAATACAAGTACCTTTCCTTCTACAGTTGACTGCATTACTGCTTCTATCGCTTTATGAGAACTTCTGGGAAAGGATTGTATGGGATCACAATTCGGAGGATTCGGAGGAATCGGACAAGCACTAAAGGACCGTTTACTGTCTTCATCAACTTTCTTTTGGTATTCTTCCATCCTTTCCATAAGAGCTGCCTGCTCAGACAAATAACTCTCTCTGCTCTTCTGTGAATAGGCCAAGAGCTGTGACAAAACAACTGACTTCACTAATAACTCTTAAATAGAGGATAAAATAATTAGAAAGCCAAAAAGAGAAGAAGCAAAACCATAACATAGTATCAAATACAATCCTCTGTTATTCATATCATTTTAATCGAGTTGTATAGAAGTCACCAGACTACTTATAACACTGCATATATCAATGAAAAGTTTCTATTTTACTCCAACCTCAAGAGAAGAGGAAGAAAAGAAGACCAAAAGACAAACTTTAACTCATTTTTCATAATACTACTAGAAGTGGATTCAAGTAATAAGAGCCCACGTGATGCTAGAATGACCATCTTACTTATTGACCTCATGAACCTTTGATAAAAGGTATTTCCTTTGACCACATTAGAGATATTTTTCATAATCCCACTTTTGGCAACCGAGTATCATGACTCTGTCCTTTGTCATGCAACAACTAGCTTAATATCAGATGATTTTGTAAAATCATGAAGTAAAAAAGTCAAAGAAATCGTGTGCTTTGTCTTTCCTTTTACTGCTAAAATCTCTCAATCCCAGTTAGGCGGAAGCAATGATGAAGAATCAAGGAATGAAAAATGTATATAAGACTGAAGATATAGATAATGTAAGATTCTGTATTATCTGAATGTGTTTCTAACAAAGAAACATAGTACATATATATATATACAAACACATAACTGTAAGTAACTACCCATAACTAACACCTATTCATAAACTGACACAACCCTATAGATAAACCTAACTCTTTATTTTTCAACACTTTAAATATTATCTATTTGTGGCTATAAATAAATAAGCTTGCAGCAGAGTTTGTCAAAGCTCACCAACAAAGTTAATTGTTCATAAATGTATCAGTGGGATTCTAATATTTCAAGACAATATCATTACATGGACAATAAACTTCGAATGAAAAACATCCCCTATATAGTTCAGAAAAGCATTTTACTTCAAAAAAATTTCAACCATATTTCCTTTCATCATATGCCAATGGTGAATTACTTCTACTTTCAACCCTGTAAAACAAATAAAAATCCTTGTGCAATAGTGCAATACAATAAGCAGGCATTAAATAGCATTAATACGTAATGAATGAACATGAAATAGCAAATTACCTGGTTGATATAAGGCTCCATCTGATTCAAAAGTTCATACCCCTGCATGGCAGATTGAATTTCAGATTGCAGCACTAATGCATTGCATAGCAAGGCAAACGACTGAAAATTTTCATTACTTTAGCACCTGCTTAAAATAACGAAGATGAGCATCCATTGTAGCAGTAACAGCTTCCAAAAACTCAAACTTCTTTTTTGCCTCAACAGAGGTAAGAGCTCCAAACTGTATGGATCGATGAACAGTCAAAGATGTGGGTACACAGCCATTCCTCAAGTGCATCTTTATTTTGTCATTAATTCATGAAGCAAAGAAAATATAGCGGAAAATAAACTTGACTGACCAGATGAAAGCGGGCATTCTCAAAACTTGATCTTGACTGGTAAAGTTCCTGGAACGGCTCTCTACCAAATTAGAATTTACTGAGGATAGTTACCCATGACATACTATCGGCTCAACTAATGATAGAAAAGGAATTATTCTTCATAGTAAAGTAAGAAGCGTTGTCTAATACCTCCTCAATGGCCACAGCTATGTCCAACCTAGTACTTTTCCTCAGTGACAAAAACTTCTCACGAGCCTGAAGGATGAAAATAGACATATATTTAGAACTTAGTCATGCAGAACACCCAACTAATCCAGTCTATAATTCCTCATGGAAATACAGAACTTGTATCACTTTGATTAACACCAGTCAGCTGTGAGTACAACAAATTCCAGGATATTAAGATGGACTGTACAAAATGTAATTAAGGAGAAAATGTCATCCTTCATGTTGGACTGTATTATCAAGGCATATTATGTATCTTGGACCCAATAATTCATCTCAGCTGCTCAGATTTGAAGACATTTGCTACATTGAAAAGTATTTTTTTCCTTTTGGTACATCAGAAGAGGAAAGGAGGTCGAACTCTTGACCTTAGGCTCTAGGAGACTTGAGGCCTCTCCTTGAACCATAAGAGGGAAGGGAAATGTCATTGGCCTCACATCTACCAGAATGACTAAATTATCAGCTCAACAAGCAGAAGATCTGGAATGACTTCTATCCCAGTAAGAAAAAAAGCCTCTCTAATTTACCACCTAGTCTATCAAACACATTCTTTGAACCATCTGTTGAAATATAGAAAACCCTGTGTGGCCCCAGGTTTAGCACATTATGCAGCCCATAATATTCCTATATAAGCATGTGTATCTCTCTTAGAATGTATGCAATCTATTATAACTAATACAATCATATATTCTTTTTTTTTTTTTTCATATTTTTGCTATTTTGCTTCTACTTAACTGGAGGGTAGTGGCTATTTGCCACTCGCCAGGTCTTTCAATCTCTCAATTTCCACAATGTATTAGAGCCATAATTTGAAAAAATAAAAATTAAAAAAATAACTTCTCTGTCACCACCCTATTAATAATAGAGAAAATATTTGATTCACCATCAATGCATAGGTGCTATGCATCAATGGTGGACCAAAACTTGCCACTTCATTAAAAATAAAAGTCAAACATTGACTGAGTCCTTGTTTGGAAGTAATAATGTCTAACATAATGATAATAATTTAATTAAAAATAAATCTATCTTAATTTAAAAAATTTCCCAAATACTGAGTAAGAATGGTCAGCAAGAAGAATGCATTGCTTTTGGCCTCCACTTAAGCAAATGGTCATCAACAATCAACAATTGTGTTATAGCCATGGGGAAGGAAAACATATAAATTCCTCTGCATATGCTTGCTTGGCAGCCTGCTATATGTCTTCCAAAGTTGCAGATTTTTTAAGGTAATTACTTTTATATGCAAGATCTTTAGAAGAAGATAAATATGAGAATGCCACCGACAATAGTAGATTAGGGCTAGGTTTTATTAATTGAATAAGATTTATTTTTAATTAAATAATTTACAATTATGATAAATATTATTACTATTTGCAAACAAGGGCTCAGCCAATATTTTGACTTTTAGATTTAACAATGTGGCAACCTGTGGTTTACTGTTGGTGTATAACACTTATGAACGGAATGTGCATCAAATATTTTCTCTTAGTAATAATGTATTGCTATACATTCTAAGAGAGACACATATGCTTATATAGGAATATTATGGGCTGCATAATGGGCTAAACCTAGGGCTAAGCTATGGTTTCTATATTTCAACCCGGTCAAATTCAAATGTTACACTATGAAAAATATATTACACCCATAATGAAGTCAGCCAATTGTGATAATATAGATAAAGGGATAGATATGTCCATCCAAGTTAAACAGAGTTCATTTTGAAAATAACTACAAATTCATCTAATTATATGAACCTATATACAACTGAAGACTCATAACCTAAATACAACTGAAGATTCTTTAAATGCAAACTATAAAAGCAAAAAAAAAGACCTGATTATTCATATAAGAGGCATTTACTTTGAACTGCTCACTAGTGATACCAACCTGATCATAGATGACATTAGCTTTGTCAAAACGCTTCCGAGCTTCCTGCAATAACCCAATATTCTCATAACTCATGAAAGCTACAAGGAAAATCTGTCTATTTATTCAACCATTGGGGGTGTAGGATGGGTATGGATATGGATCCCACTGTGAGAACAAAATATCCTATTGACAGATTAGCACAAAGAAAACTTTATAAATTCCATCACTTTGGACCTTGCTAGAAAGTTTCATAATAATCAAAATATCCAAAAACCTAGAATATGCTATAATGATTGTATACATAAAATGTCAAGCAAAAGTAACGAGTAGTACCTTCACCTGTGGAATCTCAACCACAGCAACATGTTGTAACTTCTCCGTTAGTGTACGCTCTACCTTAGAAAGATAGTCAGAGGATGTCATTGAAGGAAACTTAAAAGAAGATAAAGATGTCTTAATATTCACATCAGACTAAAATATTGAAAGATGAAATCATATTAGCATTTAAAAGCCTACGTTAAAAAGTAGCAAGATAATTGCTACCTGTGATCGGAGAACTTCCTTGTATGTTCCAATTTCTCTCAAGGCAATTGCAAAATTAACCATATCAGGACCTATGGGTGCAAATACCAAAAAAATTTGAGAATCATTGGAAGATGAAGAGTTTAATACCTAATTCTTTGCTCAAATTAAGTATTGCTATGTAGAATTTCCTAATAAACAAAAATGATATATTTACTCATAATTGCATGATTTGTTGTAACTAGATTGAAATTCTTATTGAGTTATTGATATGGCATTTGAAAGTTGAAGCCTTGCTGCCCTGGCATCCTCTACCTTTTTCTTTTTCTTATAATGGGTAGCAATACCAAAAAAAATGATAAACTAATTCCTCTAGCCATTTTAAGAGATACTTTACTCAATAATCTGTGATTTAAGAAATCAAGACACTTATTTCAACTCCTAGTTAAAGAAGTATGTTGAAGTTACTAGTGTCTACTTTTCTTCATATAACAAAACTTGTGGTAAGATTTTATCTTAAAGGCTTCAAGCACAGTGTCCAATGAAAATAAACTTCCCTTGGGCTTCGAAGTACGAAGGGGAAAGGGAGCAGAAACTTATTTGACTACAAAAGAGAAAATATACACCTCCAAATGCCACAGAAGTTGGATCGTCATGTCCTCCTCCAAAGATTTCAATGGCACTAGCAAAAGAAATGTCTGTGTCATATGCTTCCCCAATCCCTTCCCTGTGACAGTAAAAAGAAGGAACCCTGTAACGATAATGCCGTTGCAGGAGACTGTAATAATGCGAAAGAGAGGTAGTAAGCAGAATGGCTGCTAGACTTGGATAATGCATTCAGTATTTCGCTAGAATTATACTCAATCAAGAAATTTAATAATATATATAAGTTGCAATAGAGAAACCAATTGCTTGTGAACACTTCATTCATCCTCTCTAACAGAAACATGGATATCTTTACAGAAAGTTTCAGCATTAGAAAACAAGACAAAAGAATGGGAATAGTCACTAGATAAATATAAAATTCACATGCTAAGATGCAAATATTAGGAGAGGGAGCAATCATGGTTGAGTAGAAAACAGGAAAACCATGATGAAACTGTCAGCATCCTCAACAAACTTGCTAAAACTATTATAGGACCAGAAAGACAACACTCTTCGACAAGTTTAAGGAACCCATGCTGATATGGAAGTGAAAGTAGGAAAGCATCAAGGCTAATTAATTAAAAATACTCCATGGGTAATATATGTGTGAATGCTAGGCTTATGTAATCCAAGATAGGCCTAAGATGGTAAAGGTCTTATAATACAACAAGTGAATGGTATGTGATCTTAGTGCTGATATTCAGCACAGAACACAATAATATTGACAACTTTCCAGTGTTCAGAGGCAAATGAGAGCTCATACTTGTATAATGGTAGAGAGAAGATCTAGAACACAAACACCTAAAAGTTTCTCTAACTTGTTTTTCTTACTAAAAGCCCAAAACATACAAGCATTCTCTAATGAGGTTGTTTGATTAGCACTTTGTCAGTTATTTAGTTTTATCACAGTGGAGGGCCTACCCCACCATCCCATGTATCCTGTAGTTTAAAATTTGTAAGTTCCATTTTTATTTAAAAGAAACATAACAATAATCAAAAGAAGGTTCATTGATGGATTAACTATGCAAACTGAGTATCATATTAATTATGAGTTAATATAGCAGGGTATAAAAACTTACGTATACTTCCGGCATCCTTTACAAAATTTTAAACATTTCTCCTTCAATATCTCAACATTTTCCTCCATAGATTGCATCTGATTAACCAAGTAAAAAGTTAAGACCTCCATTGTTTCAAATGCGGGAATATAAAACAGAACCATTTTTGTTTAGCCTGTGCATATTAATTTGAAACATAGGAAAACATATCTTGTGAAATGCAGGAAGAAGGCAACCAAAAAGGTACTATTGCCATCATAATACATTTTTCACACTACAAAATGTCAAAAAATTATTGATGCTTCATTTTAAGACAAGCAAACAATGCCTTCACTAACAACCTCTGCAATCAGGTTATGTTTCTCCCAAATCAAGTCAATGAATAAAAGAAGGAGAAACTTTTACGAATCAAATTATAGTTATTGAAATGATCCCATTACTACCACATAAAAATCATGTATCACCAAATAGAAGCAAAAAGGTAGAGATTAGGAAAGCTAAAAGCACGAAAATGCAAATGATCCTCATTCATCAAATCCATCCATTATCCATTAAAATATAAAAGAGACCTGCTGGCGAAACATAGGCGAATCATCGAGCCGGCAGGGGGAAGGTATCGCGCTTTCCTGCATCTGATCAAAACCGGCATACCCTCTAAGCACCCTCAATATCAAGATGAAGAAAACCCCACAAGGCTCCGACTAATTACCAGACTTTTTGACCCGCATTCAATAACAACAAAAACCCAAACTCAGATCAGCAAAAAAAAAAAAAAAAAAAAAACCATCCAATATTTTCAAAAAAAAAAATTTTAAAAAGAAGCAATCTTGAAATGCAAAGGGCATGAAATAAAGAGAGTGTGGGTGCGTGAGGGGAAGCGAGATATCGAGGGAGAAGGTTAGCGAAAATGGTGGAAGATGGAAATTTGGTATAGAAAGGTGCGATATTTCATGGCCGTCACTAGATTACTTCCATTGGCTATATGTGATATTGAACAAACAGTAATCTATGTCTCTCTCTCTATCTCTCTCTGTGCTTCGATTTTTAACTGTCGAGTGCGCGCCATGCGTGAATGTTTTGCTTGCCTGCCCCTTGCCGACCAACTCAAATTATACCGCGATGATGTCTACCGTACTCCCATGTCATTTTTTTAAACGAAAATAAGGTGATATGTACTTGAAGAGTAATAATCAAATGAGACCATCTCTTCTTGAGTCTTGTGAGATTTACTATAAATATTCAAAAATTATTATATGAATGCACACATATAGGGGTGGATTTAGAAATCTTCCGCGGGACAAAAAATTAAAAATCAATGAGATATTTTTAAAAAAAAAATTTAGAGATCGAGTTATAAATATTGTTAATTAGGATGAAAAAATAAAATACATCAAAATAATATTCAAAAAATATTCAAAACAAAATATGAAATATAGTAATTAGATAAAATAATTTGAGTAGAAAACATAATATAAAACACTCATATCACTATTAATATTAAAAACGAGAAAAAAAAAACACAATGTTACAAATAAAAATTTCACAAAATATGAAATATAATTAATTAGATAAATAGTTCGAATAGAAAACATATTATAAATCACTATAAATTCATGCAATAGGATTCAAACCCCTAAGGGCTCGTTTGGTTCGCGGAAAATATTTTAAGGGAAGTGGAATTGGAATTCCATGGAAAAATAATTACTAGGAAGATGAATTTCATTGTTTGGTTGGTGGAAAAAGAATTACTGGGAATACTAGTTCTATTGTTTGGTTAGATTTGAAATTGTAAGGAATAATGAGTATAAAGACCTATATGCCCCTACAAATTAATAAAAGTAATATAATTAAAAAAGAAAACAAGGGTAAAATAGACAAGCTATTCCCTTTTTCTTCCCATCCTCCATGGAAAACAAAATCATTGGTCCAACCAAGGATTTTGTTTTCCTCAAATTTGAGGAATTCATTTTCCATTTGGAAAATGAATTCCGTGAACAGAAAACAACATTTTCATTCACTTCAAGGAAAATGTTTTCCTTTGGCAAACATTTTCCATGAACCAAACATCCCCTTAAAGAAAAATAAGATATCTTACCATCTAAGCTAACTAATTCCTTGGTTAAATTTATGTAAATTTAGTATTTATAAGTTAATTATGTATATACAATGACCTATACATACAATATATATAAATGGGGTGGGGTAGGGGGAATGGGGGCAGCTGTCCTCACTACCCCCATTGTAGCTCCACCACTGCACAGATTATATTGTGTTTAATTCGTCCAGCATTAATGCACACAATCTGTCATGTGTGCATTCGCGGAACAGATGGATGCACTTAAATATTAGCATGTAGGTTACTCCTAATGAAAATTCATCTATTATATATATATATATATATATATATATATATATATATATATATATATATATATATATAAGATTTAGATTAAATAAATATTTTTATTAATTACTTTATGTAACTCTTCGTTGTCCCATGTTTATTGGATTTGTAATTTTTTAAAAAAATATTTTGGTATTTGAAAGGTTATTATATACATATCAGAATTGTTGTTATAACATTTAGAGTAAATTAAATTTAATAAAGCAAAATTCAGGGCCATAAAATTTTCCCTCCAAAATATTTTTATATTTTTTGTGAAGGTAAATCAAACATATTATTTTTATGAGCAATTTTTGTTACAATTATTATCTTTATCTATACTGTCCTATATATATATATATATATATATATATATATATATATATATATATATATATATATATACCCACTGATATATATATATAACATTTAGATTAAATAAATATTTTTATTAATTATTTTATGTAAATCTTCGTTGTCCAATGTTTATTGGATTTGTAATTTTTTTAGAAAATATTTTGGTATTTAAAAGGTTATTATATACATATCAGAATTTTTGTTATAACATTTAGAGTAAATAAATATTTTTATTAATTACTTTATGTAACTCTTCGTTGTCCAATGTTTATTGGATTTGTAATTTTTATTTTATAAATATTTTGGTATTTGAAAGGTTATATACATATCACAATGTTTGTTTAATTAACCATTTAAGAGGATATTCTACCATTTCGTATACTTAAATCACTATTACAAATCATAAATACAAATGTGAATGCAAAGTGAACGAAAACTTTTGCAATCCTCAATACAAATGTTGGTTTTAGGGTTTTTTGGCCCAGGGAGGTCCAACACAACCGTGGTTGGTGGATTCACCTTTCAAAAATATAAGGAAGTAATAGCTTTTGTGTGTACGTGTATGTATTCCTCTGGTCTGAACTCGCCGTCCTCTTTACAATTTCTGAGGAGCCCTTTTATAGTGAGTCTCCTTGGAATCTATTAAATCATACATTTAAGGCCATAAATCGGCACTTTCAAAAAAGGCCATAAATCGGCTCATTAACTTTCTTCTTAACTTTTCAGTCCGTTGGGCGGCCGTTACTGGGCCTCCCAACGGCTCTTTGACTGAGTCTTTAAGGCATCTTCTTAAATGCTTCAACGGTCTCTTGGCACTCTGCCAACCGAGGGCTCGCGCCGACCCCTGGGTCGAGCCGACTTCTTGACTCGATCCAGGTTCTTCTTTGGGCCTTCCCTCCTATGGGCTTGGCCCCTTCTTCCCTTCTGGTCGTTCCTACTTTTGGGCTCCTCCTCTTCCTTCCCGGGCTTTGGGCCCAGGGGTTCATACCCCATCAACTAGTCCCTCACTTTTCAATATTGAGGCATTTCTCCCACTAGAAATGTTGAAAAGTAACGGCTTCTTTACTGCAAATCACTGGGATTTCTCCCTAATCCTCTCTTTTAATGGCCGTATCCTGCGTGATTTCCCTGATTCGCCGGATCCGTTTTAACTCTTTCCTCCATTCCTCGGACTTATAAATAGTGCCTCCGCCTTTGGCCTTTCCTCATCCCTTTTGTCAGTATGGGCCGCTCTCCAGTAAAGGGGAAGAAGATCGATTTTGGGTCGCCGCCTCGCCCTCCTCCTTCCAAGCGATCGAGGCTGGAGAAAGGCAAGAAGAATTCACAGACCTTCCTCTCGGAAGCATCATTCCAGCTCCACCTCTTCTGACTCGCGGATGGCGACTGAGGCTCCGCCTTCAGCCGTGGACTCATATTCTCTGACTGACCCTTCGCCCCAGACTAAGGCCCGTGTCACGGCCAAGGACGGGACTTTCGTCGAGGTGGCGGTCCCAGAACAACTAGCTTTCAAAATGACCTTTACCATCCCTCTGGATGACCTCGACGGGCCGGCCACTGATCTGATGTCGGATGCTGACTTTGCTCGCTACCTTGAGCTATACCCCGACGATGAAGCGCCCGTGGTTCCGCCCCTAATGCCGGCCTTTTGGGACTCGGTCTGCCCATCTCCTGCTGGCTCATCGGAGGAGATGACCTTACTGGACGAGCCCTCCTCGCCGGACGAGTGAATTGCACCGCCCGAGGCTTTCTGGCGGCTGAACGTGATGTCGAGTGAGATTCAATGAGGGACTGTGCGATGAACCTATATTAGTACAAATAAAGTTCCTCTCTTTCTCAATGTATTGTCCTCCTTTTTTAATAAAATTGCATGAACTTATTTCTTGACTTTGCGTTTTTTTTCTCTTCTCCATATACAATCATGCTCGTTGCTCATCCGACCCATTGGTCGGTACCCGCACTGCCCGAGGTCTGACACTCGCGATTTCCGGTATCTTCGGAAGATTTTACTTTTCAGGTCATAGCAGGAATCTCGCCATGTCCGAGCGAAATTGATGGGATCTTTCACTGACGCAGATTCATGACTTTTATCCCTTCCTTCTTTTCTGCCCAATGATGGCAGCTTTGATTCTTCTCCGTGATTTTCTCATTGAGATTCGCTTGGCCCGACTATAAATAGGACCTCTCTTTACTTACCTTCCTCACTTTTTCCTTGACACCTTTTGCAGTCGTTGTTTCTCTCTGCGCTTCGACATGAGCTATAGAGATGGTGACCAGCGTTCCTCCATCCGTCTGAAATAGCAGGCTCGGTTGGAGAAGCTGAGGCAGCAAAGGCTAGCCCATGGTGGCCATTTGGTGGGCGACACCGGCTCAGATCCCATCGTGGTCCCCCCCCCCCCCCGACATGCTGGACGTGGCTCCGGTAGACTCAACCAACCGGCGAGTGGATCCAGTGGTGGACGAGCCGCCTTTGGACGAGGAGGAAGTATGGGAAGTTCCTCCGCTCTTTGGGGTGGCCATGCCTCCCAGCGCTCTTGAAAGGCCTCTTCAAATGATCGACGACGGGGAGCCGCCAGTCTATGTGGATGATGTGCCAGATCCGGATCTAGCTCCGCCTCCTTTCCCGCCCTGGTTGTTCCTGGAAGGTCCACCTCCTCCTACTCATCCGACCAAGGAGAAGGCTAAACCGTGACCCCACTCTTTGTGCTTCTTAGTTTGTACCATGACTATGATGTAGGCTTGTCTACCTTGATTAATAAACGTTCTGTCTTGCTTTCCCCGTTTTTATAGAGATAGTCGTGTTTCGTCGCCTTTTAATAGCTTTCCTTTTACCGACTCGTCCTCTCGTTGAGGGTGGTCGGGCCTATTTGCCTGATTGCGGGGTCAACGGCGTCTCCGGGCCCGAGGCCCAACTTTTCACTCGACTGGGTACCGAAGTTGGGCTATCGGCACCGACTCCTCACTCGACAGGCCCCGAGACTCGTTCGCGGGTAGTCTTGAATAGACAGGTACTGGGGTGGCCCAAAGGGATTGTGGCGAGATTGGGCCTGGGATTGGACAGGCCGGGTCATTCTGTCCCCTTGCATGCCTAGACGCGCCGTTCGGGCTAACCCTAGCTTCAACCGTCGTTTCGTTTTTTGAGGGCATTTAATGCAGCCGTCTCTTCACATCAAATCAACCTTTCTCACCCTCCTACAGGTGATTGACACGTGGTGGCCTCTTAGGATTCTCCCCAGTTTAAATACATCTCCTCTCCTCCCCCATTGTTTACTTTGTTCCAAAAGAGAGCAAAAGAGAGAAAACGAGCCACCAGTGAGTCCCGCCCTTCTCCTTGCATCTTGCCGGAAACCTTACAGGTTGGTGAGTCATGTCCTCTTCTTCCTCCCCTTCCCATCGTCCGGTGGGGTCGTCCGTCACTTCCTCCTCGTCTTCTTCCTCATCCTCTTTTTCTTCATCTTCTCGTCGTCGGGAGGTTCCTCCAGACCTCCCTTCCCCGTCTTCCCCTCAGCCGGCCCCGTTTTCCTCCGGGGCGGCTATGCCTTTGAGTCCGGCCCCACTAACAACAGTGGCGGCCCTGCCTGACGGCCTTCAACGGCCGAAGGGAAGTTTTAGGTCAATAGCTCCTCTGGCGGATACCCCGTCGCTTGTATCGGCGGCGGACCTTGAGATGGCCCGCTATTTTCTCGGTCCGCCAGCCGTTGTTCTTCTGCTCGTGGAAAATTCATCTCTCGCATAACACAAGAAGAAAAAGTCGAAGAAAATAAGGATTTATGCTACAATTGCCGCAAACCTGGACATTTTAAAATAAATTGTCCGTATCCGATCGTTAGCAAGTATCAAGGCAAAAATGTTGAATCTACGCCGAACAAATCCAAAAGCAAAAAGTTCAAGCGCGACAAAAGAAAAGCTCTCGTTAGCAACGAACCAAACGAAAATGATGATTCGGAAGATTCATCAACAAGCGATGAAAGTTCAGGTTCGGATGATGATACGGCGCTAATATGCAAGTCAATTGAGTTGAGTACAAGTGAAGATTGTCTTATGGCTCTTGACGCAGAGGAAGAAGAGGTAACATCTAATTCTTTCAATTCTGTTAATTCTTCTTTTTCTCGTGAATCTATTGACAATCTAATGCGAGAATGTCAAGAGATTATGCTCACTCATCCTCAACTCAAGAAGCGCAATAATATTCTAATTCTTGAAAAAGAAGAAATGAATAAAAAATTGCAAGATGCTTTACTTGAAGTGAGTAAATTGAAGAATGAAAATATTAATCTTCAAGAAGAGTGTAAAGCAAGAGATGTTAGAGAACATAATCTTAGAGCTACTATTGCTACGTTCACTAATTCGTCTAAAATAATAGATAAAATGGTGAGCATGCAAAAACCATCAGGAGATAGAACCGGAATTGGTTATGACTCCACATGTTCTCAAACCCCTCAAAATCTGACTAATTCTACTACTACTTTAAATAATAAAGTTCAAGTGGTAAAATTTGTTAAAAGTCAGAATAGCACGATGAGACAAGGACTTGGCTATCAAACAAATGCAAAGTTGAATGTTGAAAGGCCAAAACAATTCTATGATACGGCAAAACAACAAAAATTCATCAAGCAAAGATATGCCAAAGAGTCAAGTGCAAAAAGATTTCATAGAAAAGTGGGAAGTTTTTCTAGAAATAAAGTTGGGAAATTTCATTCCACTCAAAAAGATTGGTTGTGTAATAGATGTAATGCTTTTTATAGACCAAAGCAACCATTCTCTTCCCAGGTGCCAAAATATAAAAATAATTTTCAAAACCCGGCGCCAAAAATATTTTCTAAAGTGAGTTATGATTATCATGTCTCTAATGGTCACAAATCGCCTCATCTTAATTCAATAAGATCAAGGTGGGTTTGGTTACCAAAAATCACTAACAGTAAATGACCCAAGCAAATATGGGTACCTAAAGTTAATTAATCTTTTTTGCAGGATGTTTGGTACATCGATAGTGGTTGCTCACGCCACATGACTAGAAATAAATCATATCTAGTGAATTTCAAAGAAATCGATGGACCAAAAGTTATATTCGGAGGAAATCAAAATTATGGAATTACAAAAGGAGTTGGCACGACCAAGAAAAATGGTTTGAAGATTGAAGATGTTTCTTTCGTTGAAGGATTAAAATTTAATTTGTTGAGCACTAGTCAATTTTGTGATAAAGGCTATCTTGTAGAATTTTCTAAAGATAATTGCCTAATAAAAATGAGCTCACAAATGAGATTATTTTATCTGGAAAACGGCGAAAGAATATGTATATTGTTGATTGGAGCACTAGCAAAGATTCAGTGTGCTTAATGGCCAGAAATTCGAATGAAGCTAATTGGGAATGGCACAGAAAGCTCAACCACTTAAACTTCAAGACCATCAATCAGCTTGCAAAGAAGAATCTAGTAGAAGACTTGCCAGATATTATCTTCAAGAAGGACCAAGTGTGTGATGCATGCCAACGCGGAAAGCAAATCAAATCATCATTCAAATCAAAGACACACGAGTCAACGTCAAGACCGCTAAGCTTACTACATATGGACTTATTTGGACCGGTTGATCCAATAAGTGTAAGTGGTAAGAAATATACTCTCGTTGTTGTTGATGATTTTTCCAGGTACACTTGGACCGTGTTTCTCAAGAAGAAAAATGAAGTTGAGCAAGTTCTACCGAAGCTGTTGAAGCAACTACAAAATGAGAAAGAATTGCAAATATCAAAAATACGAACGGATCGCGGAACCGAGTTCGTGAATGGAGTTATACAAGCTTTTTGCAATTCACATGGAATTTCTCATCAATTATCTGCCGCAAGAACACCGCAACAAAACGGTGTTGCCGAAAGAAGAAACCGGACGCTCAAAGAAGCCGCACGAGTGATGATCAGTGCTGCCGGTCTCCCGAAACGATATTGGGCGGAAGCTATCAACACTGCTTGTTACACGCAAAATCGAAGCATGATCCATAAGCAGTACAAGAAGACGCCATATGAGCTATATAAAGGGAGAAAACCAAATATTGGTTATTTTCATATTTTTGGATGCAAATGTTTTATTCATATTAATGATAAATTGCATCTAAAAGCTTTTGATGAGCGTGCATATGAAGGAATTTTTCTAGGATATTCGACTACCAGCAAGGCATTCAGAGTTTTGAATAAAAGATCAATGGTGGTTGAAGAATCCATACACGTGGTATTTGATGAAAAATCACAGATCAAGAATGATGCACTGGACGAAGAAATTGCACAAAATGGTAACAAGTGTCATATTGATTTTTGTGAGACTAATGATACGTGTGAAGATGATGTTTTGCAGGGAATGGATGAGTTGGAAATTAATTCTCTAGAAAATCCCATCCCTCATCTAGAAGAAGTTGGAAATTCTTTTAATAATAATTTTGGGAGTGATGCCTCACGTGATAATGAGGATGCAGTACGGGTTCCAATTAGTGATCAAGTTACTGGTGAAGTTGGTGGTCAATTACAAAATGAATTAAATGTGGAAATTCGAACCAACTCTCCCAGTACACAACAAATGGATCCACCCAGTACCATGCACCCATTTGAACCAAATTTAAGATGGCTCAAAAATCATCCTCCAGAATTAATTATTGGGAATATCCATGAAGGCGTGAAAACAAGATCATCTACCATGGAAGCATTGTTCACGTGTTATCTATCTCAGATTGAACCAAAAGAAATTGACGAAGCTCTCAATGATCCGGATTGGATAAATGCTATGCAAGAAGAGCTCGATCAATTCAAAAGAAATGATGTTTGGGAACTTGTTCCAAGACCGGCAAACCACAATGTTGTAGGAACCAAATGGGTCTTCCGGAACAAAGCAAACGAAGAAGGCGTGATTGTTAGGAATAAAGCAAGGCTCGTTGCAAAAGGATACTCTCAAGAAGAAGGAATTGATTTTGATGAAACTTTTGCACCGGTGGCTCGACTTGAAGCAATCAGAATTTTCCAAGCCTACGCCGCACACAAAGATTTCACCGTTTATTAAATGGACGTGAAAAGCGCATTCTTGAATGGTCTACTCGAAGAAAAAGTTTATGTCGAACAACCCCCAGGTTTTGAGGTAAAAGGCGAAGGTGATAAAGTCTACAAACTTAAAAAGGCATTGTATGGGTTGAAACAAGCACCTAGAGCTTGGTATGATACTTTGTCAATGTTCTTAATAAGCTGTGGATTCACCAAAGGCCTTGTTGACAAAACTCTATTTAGAATTCAAGATGGTGATCATATTTTATTAGTGCAAATATATGTTGATGATATTATTTTTGGAAGCACTAACAATTCTTTGTGTGAGAAATTTTCGAAGCTTATGCAGAATAAATTCGAAATGAGCATGATGGGTGAATTGAATTACTTCTTGGGCTTACAAGTCAAACAACTGAAAGGAGGAGTATTCATCAATCAAGCAAAGTACAACCGCGACTTGATAAAGAAGTTTGGCCTTGATGGAAAATCATCGATCAAAATTCCAATGAGCACATCAATAAGGCTAGACAAAGATGAAGATGGAAAGGATGTCGATCAAACAAAATATAGAGGAATGATTGGTTCACTTCTATATCTTACTGCAAGCAGGCCGAACATTTCTTATGCTGTGGGCGTGTGTGCAAGATTCCAAGCAAATTCAAAAGAAAGCCACCTCACCGCAACAAAGAAGATCATACGATATTTGAAAGGCACAATCAATGTTGGATTGTGGTATCCAAAAGGTACAGATTTTACTCTAACGAGTTTTTCAGATGCGGATTTTGCAGGTTGCAAAATAGACAGAAAAAACACTTCCGGGACATGCCAGTTCTTGGGGGGGGGGGGGGGGGGGGGGGGGGAGGCTTGTTTCTTGGTTCAGCAAAAAGCAAAATTCCATCACAACTAGTACCGCCGAGGCCGAATATATTGCTGCAGGAAGTTGTTGTGCGCAAATTTTGTGGATGAAGCAACAGTTGAAGGATTACGGAGTTAATTGTGATGACATTAGTATTTATTGTGATAATACTAGTGCAATTGCTATCACTCACAATCCGGTGCTTCACTCAAGAACCAAACATATCGACATTCGACATCATTTTATAAGGGATCACGTTGAAAAGAAAAATCTAAAGATCGAATATATCCCTACGGAAAACCAAGTTGCTGATATTCTCACGAAGCCTTTATGCGAAACGAGATTTTCTACCTTAAGGCACGAGTTGGGAATGATCGAAATGAGCTAAGTATCACTGGACTTAAACTCTCTATTTAAATTGATACTTGTGCTCAAAATAAATTGTTCTATATGAATAAATTGTTTTATGTGTTTATATGCATGTTTTTATTCGAAATTTTTATATGATAAAATTGCAATATGTGTTAGGATCTTATTTGTGCATTTGCATGTGTTATTTAACGTGAGATCATATGCCATGCAAATTAATTTGATGAAATGTGCAATTCGTGATTTATTTGATAAGTTGTTTAAGATTGCATGTTTTAATGTGTTAATCAGTTTTTGAGTATGTGTTCATGTTTCTGTAAATTAACTAACTCGTTTGCATGAACAATTTGCTCTAAAAAGTGATTTACCGTGTTTGTTTAATAATATATATGTGTTATGTGCAAAAATGTGATTTAAAGTGTTAATTGTACATGTGTTTCGTATATATGCAGTATATGTGATATAATTTGCTATAAAATGTTTTAGAAATCAAGAAGTTAATATTTTTATTAGTTTCTAAATTTTTTTTGGAATCTGATTAATGTGCTTTTTATATAAAGTTGTTTCTAATTATAATTTAGGAATATGTGTGTTAATTTTGTTAGTTTCCAAAATGTGTTTAATTTTTGATTGGAAATTACCATGTATAAATTTAATATAATTGGTATGTGTGATTAATTATTTGTGGAGTAATTTTTGCTACTAACGAGATGTTTGAGTGTTATTATGTTTGTGGTACACGAATTTGAGAAGGAAATCAGGAGATAAAGGAGGAAAATTTAGAGTTTAATTGGGTATCAAACCTCCACCCATAAACTCCTACCCTTTCTAAACCTCTCCCCATAATCCTATCCTAGATCAAATCTTTCCAAATAAGATTTACCCCCTCTCTCAATCGACACCCCCATCTCACTTGTCAGAAATCCACACTCTTAATCGATCCCCACAAACAAATCTCAAGGAGATCAGAACCCAAATCCTTCCTAAGTGTCTCTTCAAATCTCCACCCTCTACACCTTACGTGCATTGGGTATTTCTAAAGAGGTGTGAGCATTAAATGCTCTTGTCTGCTCATGATGACATTTTCTCTTTCCTTGTAACACTCTCTATCAGATGACTCATCTACCCTAAACTCACCCAATCGACACACCTCAACCTCAACCAAAGGGTACAATTGAGAAATCCCATCTCTCTCTCTCTTAAATTCGAAAAACCCCTTCGAGTCATCCTCCTCATATAAACCCCTCTCTTATATCTCAAAAACTCTTTCAAAACCTTCAGAATATCAGAAAACTCTATCTCAAATCATCTCTCCTCGATCAATCGATCTGATCATCATGGCCCAATCTGGAAGAAAGCAAATTGATCCTATTTTTGCCCTCTCGCAACAAGTGACGAATGGGATGGTACTCAATCCTGAGTTTTTCAGACTAGGTTCTACCAACAAGGACACGGCCGAGAAAATTCTTCAAGCTTTAAAAGACTGTGGACTGTTTGATTTCTTCACCTACAACTACTTTGGAACCTTTGAAGAAGATGTAGCCGAATTTTATCTACATGCAGTCGTTGAAAAAGACTCGATTAAATCTAAAGTTGGAGGATCAGAAGTTTCGATCACAGAAGATGACATACATAAGTGCTTAAACTTTCCTGAATCTCAGATAATGCCAGAATCTCACAGCTATGTTGTTCAAAATTTTTGGAACGAGATTCGTGGTCCTACGGCTCCAATTTTCTCTGATGTATCCGCTCATAAGAATGTATCGAAGTTTGAATATGAGATGTTGGTGGACATGATTTACAAGATTCTTGAACACAAATTGGGTAGTACTGAAGATTTGACTGCCTCAACAGTGTGCGTGATGGACGGAATCATGAAAGGGATAAAATTCAAATGGGGAAAATTTATCTACAGGAAGATGGTTATTTTTGTTCATGCTGCCAAACCAATGAAGAAACCTGCTGTAGTGGATCGATTCTATCAAAATGTTGGATATGGTCTCATCATTGGAGAACTGCTAAGGAAGAAGACAATTCCAATGAGAAAACACAAAAATATTGGAATTTACAGAGCTCTCTTCAGAAAATTCAGTCCTAACTTTGGAAAAAGGTCAAGCCAGAGAAGAGGACAAGAAGGTGGAAGTTCTACAAGTTCAAAAACACCCCGGAGTTCCAGACCAAGACACAGCAAAGCAATTTCAACCTCAAGTAATCAAATGGGATCAAGCAATCGATCAGGAAGAGATCAGGAAGCCATCAGTACGGCTATGGCAGTTGTTCCGATCAAATATGCCGAACCAAACTTGTTGGCCGAAGGAGTGGACGATACTACAAGAATGGAATTTGCAGGAGTTGATGTGCAAATTTCGAATGATCTACAAAGAAGATTCTCGAGTCAATCTGCAGCCGAAGGAAGTGCAGGACCTATAGTTTTTGACTCAGCTCTCATTCAAGATGATCCGGAACTGTTGAAAGAATTGATAATGGTGCAAACTTGGAGAGAATGGAAACTTGAAAGATATCATTCTTTCATGTTAAAAATCACCCCAAAATTGATACGGAGTGAAGATTTTTCCTTGGAATGGTGCGGAACAAACGTAATGCTAGATGCACTCAACATGGATTTAAATCAAGTGTATCACATGAAACTACACGAGAAGGCAGCCAGACAAAAAGGAAAAGCTCCAATAAAGGGAGGCGGTACGGCTCAAGACCGTTTAGCCGAACAAGAACGACAGAATGAAATTTCACTTCAGTTAGCTCTGCAAAGGTCAGTTTATGACACACATCATTATCCAGGTAACACATCTCTTGTGGATAATGAAATTTTTGATGAAAGAACTGAAGGGACGGCACTCGTTGATGTACCATTCATAAGTACTGAAATTCATATGGACATACCTGTGAAAGTCCATGATGCTTCTTTATTAATATCTGATCTGACCCCACAACAACTAATGTGAATCTGGAGTGCAATGACCAACTTGTGGGATCCAATGAAGCTGAAGTGTCAGTACGAGAAGTGTTAGAAGAAGCCGAATCACCTGAAGAAGAAGGGATGCAACTTATTGATACAGTTGTTCTCACAGATCCGAATAAAAGTCCATTCGGATCCCCTCAAAACTTTGTGCAGATGAATGATCAAGATGATGGCATATTTTCATCCTTATTTGCCAAAGTAGCCGAATCCAGTGATGTTGTTTGTCAAACAATTGGAGAAAAGTTGGTTGAACAAAATCAAAAGATGGATCAACAACACACGGATACAAGAGTCAATCTGAAGGAATTAATGGAGCATCAAAACATTTTGAAGACCCAGATTGACAAAGTAGAAAGAATTTTGAAAGGAGAATTGACAAAAGGCTTACTTGAAGTGATTCAGCTCATGAAGAAGGAACGAGAAGCAGCTGAAAAGATTAACAATGAACGTCACTTGAGACAAATCAAAGTGATTCAAGACCAAGAAAGCTGAATCAACAAACTTGAAGCTGAACTCACAGTTACAACAAACAAGCTTGACAACGTGCAAACCGTTTCCATTGAAACACACAACAGTGTTGAAACTGTGAAGGCAAATCAAGACCGAGATTTTAAGACCCTTGCATTTTTTGTTGATAACGCCAAAAGGGGGGAAGAAATTCTCAGTCACATGGCTTTGCAACAATAAGAATTTATTCTTGGAAGTGAACAACAGCCAGTAGTGTCTACTCAAGGTAGAGGCCGAAGCCGCGGACAATCCTCACAAGGACCATCTCAGATTGATTTTGCTCAGTTCGCGAATCCTAGTCTTGGTACAAGTACATCGAAGGTTGCTGAACAGCGTGGCTGGTTTGAATACTCTAAGGGTATCGCCACTCAGACAACAATATGGACTAAGGAAAATCTACCAAGCATGATCAAGAAATGGCCTGCAGCCGATCAAGCCCAATAGATCTCGGAGAAAAATAAAGAAGAAGAAGGCAAAAGGAAAAGAACCGAGATGTGGTATGAACTAAGAGATTTCACCGGAAATATGGGCATGAATCTTGGAGAAGAAAGAAGCTTCGAAGAATGTGTCTTATGGTGGGAAAACGGAGTTCTTCCGGGCAACAATATCAAAGAAGCTTATGGACATTACATGGCCGGACAGCTTACAAAGAAATTTCAGAATGCAAAGTTCAAAGATGATTTCTTCAAGCTCAGAGAACATGTCAAGGAAAATTTGAAGAAAGACTCTGGTGTGAAGAAACCCAGAAGGTAATCTGAAAATTCTCTTAAGCTGATATTTTCTCTATTTTCGAACCTCTGTTGCGTTTTCCTCTATAAATTCGAAATATAACAATAAATATTTCCCATGGTCTATTTTGAGTCTTTAATTTTATTTGTTTAATGTAATTAGACTTTCGTGAATTAAAAGACAAGAAATATGTCAAACGCACGACAAAATTAAAAATTGATGATGATCAAAATAAAAAAAAAAATAATTCAAGATGCGTTTAGGAGCTTGTCTAAAAATTTAATTCACAAGTTTTTTTTTATTGTGTCTAGAAAACCATCTGTTAAACTCATCTTGGCTTTGTCAAATAAAATTGAGCAAAAAGATTATTTTTCAAAGACTTAAAGCCAATGACTGAGTATAGGTTTTGGCATTATCAAAATGGGGGAAATTGTTAGGAATAAAGTGTAATGGTTTTGATATGCCAAATTTGTATTTGTAGATCCCCCAATTTTATTTCATAGGTCTAGTAGAGTCTTAGACCATGATCGGGAAATTATTTAATTATGAAAAGAGAAAAACAGAGGAAGATGGATGAAAATGGAAGAAGAAGATATAAAGCCTAAAATCAAGAATTTGTCTGAAGAAAATGACAAATTAAAGAAAAAGATGAATGATATGAAATCACGTTAATGCTACTCAAAGAAGATATCCCAGAAGAATTTTCGTGAAGAAAATTAATGTTGGAAGAATGCATGAAATTGACTTGGAGATCAAGCATCTATGGAAATAAAGGAGTACATCAAATATGATTGGAAATTTAATCAAAAGCTGTACGGATGAAGTGGATGATGCTTGATATATTGTGCAAAATGGCTCAAGTTCAAAACTCACCATCAACAATTTTACAAGGTAAAATTTGAGAAGCCAAATTAAATTAATCTGGGAGCCAATTGAGGTTGTAGTATGGGATGCAATTGAATTGAGATGAAATTCAATACCAGGAGAAGTCGGAGCCAATTCAATACCAGGAGCCAATTTCAGGTTAACTAGGTAACTTACCTGGCACGTGCACTTGCACAAATTTAGCAATTTGCTCTAAATGTGCTTCTATTCTTTTAAAGCAAGCCTCATTTTCTTCAAATCGTTGTTCATCTGTTTCTTGGGGCTCATAAGCTTCTTGTTGCATCTGCAACCATTGATCATGTTCTTCTTTTTGCTTTTGGAACCATTGATCATGTTCTTCTTGTTGCTTTTGAAACCGTAGAGGAAAATATAATATAAATCAACACTTCATCAACAAAGAGGTTCAAGAAATAATCATAATAATACAATAAAATATCTCAATACATAGTAATAAAAGTACAAAGAAATAATTAGGCATTTGAAATGACCTTTAATTTTCATTTTTGCGCATTATTAAAATAGAAAAAAATTAAATTATAATGATATGCATGAGCCACTCTTTTATTTGTCTTCTTCATAGAACACACGTGGCTTCAGTCTAATGGAAAAGCATGAATAATGTAAGCAAATATGCACACAAGCTTGAGTATAAATCATCTACATATTGATACAACACTCCAGAATAGGGGGAATATTTTCTGAAGATCTATTTTATATTTATGCATTTAGTTTTAGAAGGAAATGCAAATGCATCCATCCTCTCTTAGGAATAACATTTTAGCTCCACCTCACCATCAGAACAGAGCTAACCTAAAAGACACTTACACGTAAGAAATAATAAATGATGATTCCATGCTTTAAAGTCACAGAAATACCTCCAAATTAGGCCATGAACTCAACTCTTCTGCCAGCATTTGAAGAGCAAGGCGATCTTCAGGAATCTTGCCTTCATTTATCTTCAAAAATGGCAAAAAAATCTATTCAAAATCATCAAGAAATACATGCATTGACAATGTGCAAACACACTCTTGTATGTGTGGAGCCAATTCAATACCAGGAGCCAATTTCAAAGTCAAGGAGCAGGAACAGGAACAGGAGGAGAAATTCAAATTGGGTGCCAATTACAAGCCTGGAGAAATTCAAATTGGGTGCCAATTACAAGCCTGCCAATTACATTCAAATTGGGTGCCAATTACAAGCCTGCCATTCAAATTGGGTGCCAATTACAAGCCTCCAAATGGAGAAATTCAAATTGGGAGCCAATTATAATGGAGAAATTCAAATTGGGTGCCAATTACAAGCCTCCCAATTACAATGGAGAAATTCAAATTGGGTGCCAATTACAAGCCTGCCAATTACAAGCCTCCCAATGGAGAAATTCAAATTGGGTGCCAATTACAAGCCTCCCAATTACAATGGAGAAATTCAAATTGGGTGTCAATTGGGAGCCAATTACAATGGAGAAATTCAAATTGGGTGCCAATTACAAGCCAATTGAAATTGGGTGTCAATTACAAAGGAGAAATTCAAATTGGGTGGAAGTTCAAAGCCAGTTTGAAGTCTGAGAACACCCAGACATGAGAATGAAGAAGATGAAGATGAACTTACAGTGAAAATATTCTCGAAAATATTCTCACAAGGAAAAATACTAGTTTAACTAGTATGGGATTAAATTATGAACTTACAGTGAAAATATTCTCACAAGGAAAAATACTAGTTTAACTAGTATGGGATTAAATTGATGAATATTTTTAAATCCCAAAGATACAAAGACCACTTCAGAGCTAATCAGAGAAGCCGTTCTACACCCAGATATTCCCACTCAACGTAAAACCAGAGGAAATATCATATGAAGTTTGAGAACCCATTTACATGGAGATGAAGCTCTAACAACGGCTAGCTTATCCTTTCTAACATCTTTGCAGAAGATAAGATAAGATCTCTGACAAAAAGATACAAGATTTCAAAAATGAGAGCGTCTCTTTCCAACGGACAGATTCTCATTACCAGCTATAAAATGATGAAGATATGAAGACTTGAAGAACGGCGAAGTGTGAAGAGCAATAGAGCAAGAGCAGAAAATTCGAAACTCATCAAGAGATCGAATAGAGCAATTAAGCTTGAAAGAGCATAGAGCAAAAATCTCATTTGGTACAGAGCATACCAAAAATCTTCAAGTGAGAAGTGAGAAAAGAAAAAGAACTCAGAGAGCTTCAAAAGAGAAATATTCTGAGAGTTCTTAAACAGAGCAAAGCAGAGTAAAAATATCAAGTGCTTTACTTGATATATTCACAGAGAGAAAACACTCAGAGCTATCAAGAGAAATCATTCCAGAGTGTTTATCTTCATCAAAGAGACCTGCGCATCATTGAAGATCATCTACAGAGTCTCAGAAGTTGGAAGCAAGACAACACTTGTTTTGGAGCAAAACAAGAGAAGGGAGGAAAGTAGCACGGAGCTGTGAAATCCTGGATTGTCACACAGAGCTGTGAGATCCGAAGCAGCAGTGTCGGAGGCACTGGGCGTGATTGGGGTGGGCTTGGTGATCAAAGCACCAGATCACGGGATACGTTTCTACCGGAGTGTGGAAGACGGGGGGAAAGTAACGCGGAGTCGTGAAATCCTGGGATAGTAGCGCGGCGACGTGAAACCCGAAGCAGCAGTGTGGTGTCACTGGGCGTGATTAGTGCGGGCTTTGTGATCAAAGCACTAGATCACGGAAATTCATTGTATCTTGGAACCAAGGAGTGGTAGATATAGTGAATTGCTCTTGGAGATAAGAGCAAGTGGAGTAGGAGGATTACACCACCTCGCGAACCACTATAATTGTCTTGTGTTCTTTACTGCTTTCTTTACTTACCGCTCTTTACATATTCGCTCTACACGAGATATACTGCTCACACAATCTCACACACACTTTATGTGTATTTATTTCCGCTGTGCACCATACTCTAACAATCTAGTTAAGAGTTTTGGTTTATCTCTGGCTTAGCAATTGTTGTGCTGTGCAAAAAAGTTTGAAAGTCTATTCACCCCCCCCCCCCCCCTCTAGACTTTCACCTTACCTCTTTTGGGACCAACAATTAGTGTGCACACCCCCTAACCAGGATTCCAAGCCCGGTGGGAAGTTTCCAACCTCGTAATGTGGGAATACGCCGCGTTACATATACTGGGACCGCAATGTCCATAATAATCTCCCGAGAGGAACATAGTCCAAACGGTATCCTCCAAAACCTCATCGATATAGATAATACATAAATATATCTCTCATGCATCAATCTCATGCATGCAACAATTCTATTATTTCTCAATGCATCAAAGAATGATATACCACATGCTTATGGTTTTTGAAAGTATTATTGGACTCACGTTGGTCCCTTATGCATTTTCGAAATATGCATCATGTGAAATGTCAATATGGTTTATAACATGCTTTTAAATCATGTATACACTAACATGAAGTATTCAAAATTATATCAACATGCTCGGTTTGCAAAATAGCAATTTCTATACATTTCACTCAACAAGTATGCTTCTATTCTCATTGATCAAATAATACAATTTAATCATGCTTTCATAATAAATCCAATTCTGGAAGGATCATGCTTCTTTACTCAATAAAATCATTATTTGATCACAAAATCCACAATTTCTCAAGCATAGAGAGTTTAGCAAAATATGCACTGTGTAACATTTCTTCACAAAATCCTTCTTAACATACTTGTTTTTAATCCAAATTCAACGAAATCAAAGACAAAACGTGCGTCAAGACGATCCCGAAGAGCTGAGCCAAAAGGGCCCGTAACACTCGGTCCGAAACGACACATAGCTGAGCCACAAGAACCCGACCACTACACAAAATCTCATCAGTACAAAACTCAGGAACCTGGGGCGGGACTCATCATGGTCTGCCCCTAGAGCCCCGTTAAGAAGCCGGGACTAGGCAACGACCCTCTTCTAGGGCCGTGCCCTAGTCCCGTGGTGGCACGGCTCTAGCCGGCGACCCTTCTGATGGGCCGCGGCTAGGGCCGCCACTCTGGTCTGGTGCACACTGTGTTGTGCACCAGATAGCATTTCTCCTACAAAAACTTCTTCAAACATGTCCAAAATAATCTCAACAACTCATAAACACATACCAAAGCATTTCTAAGCATAAACGCATCAAAAGCTCGTAGTTTCTACTCATTTCTACTCAAAACTAGGCTTCACAGAGCCAAAACTAAAGAGGAATCCATAGGGTTATACCTCTTGTAGTCTAGTCTTCTTGCTTGGATCTCTTCTTCCTCTTGGCCTAGGTTGAGCCTCCTTCACCACCTACACTTCCCAACACACCTTCTATCCTTAGCCTATAATCTTAAAGACCAAAGAAAACTCGAAGATAAAAGATGCTAGGATGGAGGATGAACAAGCTTAATTACTAGGTTGATGTTTCTCTCCTTTGATGTTGGCAGACAAAATGTGGGGAAGAGGCAAAGAAATGAGATCAGGAAAATGTGATGGAATGAAGGGTTTATATAGGGTTCAAAAGCCTAGGATGATACACAATGATTGGTTGAGGGCAAAGGGGTAATTTCCCCAAGCTAAAAGATGACTTTATAAGGGATTTTTGGATGTCTTGTGGTCCACCATGTATCATGAACCATAGACTAAAAATGATATTTCTTTATTACTTTGGGGTGGAAAGTGAATTTCCCAAAAGCTAAATGGATGAACACTTGTACAAAATTCCCTTTTTAATTCTCCCGGTCTCACTCGGGTAAAATTTTCGATTTAAATCTTGGTACGCAAAGTAACCGAAAACTTTGGAATTTTCGAAAGAAATTCATTTCTTTGGTGTCGAATTAACTTTAAAATAGAACAAAATTATTTTATTCAAACACCCATTGCTCGCAAAAATTTGTAATGGAGTGAAAAACTACTTTGGAATTTCTTAACACTGGATTTATAAAATGAAATTTTGGGTTGTTACAACCCTGGAGGGCGACGACTATCTTCTTGACCTCGGCGAGCGCGACTATCGCCTCAGCTACCGCGAGGCGCAACTGGAGATGTATGCCCTCTTGCTGGCCCGCGACCCATCTTTCACTCCAGAAGGCTGGGGCCTCAAGTCGGTGATCGAGCCACTGCCAGCGCCTTGGGCCGCGACCGTAACTTCCTCTCTTTCTCCTCCAGTCCTGCCAGCGACGAATCTGACTGTGCCTACTGACGTGCCTCCGCAAACAGAAGACCCTTCGACTGCTCCTCCAGCTGGACCATCGGCAGATGAGCAAGTTGAGGGGGTTGAAGCCACAACACATTCTTCCTTAGTTTAGGTTTTTAGCAACTTTACTTTTTGTAAGGGCCGGTCCTCCCTTTGGACCTTTTATCAATGAAAACTTTTCTTTTGCCTTTCTGATCTCCTTCCCGCACTTCTTGCAATGATAGTGTCTCTCTCTCCAGCCTTGTTCTTCCTTGCTACACTTGGATCTTGTCTTGGGTTATCCTTCTTGTTCACCGTGCCATGGTTCCTTTGAAAGCTCTTGTCTTGGTCATGATAGCTAAATCTCGACTTCTTCTCTACTCGGTTCACGTCTTCGTTAGCTTTCCTCTTGCTTTGGCTTAACGTACTCCCTTGGATTTGATGTGTCTCGACGTCGGGAAGATCCACTCCATGAATGCTCCGGATCCAGACATTGCTTCTTGGCGCTATTACGATGCTACAGGAACTACACTTAATCACTAATGCTTGTCTCAATCTAACACTTTACACACAACGAAAGCATACCAACAGGATACAAACATAACTCTTATACTTATCACATTAACAGCTTTCACATAATTACAACTTTCATCTATCAAAGGTATTAATAAGGCTAAACAAAGCAACCACTTACTAGCAAATAGGAACTTAACAAATAGATACACACTTGATTTGAAGGTATTTCGACTTCATAAGGAAGAAAATAAGAGGTTTCTAAATTGAAACTCAAGAGTACTATTGGTTACAACCAAAGTCATGAATATCAAAGTCACGGTTTTTCCAAGATTCAGCAAGGTCTTGTGAAACAAAAGCTGTGGATCAAATTCCAAGAGGAGCGCACAACAAGGAATAATCTCAATGAAGTAATTCAATACTAACGGATTCCAGATAAAGATGCAATAAGGATTTAATCTCAAGCAATAGATCAACACTAGTGAATTTCAAAGGAAGATATAAAAGTTGATCTCGAATCAATAGCTCAAAAGCTCAATAACAAGAAAAGAATCCCACAATGAACAATCTCAAGAAAATAGCAACAGGATCCGAGGGCACGAGGGACACATAGCCAATAACATAGCCCTTCAAGAACAAAACACTTTCAAAAATACTTATCAAATATAAGCTCATAGGAATAGTTCAACAAATACCGATTCCAATGGCATAACAACAACGATTAGATCTTGACTCAACAACTCAATGGATTCCAACAATGGGGATTCGAGGATAATAAACTCAGGTCAAATTGTAACACCCCCGATTTTTACCACATTTTAAAAACTTAAATGCACAGGAAAATATCTAATCATCAAGACATAAAGCAACGGAAGCTATATAAAATCGGGGCATGTTATGCCACACCTATCTCAGACATAGGTGCACAGGCGGGAAAATTTATCAATTCAACAAAACATAAAGTATCTAGGCACACAGGCCGCTAAAACAGGCTCACAGGCCAACAAAAGATAACGTCTACACAGGACAGCTAAATTATCTAGCGATCCACGTCTAGCGCTCTCAGACATCTACTCAAAACCTGTAGAACAAGGGAATAAACATGGGGATAACACCCGGTTAGCGAATATTGCTGCTAACCCATCAATACGCGTTAAATAACATATATATAGATAAGTATAAGCAAAACCATTTTGAAACGGTATACAGTATATACATCATTTCAAAGCCAAGGAGAGAAGTCAACTTCAAAGACTCATTCAACACTCTCAAAAGAAATAGGAATCACCATCCTCACAACAACGACAAGACAACAAACATGAAAGACGATACAACTCGGGGTGCACTCTACTGATCACAAAGTAGAATACATCACGTCATGCTCATAAGCAAGGAATTCACATTCACACAGTGACAACTACATGTCACAAGTTTCATAGTTCCAACCTTATGCCCTGTTCCAACCTTATGGCTACCCCTGACCTTATAACAAGTTCCAACCTTTACCTCCGAGTGCCACCCTGTACTTCTGAGTCCAACCTTGTACCGCTAGGGACCATCGTCCCCCCTCCAACAACCTCGAACATGACCGTCGAACTCTCAGTACACGAGGGTACCATTAATTTCATTCACATAGCCTCCAACATGTGAGCCAAGCTCAGATAACACACCACCAATCACAATCATAGTCACACAAGATCATCATCATTACCAAGAAGATTAAGACTCAACAATAGTCTTAATCAAGTATCAATCAATGGGTACAACGATTTACATACGTTCATATCATAGGAATCAATCAAGGGATCACAACAAGACATGAGACCATACTCAACAACAAAGGATCACCATCCAACACCAAATGATTGTCAACACAAGTTGCCAATCCCAATAGGAAGGAACAAACCACACATACTAGCATTTCAACATCAAACTAGCATGCTTATCAAACGGGTAAACCAAAAGTAGTTCCAAAGAAAATTCAAGACTCACATTAGTCCAACGAATCACAATGTCGGACCCTTAGCACGATTCAAGACACCAAATCCTACATGGATTCCTAACATACCGTTCTATACATTCGAAACATCAAGAAGACTTACAAATAGCCCAATAAAACAACATTGGGAGGTCAAAACATCAATACCGAATCAAAAGAATCACAGGGAACAAATCCCCGCCAACAACCAAGCATGTTCCCCGCGAGTAGTACTCACCCACAAGAACCATGTACCCCGCGGGTGGGGCGGCGTGTAGGCCTCTGCCCGCGGGTACCACCTCCTGTACACAATAATCCCTTCGGGGATTTTCAACAAGAAATCCAAATTCAAGTCTAAAACACCCAAAATCTCACACACTACAACAATATGACTTGAATCCAAGAAATAGCCAAGCAATGGCATTCAAGAACCCTAAGAACAAACTCTAAACATGCATCACCACAAGACAATGCATCAAATCTCACAAATCAACACAAGAATCACAAGTAGAAGCCAAGAATCATCACATAAGTAAGAAAATAGGTTTTGTAAAGCATGGGTTACCTTTGTAGCCTAATAACTTCCTCTTTTCACCCTTAAAAAGCCTTCCCTATAGCTCCTCTTCCACACCAACTTCATACACAAACCAAAAGACAACAAAGATCCTATCTTTAGAAAAAGACACCTAAAAGAAGGTTAAAAACATCAAAGGACCAAGTATCTTACCCTTCCCTATGCTTAAGATGAAGAAAGTAGGAATCTTGGGAGAATACCTTGCAAGACTTGGATGCTCAAACTCTAGTTTGGAGAAGAAGCTAAATCTTTTAGAGAGAGGCTAGAGTTTTTGTGTCTTAGGTTGAGGAGTGAATGAAATGAAAGAGCCTTGCTAGGTTAGCTTGGATCACAAACTTTAGGTAGAAAGACATTCATACCCTTACTAATGTTGGAAAGACAAGGAAACAAGGGCACAACTCAAGAAGCACAAGGTACAACCCACTTGACTTAAGTGACTAGTCAAAATCTAGTCCCTCGACTATTAAATTTCAAGATTTTTAGGAATAGATTATCAAAGAGACTAGGATTAATTCTTCAATTAATCCTTGATTAGTGTTTGGATTTACAGTGTGTCACACAAATACAATGAGATTCCAAGAATAAAGCTTTCCAAAAGATCATACTAGCTTCAAGATTCAATTATACTAGCATTGCAAGTCAACGATAACTCATAAGAATACTTAGAAAGAATTTATAAGCATTCTAGATACAGATTCAACAATAAATCATGGAATGTCAAGAATAGACATTAGCAATAATTCAAGGCTCAACTCAATCAAAACAACTTCTCATGCTCAACTCTAGACATTAGGTAGCTTCGATAGACATTGAAAGCAAACTGGAAGTAGTCAGAATGACTCAAGGATCAATAACAAGCTACGAGAAAATTTCCAGAAAGCATAAGCTCAAACTCGATGATACAATTTCAAGGATTATCATGCCATCAACAACAAGGAATTCGGAATAGAAGATTGGCATAATAAACACAACAATATACTCAGGATTCGATGTCAAAACCAAGCTCATGAACAAGGAATATGCTTAGACAACCAACGACACAATGAATGTCATATATGGAGTGAAACATAGGTTTCAAGGACAAGGGGTTTACGTGCACACTATCAAGGTACAACAACCACAGATCTAAGCAAGCAAAGCACACAAACACACATAGGTATAAACTTGTATACTTCTTACTATTATCAACTTCACAAGGTTTTTCTTTCACATTCTAACTTCTAGCTTTCTTAGCTTTTCACTTCTACTTTCAACCTTCAAACTCTTGGTTTCTTTTCTCTTTCAACTTCTCACTTTTAACTTCTCTACTTCAATCACAAAAGATAACAAAAACACTTTAAACACATTGATAAATCACATAAACAGTTAAGAAAACGCAAGGAAAACTCACAACCTCATCGCGTTCCTAACGAATACTTAGAGTTTCTCTTAACTCTGATTCTCATACTTAATCACTGAACTTAGAGTCTTTCTCATCTCAAATTCATGACTTAGTGCTCTTTCCCTAGCCTTATCCTTCCTAGGATTTCCACTTAAAGTTCTCTTCTTAACTTGTCCTTCTTAAGACTTCAACTTAGAGATCTTTCCTTAACTTGTCCTTCCTAGGACTTCCACTTAGAGTTTCTATACTCAATCCTAAGAGTCAAACTGCCTAAGTCTCCCGTGGTTCATACCGCTCTGATACCAATTTGTAACGCCCCACTTTTCTAAATCATACTTAAAATTCTAAACCATAATTAACATAACTAAGCAGCGGATAAATAACTTATTAGGAAAGCTAGTGGGAGTGTCACCGCCACAATCACCACTCCGTGGTGATTGCACAGGCTAAGGATAGAACTAGAAATAAAATAAATAACTAATAATCCATAAAACTCAGTTTAAAAGCGTAAGGGGGGTAAACACACCCCAATATCTACATCATCAAAACAACATAAGTCTAAAATCCAATAAATAACGTCATAATCAAAACATAAAGAGTTTAGACTTCTATAACTAATAGACTAGTCTAACTCGATCACTTCTCAAAGCTGGGTCAACCTGAAAGGGGTTTTACAAACAACACATAGACAAATAGGAAAACACCCGTTAGCACGAAGCTAAGTATAACCACACTCGACCCTGTAAAGTACTACAGTATATACTTGGAAAAACATTTGTTCACATTAATAATCAACAATCTCATCACATAGGCAACTATAGTTACAACACAGACTTTCTATATGCTTGCAACCTATAATATCAATAGGCATGCTTCAATACAAATGACTTTACAACATAAAGATTCCAACACATAAATATCACAACGAACTCATCGTAACGAACTCATGCTTACAAGCAATTTCATACTATTAAACAATACAAAAACTATCGTCATGCTTTCAGGTTCTCATCATGCAAACTGGATATACAAGACTTCAAAATATAACTAAGCAATCATACTCGATAAAAAAAATTCATTCGTCATTCTCATTATGCAATCTCATGCAATACTATAACTATACTCAAATGCAATCTCGTGCAATACTATAAATATACTCAAATGTAATCTCGTGCAATACTATACTCAAATGCAATCTCGTGCAATACTATAAATATACTCATACACTCGTTTGTAAAGTAGAATACTTTCTGTGGAGGTCTCATTGAGTCATAAACGACTTGCTTTCTTTCTCTTGAGTCTCTTGACTCGATATCTTTCTTGCTCAAACTTTCTCATACTTCTAATTTCTCTTCTTGTGCGAGGCAGGTACTCCGCCACAGCGAAGCCCTAGCATACGGTGCAATCTCGTGCATCCGCCACATCCGTAACTATGGAACCTCTAACTTGTGGGGAGGTAGGTCTTCACGAATCGTGAATGGACCTAACCGGGTCGGCAATCTAGCCGGCCACATACTCAACTCACCCACAGAACCACTCTATTGGTTCTTTATCTTTCGTTCTTTCTTGCTTTCTCTGTAGAATCAGGTATCGTACTTTTAGTGTGCACACCCCCTAACCAGGATTCCAAGCTTGGCGGGCAGTCTCCAACCTCGTAACATGGGAATACACCGCGTTACATATACTGGGACCGCAATGTCCATAAAAATCATCCGAGAGGACATAGTCCAAACGGAGTCCTCCAAAACCTCACCGATATAGATAATATATAAATATATCTCTCATGCATCAATCTCATGCATGCAACATCTCAACAACTCCTCAATGCATCAAATAATGATATACCACATTCTTATGGAGTTTGAAAGTAATACTTAGACTCACGTTGGCCACTTATGCAGCTTTTAAAACATGATATACTTGAGATGCAAAAACACTCTACAACATGCTCCAAATCCATGTATATAATTCATAAAATTAAAAATTCTCAAGAATACAATCTCATGCTAGGCTTGCAACATAACAAATTTTATATAATTCCATCGTCAAAATATACTCCAAATTCCATTGATCAAACAACACATTCTAGTCATGCTTTTCTAATAAGTCATATTCTCAAAGTGATCATGCTTCTCTACACAACACAAAATAACATCAGGCAACAAGGCAAGTTCTTACTATAGATATAGCTCATGCAGCTATAGATATAGTTCTTACTATATGACAGCACGCGATTGCTTATTGAATTATGTGTTAGCATGAGACTGCTTACTGAGATAGATGATGATATGAGATTATTGAAAGATAAATATGTGATATTATGAACTTGTTGATAAGCTAAATAATTGTGATAGCATGCCTATTTGTTAATTAGGTTGCAAGCATATAGAAACCCTGTGGAGCATGTTAAAGTATTGCCTAAGTGATTGAGAATGTTTGATCTAAGAATGTGAAACAAATGTTTTCCAAAAGTATATACTGTAGTACTTTACAGGGTTGAGTGGCGTTATACTTAGCTTCGTGCTAATGGGTTTGTTTTCTACTTGTTATTCATTAACCCCTTTCAGGTGGGCCCAGTTTGTGAGAGTACGAGTTAGACTAGACTAGCATAGTTAGCTGTTGTAGTCTAAACTCTTGATGTTGATTTCTTTTGAGACTTGTAGTCGACTACCCTTTGTTTTTTTATGGTGCTGGACACCGGGGTTTATCCCCTAGTTTGATTGATGCTAGTAAAACTTTTAATGATTTAGTTTGTTTATCCTTAGCCTGTGCAATCACCGTGAAGGGTGATTGTGGCGGTAACACCTCTATTAAGTTGCTTAGTAAGTTTATTCTGTTGCCTTAGCTTACCTTTTAAGGTTAAGTCTGTTAAATAAGTTTAAGAAAAGTGGGGTGTTACACCGTCCGCCCTTACTTCAGAGGTTGCTCCGCCATCACGCGCTACCGGATATGAACAGCTACAGGACAATGTATAACTACGGTACGTTATATTTGGACAGAGAAGAAGACGAAGAGGAAGAACATGAAGAAGCAGAAGACGACGAGGTCTTATCCTACAAAGCAGCGTTGCCGAAGGTGAATAGCTACAAGACAGTGTATAACTACAAGTCTTATCCTACGCTTGCATTGTTGGTGACAAGAAGTAAGGAGACGACGAGGAAGAACGTGAAGAAGAAGGGTATATTTAGACGGAGAGCTAATGGAGGAGGGAAGCCAACGAAATGAATCCAACGGCTTATCCGGCGGCGTCGACGCTTATCCCCTGCCAGCGACTTTTTTTTTTTTTTTTTAAGGTTTTTTTTTAAAAAAAAAAAAATATCTAAATGAAATGTGATGTAGATGCTAAGCAAGCAAAATTAACTAGTGACTTTTTGGTAACTTGTTAAAAATGATAGGAATAAGGTTCAAATTGGCCACTGAACATAACCTGAAAATGCAATTAGGCCACTGAACGAAAAAAAAAAAGAGTGCAATTAGGCCACTGAACACTCCAAATGTATGCAATTTCACCTGATAACAGGTTACCTGCTTACGTGGCAACTGAGTTGGCATTTTTAATAATTTTTAATAAATTTTAATAATAAATTTAAAAAACGACGGGGTTGCCGGCGTTTTATTTATTTATTTATTTATTTTTATTTTTTTTCAATTTTTTAAAATTTATTATTAAAAATTATTTAAAAATTATTTAAAATGCCAACTCAGCTGTCACGTAAGCAGGTAACTTGCTAAAATTGATGGTAACCTGATAAAATTGATGGTAACCTGCTATCCGGTGAAATTGCATACATTTGGAGTGCTCAGTGGCCTAATTGCACGTTTTTGTAGTGTCCAGTGGCTTAATTGCATTTTTTTTCGTTCAGTGACCTAATTGCATTTTCAGGTTACATTCACTATCCAATTTGAACCTTATTCCAAAATGATAAAAGCACACTTTTAACAAGTTGAAGAGTTAATTGGAGGTTTTTTTAGTTGGAGGGGCTAATTGCTCTTTGCTATATAGTTTGAGGGTTTATTTGACACTTATCCCAATAAAGAATTGCAGCCAAGGCTGCGTGAAGGCCAACTAGCGCCCAGCCCGCGCTAGCTGGGCATGTTAATTAAATATTTGACTTTTTTTTTTTTTTTTTAAATTCAGCTTTTGTTTTGTTTTGTTTTGTTTTGTTTTTCTCCATTTTTTATTTCTTTCTTTCCTAATCACACCTACACAACTCCTCAAAAACCACATCAAAATCCCCACTATTGAGAATTCCCGAGAATAGCAACAATCTTATGATGTTCCAATCCTTCTAAGAACATATTTTGATTTTCCATTCCTTCCAAGACTTTTTTATGATTCCCCAATCCTTCTGAGAACTTCTTCCTATTCCTCAATCATTTCGAGAACTTTTACAAGGCCTTTGGTTGGATGTAATTTGGTTGTAATTAAATTATAATTCAATGAAAGCCACAATTACATTATTTGGTTAGAGAGAATTGCAATTCACTAATTTCCCCATCCTTCTTGGAACTTCTTCTAATTCCTAAATTTAAAGTTTATCAGAATTATTTATCAACATTCTTAATTAACAGATAATAAAATTTCAAGTATAAAATAATATCAACTTAACAACATCAAAATATTATTTATGCTTTTGATAAATATGTCAAAACTAATTTATTCAATCATTTGCTATATACCTATCCAACAATTATTGCTTATTTATTAACATTTAAAAAAATGTCATGATGTTCTAAAACATTGTGGAAATTCACGTACACATAATATTTGCTATGATGTATTTATTAGATGAGTTAATTATTGATTAGTCTTGATTAGGGTGACATTTTTACGACCTAGTCATCCATATAATTAAATTCTATCTCTACCTTGACATTTAAGAGTTAAAATGTGAATTAGTATGTTGTTAATTACATAATCATCAAAGTTAATGTTAGTGAACACTGGGAGAATGGCGAAGCGTCTCTTCTCGTCCTCCTCCGCAGCAAAGCGCAGCAGTTCTGACGAGAATGCGACGGCGGAGGAGCAGAGGAGGGGTGGACCGGTGGTTGTGGAGCTCTTATCATCGCCTGAGCCGGAGCTGTTCTTCCACCTAGAAGTGTCGCCGGTAAGGGACGCTTTTAATTTCTATTTAAGAAAAAAAAAAGGATTATTTGAAATTTTAAGTAGTCGGAGTCGGCGGGGGTGCGGCGGGAAGTTTGGAGGGAAACCTACCAACGGTACAGTATGATTCATTCATTCATATTTCATACCAACGGTAACAATTTCCTAATTCTGATTTCTGAGGAATTTGGAAAATCCCTCCCTACATATATTAATCTTCATACCAACGGCAACTCAACTCAACTCAATTTCCTAATTCCTACATTTACGCACTCAGACACACATATACTTAATCTTCATTCATTACCTTGCTCTGCTGTGGTGTGGTGTTTATTTTCATCATATCATGGTTTGTCTTAAAGACTTTGCTCACATTACCCTTCCTGGGGGTTCTTGCAGATTTGATTATTTACTTGAGGTGTGTAAGCAAGAGAGATTGCTACTTCACAAAGAGGAACAGAAGGATAAGCAAGAAAAGAAAGGGTGCTACAATGGTGATGATGATCAATACTATTTAGGTGGGATTGATCTCAATGAGAGTTTGATCACTCCTTCAAACCACACTGATAAGGAGGAATGGAGGAAAAGCAGCACCCCAGAGTCTATTATTTCACATTCCAGTGGCAGTGACAGCAGAGCTTCATACCAAAGGTAACTCAACATTTGCTATTTCCCAATTTTGATTTATGATGGGATTTGGAAAATAATTTAGTATATATGTATTATGTATTTGATCCATCCCTACATATACACACACACATATACTTAGTCTTCATCCATTCTTAACTAGAGTTTCTTTAGTTTTTCTTCTGTTTTAAAGTCAGTTTCTTTTATCTGCTATATATTCAGTTTTTAATACATACCTTGTTGTGTGGTGTTTATTTCTATCATGGTTCAGTCTGTAGTTTTTCTTCTGTTATGAACTCAGTTTCTTTTGTCTGCTATATATTCAGTTTTTAATAGATACCTTGTTGTGTGGTGTTTATTTCTATCATGGTTCAGTCTGTAGTTTTTCTTCTGTTATGAAGTCAGTTTCTTTTATCTGCTATATATTCAGTTTTGAATACATACCTTGTTGTGTGGTGTTTATTTTCATCATGGTTCAGTCTGTAGTTTTTCTTCTATTCTGAACTCAGTTTCTCTTATCTGCTATATATTCAGTTTTTAATACATACCTTGTTGTGTGGTGTTTATTTTCACCATGGTTCATCTTAAAGATTTTGCTGACATTACCCTTCCCTCGGGTTCTTGCAGATTTGATTATCTACTTGCGGTGTGTAAGCATGAGAGCTTACTACTTGAGAAAGAGAAACAAGAGGATAAGCAAGAAAAGAAAGCATGCTACAATGATGATGATGATGATGATCAGTACTGTGAGGTTGATCTCAATAAGAGTTTGATCATTCCTTCCAACCATACAGTGCCTAATAAGGAGGAATGGAGGAAAAAATTGATGGGATCATTTTATGGCTTATCTTGGCAGAATGCTTTGAAGTCTGTGGTGCAAAGTGCAGCACGAAGCAACACACCAGAATCTGTTATTTCACATTCCAGTGGCACTGATGGCAGCAGAGCTTCTTTAAAGAGGAGATTAAAGTATGATGAGGTTGGGCGAGAAGCTGTGGCAGAGAGGATCAATTCCAAGAAGCGAAAGAGGGGAAGTAGGGTGCCCAACAACGGTCCAGAACCACCACCACCAGGACTGCCAGTTAAATTCAAAAATTTAATTCTCCAGTTGGCTGGTAAGCGGGCAGTATGTGTCGAGAAATTAGTGATTCAAAAGGAGCTTACCAAAATGGATGTAAACAACACCCAAAATAGGCTGTCAATCCCAGCGAGGCTTGTGAGGGAGGATTTCCTTACGGAAGAAGAGCATCTTCTACTTTGTCAGCGCAATGGGAAGAATGTATGTTCTATAGATGAAGTTCCGTTGATCACACCAATGATGGAGGTAGCAAAGGTGAGCTTGAGGAGGTGGGAGATGAAGAAGGAAAGGGGAGTTCCCAGTGTATCTTACGTCATAGCTAATACTTGGAATGAAATAAGAAGACGGAATAAATTTGAAAGCAAGATGATAGTTCAATTGTGGGCTATTCGGGTTGACGTAGATTTGTGGATGGCTCTAGTTAGGCTTTCTTGATCTTTTTTTAGTCAACTTACCACTTCAATTTAGGAGATACAAATATGCTCTTTGTATATGCTTTTTTGTGTTTTTTGAAACTAATTCAAAGAGTTTTGAATTTTGTTATGAATGTCTATCAAATACTGTTCAGTTCATTTTGAATGAGAGTAGGGATTATTTTGTTATATAAATGCTTTTAATTGTGTTATGGAATTCATAATATCGGTGCAGCTTCTTCTTCTGGATGTCTTTAAATTGTTCTTTATATTGAGTGTTTTCTATTTTCTGTTTCTGGAACTCTGGATGTATTTGATCTTTTAGTCTGTCAGCCAATGAACCCAGGTATTTAATTTTACAGTGATCAGTTGAGTAACATTGAAGTATATATAAGAGTTAAAGTTTCAAGGAGAAACAAATCTTGAAGTTGCCAAGATGAAGTTCATGAAACTTGGATTAAAGCCTGATTGCTTTCAATCAGAAGGGAACCACTTCAGGTAAGATGTTTTGCTAACCTTCTCAAAACTTTGTTACTAGCTATTGTCATTGTTAATATTGTGGTGGATTAAAACAGTTTGTTTATCTGAATGTTATTTCTTCTACTATTTTAAATTTTCTGGGGTTCAGTTGATTTTGTGTGTAGTTTTACCCCTCTAATAGTCTAATCCTTCCTCCTCTTCCCATTGAAACACAAATTCATCTTCAAATTTGAAGATAGAATCTATATGTCCTAGCTGAGTTCTGTCAGAAAGTGATATTGAAAACTGTGATCTATTCATCTAAAATATCTTGGTAGTTTGCATAGTGTTTTTTCATTGAGATCTCAGTGAATTGCTATGACAGGAACTGTTTTGAATCATTAATTTATAAGCTTTGTGTGATTATAGACAATGTAAATCACCACTGCACAACTGTATGTTCATCTGACCTGGATTGTTCCCGATTTTTTACAGCTTTTGTATTCAATATTCATCTATAAACCTAAGATTGGTGTACTTAACCATGTTACTTTTATACTGGGAGTTTTTGGCATTATCTGCATGCTCAAACATTGATATGCTACTCATTAGTACTCCCGTTCTATGTACATTTATGGTTGAAATTCAAGTTTTGCAGAATCTGAGACTCTACTTTGTAATTTATACCTTATTGTTACAATTTTGAGAAACAAGACTGCCTACTTTGGAGACATTGATTGTGCCATTTATAGATAGATATGAGTTAGTAGTTTTAAAGACTATTCCCATATGCGAGTATGAGGTAACTATGACCTCTTTTTCCTAGTATACTGACTTCAATTCACTGCTTCTATTTTTACTTTCTGCTGATTACATGGCCCAAAATACTCATTGCAGAGAGAACAAGGTTCGAAATTGAATTCGTTCCTCGTCTGAAGTTCCAATATGGTAAATCTTCTTCTTCTTTTAGCTTAATTAGTTCCATCTTCCAGAAATGGTTTTGAGTTACAAAACTGCAGACTAGGAAGTTTTTATAATATAATCAGCAAGTCTTGTGTGCTGGGAATTCCTTTTAGAAATTTTTTATTTTTATTCCCTTTTTAAGGAAAATTCTAATGCCTGGTCATGGTGCTAACAGGGCAGTCTAGGCATTGTATTATCATTGCCATTGCATATCAGATCAAAATTTCTTTGTTCTTGATATTTGTTATTGATTGGTTGTGACTTGTGAATACAGAGTATGCAAACATTTAATAATATGAAAAGTTGATTAGTTTTTTCTTTTCTCTTTTGGTTGAATTTCTTCATATGGTCTAGCTTCTTTTGAATTGGGATTGATAATTTACAAATGGATGGGGCCTTGAAAGTTGGGGAAATTGTGACTATTGGAAACAAGAAGCCTAGGTGAGTTTACTCCTGAAGGTCAAATATCATACAAACTATGGGTATTAGGTGTTTAGTTCTTTTAGGGGAGGGAATTTGTATTTGTAATTACTAGGTTTCAGTGTTGGCCTGGGCTTCATGGTGCAGAGAGAAGTAATTGGCAATTAATGTGTGATTAGAGCTATAGATTAATAAGAGCTTTAATTTGTACTTGTAATGTAATGATGCTTAAGATGGAGAGCTATAGACTAAAACAGAAGTATCTATTGTATTGATGTACTTTGAAGATACTATTTCTGGAGGTGAAAGTATATGAATGCTCTTTGGCATTTTGGGTTTCAGACAACTCCTTTGGTTATGGGAGCAACAGTTGGAAGTGTTGCACTGGGAGAAAGGTAGCTAATAAGAGCATGGCAAGCATTCAAAGTAGCCCCTCGAGTTGGGAGGTTTTATCCTGATGGATTTGAACCCGATATATTCTGATTATGCTTGAGTGTGGTAGTATTACAAAAGCAATCTCAAACACAGGAGGGGATTTTTTACTGTTGCAACAATTCAGAGTGTTGGTAACTCAATTCAGAGTATGTATCTAGTCTGGGTAAAATTTAAGCATTTTTACTGTTGCAACATTGATTATTTAAGAGGCAAATAGCTATTTGTAAGCTCCATCACAATCTGTCTAGGAAAATAATGGATTTGCTATCTTTGAGGGGGAATGGGATGATACAGGAATCAGGTATATCTCTCTTTATTTTTTTTTTTTATTTTTTTTTATTTTTTTTTTTGAGATCACTTAAGTGTTCTAAGATGTAGTGAATTGAGTGTTTTTTTAGCAAAGCTTACAAGTAAAATGAGAGCCATATACAAGTAAAATGCGTTGAACTTTAATTTTGACTTTTGATATATATATATATATATATATATATATATATATATATATATATATATATATATACTTTTTATCAATAAAGTATTTTATTATTTTGATAAAAATTAAAAATTCATTTTAAAAGAAAATGAGGTATATCTATTAACCGAGAGCTGATTAATAAAGGAAGCAACATGAATTCCCCTTGTGCTGAAGAAGTTTCCACGAGCAGCAGAAAGGGAAAGGAAGGCAATGATTCCTTCTCCATTTCAAGAGCTTATGAGGCGGCTAGTTATAGTTAAGACTCTCCTGAAGATAAGGACTGGGCAGCCATTTGGAAACTCAAAGTTCTTAACCGCATATGTACTTTCCTATGGCTCTTGAAGCATAGCAGACTCATGACAAATATGGAGAGATGTAGAAGGGGTTTCACGGCCAGGGACAATTGTGACACATGTAAAGATAGGCATGAAAATAGCGATCATATCTTCAGGAAGTGCAGAGCTGCAGATAACATCTGGAAAATATTCCTTCCCAGACATGAAAGGCAAAGACTTGAGAGATTAAGTTTTGAGGAGTGGTTTTCTACCAATCTTAGGGGAAAGGTGGAGTCCAGAGTAAAAAGAAATTGGAATATCTTCTTTGCTATTACCATATGGTGGTTATGGAAATGGCGTAATGAAGTTGCTTTCGGGGGCCAAGAGAAAGAGCTGCAACACAAGATTGAGTGATTAAGAGTCCAAGAAATGGAGATTAACAGGGCTTTCGCTAGATCATCCAGTCCAGGAAATCCCCAAGGGAGATACGTGGAGAGACAAATTCGTTGGAAGGGACAAGCAGATTCTCCTCTAATTCTCAATGTTGATGGCGCTTTTAGGGGAGTGGACACGTTAGCAGGTGGAGGCGCTGTACTAAGAGACAGAAATGGCAATTGGATTGAGGGTTGCTCATTCTCCTTCCAAGCTTGGAATCCGTTGGAAGCTGAACTCAGAGCGCTGGAGTTGGCACTTCGATGGATGGAATCCAAAGGAATCTTAAACTTGGAATTGCAAAGATGTTAAGGAGGCTCTTAAGGACGCCAACGATAGCGATCACCATAAAGGAACTATAAAGAGACGGTGCAGAGATTTACTCTGTAGAGGTGGTAGCATCGAGTTAGTGCATGTCTTTCGTGAACAGAATTCTGCTGCAGATTTTTTTGCTACAGTAGCTCCTAACAGGAGGGAGCCTTGTATTATTTTTGATTCCACTCCCCCTGACTGTGAAACTTTGGTTTGTAATGATCAAATGGGAGTTGTGAGTGATCGTCTCATGCTTGAGACGGAGTAGGCTGTTTTGTTTTTCTATCCCTCAGCCTGGGGTGTCCCCCCCCCCCCCCCCCCCCCCCCGTTTGTAGTTTCAAAAAAAAATCCTTAATTATACATCTGATCCCATTTAGTCACTGAATTGTTCGTTTAATTGTTGTTTCTCCCTCACCTCAATTTTATGTTAAAATTGACGGGGATTAAAGGGTAAATTTAGAAATTTTTAGCTTCTCCTAAAGTTACAAATCAAATAAATTTTTAAGTTGTGTAACCATTTTTGTATGTAATATATATTATAGTTAATTCTGGATTTAGTCCTTTGACCCTCCTGCACTCATTTCCAAAGTTAATCATTGAGTATTGAATCATTTTCAATTATAATTCACACATGAAAAAGTTTATAGTGGATTACAATTGGAAATGATTCAATACTCAAGGACTAAATTTGGTAATTGAACCGGTGGCAAATAAGCTAGTCAATCCTTAGCCTTATCAATTAATAAAAAGGGAAATGCTTTCAATTTAATTTGATCCTCTGTTACTCCTTGTGGGCTTAAAGTTGAACACACAACATGATCGAAATTCCTTGAGATGTTTGTAAGGATCTTCACCTGCAAGACCACGAAAAATAGGCAACAAATGGATTAGTCCAAATTTTACCTCAAAATGGTTTTCGAATATTTGGAAAAGTAATGCATAAAGGTTGTTTGTTAACATAGGATTATCCAACTCTCTTAAAGTAATATCTTCTGTCATGTTCATAGGTTCTTGTGACACTCCCAACGATGACGCTTGTTTTGTTTCTCATGCCTCTTTCCTTAGCCTACACTCTATTATATCAATATCAGGATCAAATTGCAAATCACCTGTACTAGAAGAACGAGGCATAAACTGGAAAATAAATACAATAAACAAAAATAAAATAAACCAATTACAAGTTGTCCACCGGCAACGACACCAAATTTTGGTTGGGTGTCAAACTGTCAAAATAAATTCCTACTCCTAAAAAAAAAAACAATATAATGGGGAGTAGGGATCGTATCCACAGGAGGTTAAATTGCATGGAATAAAAAGATTAAAATGTCAACTAGCAACAAACACAAGATGCAAGTGATAAGAATTCAATGAATAACACGTTCTAGTTATAGATTTATTTTCACAATATGATTCATGCAATAGATTATAGTTGCAAAGATAGGCCTACAATAATTGCAAAAAAAACTTGGTTATAACGACCCAAACAATAACTCAGACACTAATTCATCCTAAACTTGTTGATAACTACGAGACATCTATAGTTATTTCTCTTACCAACTGATTATTAAAGAAAACTCATATAATAATTCAATTGATAGTATTAGAAACAAGAAAGACACAAGTTCTAATGAACAAAACACATCAATTTATTACAACCAGATAATCAAATATAACTCTCCTTAACAACAACACACTCGATTATTGCTAAGTACCAGACCACTAGGTTAAATCAACAATTATAATAGATTGACAATTCAAATGGCAATTGATCAATTAGCAAATTAAGCATTAGCCACACTACTTAATTATACTAAAAGAATCATAGAATTATATTTTTAAAAAAATATTTGTTTTGGGTATGAAATCTTTAGTTCAAAATAAAAATTGTCTCGATGAGAAACCTTTATTTTGTACCAAAAATTTATTGTACTAATTTACCTAGCTATTACTTTTGTCTCTGTTGAAGACTTCAAGTATACCTTTTTTAGCTGAATTATACACATTATATTTTCCATATGAGCAGTTTTCTTTTGTGGTATAAGTTTTCGAAAATTATTGTATAAAGAAACAATACATAAATTATCAATCATAAGCAATTTTTCATACACACAAAGTGGGTGGTAATACACTGCACAAGAGAAAACAAGCCTGCTCATGTGCTTGTCTTTGAATGCCTAGCCATGAAAAGGTTTTCCATCATCCTTGTAATCAAATATCACCATGGTTACATGTAAAAGTGATGAACTTTTGCATATGATAGGAGCACTCGGGACATTTTTCATTCTCTATAGTTTCTTCCAAAGTGATTGGGTATTCAAGAGCACAATAAGGATGTATATTGAATGAACAAGAAGAAATCATCTGGCAGTAATCTTTGAATGCTTGGCCAAAACTTTCAGGAGTTATGCTTTTCGTCCAATTCTGATACTCATTCATGATTCAATATTTTACTTCCATATCCACTAACAATCACTTTTTGCCCTTTACTTAACAATGTCCATCCTTTTCTTGTTAGGCTCTCACTTTCATAAGCCAACAGATTTTTGAACCCTCGTGCAATTTCATTATTGCGCTCATCACCACCCAGACTTGTTGCATTTAAATAATTGATCCTTGATAGGAAAGAGCTTTGGAGTCGTGCCCAAAACCACCAAACATGGTAGGGACTAGTCAATATATGACCCTTGTTTTCTTCAATAATGCTTGCTCTTATCATTTCATTTTAACCTACATAAGCCAACTTTATATTTGAGTGAGTTTTAGAGTTTACTTCAATTACTTTAGAAATGAACTCTCGAACCCATTTAGCATCATTCCACCATATAAGAAAATTAAATGTGATTTTCTTGAACATTACAAAAAAAATCACGAATCACGACGGAACGTAATCCGTTGTCGATTCGTGACGGTTTTTGCGACGAAACGTGTTCCGTCGTGATTTTGCGGCGGAAATGGTCACAGAATATATTTTCGTAGTGATTTTTTGGCGCAAAGTGAGAGAAAGCCCAGGAATTTTGGCGCCCACATTTTGGTGACGGATTTTGTGACAAAATTAAGTTCTGTCACCGTAATAGCGACGGAAAAGGCAACGACCGATGGTTCCGTCGTGGTTTTGCTACAGAATCGGCAACGAGAATAAATTCTGTTGTGATATTTGGTGCAAAGTGAAAAATATTCCCACGTAATCTTTGCGCCAAGGGATTGACGACGGAGGTTGACGATGGAATTTGCGACGGGTATTTTTTCTGTCACCAAAATATTTAATTTTTGAAGTAAAGTTTATTTTTGCTACAAAATGAGATGACAAAATCAATTTTGTCGCATATATGTTGACACGTTGGAGACAGGAAATGAGACGCCCTACATGTCTGTTGCGCTATGGCAATGGAAATTAATTTTGTTGCAATGTTTGGCACAAAGGTAGATTTGAAATTTGAGGTTGGTGATGGAACTTGCGACGATCGTTCTTTCCGTCACTAAAATATTTAATTTTTCAAGTAAATTTTTTTTTCGCTACAGAATTATACGATGGAATCAATTTTGTTGCCAATATGTTAACACATTGGCAACAGAAAATGCGACGCCCTACAAGTTCATCACGCTATGATGGCGGAATCTGCCACAGAAATTAATTTTGTTGCATTATTTGGCCCAATGATATATTTCACGTTTGATTTTAGCGATGGAACTTGCGACGATCGTTTTTTCCGTCGCGAGAATATTTTAAATTTTAAGTGGGAAATTTTTAAAATTTAATATAAAATTTAAATTTCATATGAATTCATATGTTATAACTAAATTGCAAAACTTTTTAATTTGTCTCATTTTACTTATTTTACTTTCTTTTTTAATCAATCCCGAAATGGGGTCTTCTTTAAAAAATTGAACATAATTATCATTTTATATTTTTCAATTTGCCCTTTTGACTTGACAATTAATGAGGTAAGTACAATTGTACTTAGAAAATTATATTTGCACCACCCAATTTGCTATTTACACCACCCCTTTAGATATAATAGCTTTATAGGTGGTGCAAATAGAAAAGTGCTATTTGCACCACCATCATTAAATGTGGTCAAAGATTAATATTTATTATCCATTTTTTTAACAATCAAAATATTAATTATTAAAAAAAAAAAAAGATCCCGTCACCTTCTCCGGTGAGAAGGCAGTCTCTCGCCTTCTCACTAGAGAAGGTGATAGAGTCATTTTTTTTAATTTATTTAATGTTTTAATTAATTAAATTTTGAAATAAAAAATTATTAATTGCACCTCATAAATAAAGTTTGACCAAGGTGGTGTAAATAGCAAAATGAACCCCCATTTGACTATTACACCACCTATGTAATTATTGAAAGTTTTACCTTTTTACAATAATTAGTTCAATCGTTATATTTAACGACAGAAATATGTAACGGAATATTAGTTTCGCGACGAAATATTTTTCCACGCAATGGCGACAGAAGGAAACATTTCCGTTGCCAATACCGCGACGGACTCGCGACAGAATGATTTCCGTCACCTACTTTGCGACGGAAAATTCCGTCGCAATTTTCCGTTGCCATCGCTCACGACGGATTATTTCCGTCACGAAATGAAATACGACAAGCCTTCACATTACTGAGTGGATTCCGTAGTGAAAATGTAAAATTCCGTCGCAAAACGTGATTTGCGACGGAATTTCGCATTTTCGCAACGAAATTTTTCCGTCGCGAATTGCGATTTTTCTTGTATTGGAATAATCTGGTGAAAGATCGAAAATAAGGAAGTGTTACAAAATTGATTGTTTCAACAAATAATATATTAAACAATATTTATTAGCATATGGAATGTTAAAGAATTGAAAAATAAATTTTGTGTACTTAATTCCTTAAAAAAATATTGTAGTTAATTTTTGTGATCCCTACCCCTTCAAACAATATAAGATTTTATAGTTGTTATTAGTAAGAGGTTGAAAATGGACTTACCCAAAACTTTATGATATTATCAATATTCCCCTGCAAAAGGTCAAGACTCAAAGCTTTTCTCTTTGCCATAGAGTAATTTCTCTTTCACTTGTATGCATACTTGAAGTAGATTTCTGAATATGAATGAAAGGATAATACGTAAGTAATGCTACAAAATGACATAATTTAGATTAAAAAGAAAAAAAAGAAATTTAAATATAACTTTTTTTGGACAGTAAAATTTCAAATCATTTATTCGCGGGATTTGTATGCTTTTCAAATTGCATAGTTAGAAGTTATAAGTTGGAAAACATACCAACTGTTCTATCTTATTCAAAATGTGCTGTGACCAATCATTTATCTTGTCATTAACTTCACAAGCCAAATGACTTATCAATTCATCAATATCAGTAATCAAACTATCAATACATTGAGTCCTTTTTTCATCTCCTTTTCGATAAATAGAATTATATTGTCTCGTTTCTGGCTTCTCATTGATTGTCCTTCAATATTACGAGATCCCATATTAGCATCATGTGCTTCGCATTTGAATGAATGATCTTTCCTTGTTTGTCTAGTGAAATGATGATTGGCTCCTTTCCAATGTGAAAGCTAAGGTAGAGGAGAGATTTTCCTTGACAAATCTAATGAATCTTTAATTTGTGCAATTGTTTCCTTGGATCACCCATTGACAAAAATCGCATCTTAACTACCATTTCTCTATGCTACATGATCATCCACAATTGGAATTCAAAGCATTTCTAAATTTGCTACCGAGTAAAAAGAATTGAGAACCCAAATTGTTTCATCAGAGATGTCATGACCGGATGTTATTAGTAAGAGCAGAGCATAAAAAATTTTAACTTTCATTTCTTCTGCCACTAATGTACAAAATATTAAAACAAAGATACAAAATGTGAGAAGCATACGAAATCCTGAGTGTCAAAACTCAAACATATCTGAGGAATTGAAATGCATATAAAATATCGAGTGCCAAACATGTCTACTTAGTTGTTAGAGTAATGAAAATCACAATTTTTGTTTTTTTTTTTTTGTTTTTGTTTTTGTCAAATTAGGGATATGCAATATGCAACGACTAAAAGAACGGTATAAAAATGTACAAGTAGAATTGCAAAATTGATAGACTAAAATGCATCATTATTTTTACTATAAAACAATAATGTATGTTATAATGCATAGGCTCAATCTTTGACGTTACAGAGATGTTGGTCAAAGCATGTAGCTTTACCTCGCTCCTCCTGAAATATACAACCTTATTGTCATCATTAACATTCAATATTACTTTAAAACTTCCACATTAGAAGAAGAGTTATTAAGCAAAGCATGTTGTAATGCTTTATAAAATTCCTCTTCCCTTTTCTCTTCTATGCAAAAAAAAAAAAAAAAAAAAAAACAAAAAAACAAAAAAACAAAACAAAAATATTTAAAATAAAAAAGGATTTTGCATTATATATATATATATATATATATATATATATATATATATATATATATATATATATATATATATAACACGTACATTAAGCACAAAACTCAAGCACATTAAGCACAAATCTCACGCACCTTAAACACAAAATCACTCACTTTAAGTTTTAACAATTAATCATATAAAGCACACACGCACATTAAGCACAACTCTCACACACCTTATATACAAAACTCACGCACCTTTATATATATATATATATATATATATATATATATATATATATATATATATATATATATATATATATATATATATATATATATATATATATAGGGAAGGGTTCAAGTGCGGGTGATGCTTCCCGTGCGATTGAACGCTCAAACATAAACATGCGCACTTTAAGTACACAAATCACCACACACCTTAAGCACACAAACAAAGCACATTAAGAACACAAATCACTCACCTTAAGTACATAAACCACGCACATTAAGCACAGAACAAAGCACATTAAGCACAAAACTCACGCACCTAAGATTTTAAAATGGCTCACATTAAGTACAAACTCAGGCACATTAAGCACAACACTCACGCACCTTAAGCGCAAATCTCACATACATTAAGCACAAAACACATGCACTTTAAGTTTTCCCAACTGCTCACATTAATCACAACACTCATGCACTTTAAGCACAACACGTACATTAAGCACAAAATTCAAGCACATTAAGCACAAATCTCACGCACCTTAAGCACAAAACCACCCACTTTAAGTTTTAACAATTACTCACATTAAGCACACACTCACGCATATTAAACACAAGACTCAAGCACATTAAGCAAAACTCTCACACACCTTATATACAAAACTCACGCACCTTAATCACAACACCACCTCACTTTAAGTTTTAACAATTACTCACAGTAAGCACACACTCACACACATTAAGCACAACTCTCACGCACCTTATATACAAAACTCACGCACCTTAATCACAACGCCACTCACCATAATTTTGACCTAGATGCAAAAATTACCAAATTTCTACTGCATTTTTTTTTTTAAATTTTGATAATCTTGAACGTTTTTAAGCAGAATCAATGGCTCTGTTTTAACCGCACAACCGCACCTGAGGCTATCCACCGCACCTGAACCTATTTCTATATAACTATATATGTCATAGAAATAAATATATCTACTATGAAACCAACCTAGTGCAGGGCAACATGTGGCGTCGTGGCGAGTATGCCTTTGATTTTGGTAGTAATAACATCTTGTTCATTTTGAAACCTGAAAAATTAATAGTCAGCCACGCCAAAATATAAATTGTTCACTCCAATTTAATTATATTCAGACGTTAATTTTAAGATAAATACGGAGTATAATATACTAAATATGTTTTTTTTCTAATAATTTAATTTTATTGTTTGAGCAAATATGCATGTATATTCCACACTAATACCAATATGTTAGAATTAAGATCTTACTTCACACCCGCTGTAAGAAGACCAGCACAATAAGTAGCGTTAGTAATAACGGCACTTCTACCGATCCAATAGCTAGCAATTGGCAGGGATGAAATGACTAATTGTGGCAAAGAGTAAGATGCTGATTGTTTGAGCTCAACAATGCATCTAGTGAGCTTTAAGGCATGCTTGATCGAATCATTAAATGGATTTTCCTTATAAGAGGTTGTTGTTGGATTGGTGGTTTGGGTGACGATTGTCATCTGCTTTGTCAATCCTTTCTTATAGTCTAATTCAGGAATAATGTTGATTTTACCATAACTAATGGAGAAAGCTGTAAGCATTAGCACCAACTTTGCCTCCCATGAATACGCTGATAGTGTGCTTAATAAACATATTATGATAAGGTGTCCATCAATGGTTCTTAACCACTTAGACGCTATCTAAAAAATGAAATAATTCAAAATAAATGGAAATATTAAAGGAAAAATTAAAAAAAAATCATAATATTGAATCTGCAATTCAATTCTTTAAATTTGTAAATCATTACCACCATTCATATTGAATAAGTGTGCGGACTGGCTGGCAAATTGGGGCATACTACTGCTACCGTGTGAACTCGTGGATTAATGTGGTGCACTGATGTGGGTCATCTGGTGGCCTTTGAACTGTGAAATTACTCCAAACCTCTGGTTGTAAGTTAGATGCAGTAAAATCTGGTTGAGATATATACTTATATTAGTGCTCTCTCTGTTAGACCATTTTGTCAATTTGCATACAATTTAAAGATTAAATTAGCATTTTGTTAGCCCTAATGTTAACATTTTTACATTTTAAAATTTTGTTTTGGTATTAAATAAAGTCGATAAAATCAGTTTATTATAATGACCAATGATTTGTGCATGAATTGCAATGCACCTGGTTTTGTGTTGTGAACACTGCGGCATAATTTCTTAATTGCAATGCACCTGCTTCTTAAGTTGACAGATTGAACATGTTTTTGTTTCATACTCTAATCTAGTATTATATCTTTAAAATTCCATTCCATTTTGCATCTCTTTTGGAGTTTTTAGTTTGTCTTTGTGCGTAATTTGTTGTTACAGGGGCCAAAGAGTTGGAGATTGTGGGCAGGGGTGTGCCGTATAGTACGACGGAGCTAACCACCGTTCCTATTAAATACTGGTGGTTGAATGTGGACACGGCAATTACGCCGGTCCGGTCATTGGACGCTGCTTTAAAACACTAGCTGAAGGCGTTCATAACTATATCACCTATGCCTGGACATGTGGCTTTAAAACTGCGTGTGCTGCGAAAGAGCGTCGTCCTGATAGCCAGATGTCGTGGCTGGTGCCTCAGCTGGTTCGGGGTTGGGGTGAGGTGTGTCCTCCGTCGGCTCTGGTATTAACCCCCTCAACAAATTCACCGCGCTGGCGATCCTTTGGAAATTCCGGTCCATGCGAGCTTGGTTGGGGTTTTTGCGTACCATCTCTGCAATCCGTGTGGCTATTGAAAGAAGGTCCATAGTCATGGATGCGAATTCCTGCTCAAACCCGTACGGCACAACAGATCCCAAACAATCAAGAATATAGGAAAGAAAATTAAATATGCCTCAGCAAAGTTAATGAATTAACTCGAGAATGAATAGAAATAGCCTCTGAGTCTCGCTCAGAACCCGTCATGCCGACGGCGACCTCTCAGTCGCCGACGGACCCAGAATTGTCTGAAAGAAGTTCAAAGAAATCAAAAAGAGGAAGATCGCAGTTGGGGACTTCTTCTCCGATCGGTTCGATAAGTCGAGTCCAAGAAACTCCGGCGGAGAATGAGCTGTTGTCACCAGGTTCTGCTCAGTGGAAAACTCCAGATGCGACTCCGAATCAGACCGGGAGTCGGAAGGAATTCAACGATCCCGCTAACAAGGATGTCGATTCAGATGAGGAATCAATGGAAGAGGATGACTCGGATCCATGCAACCCGGTAATACCCATCACGGAGGAAGAAAAGGAAAGAATTCGAAGACCTTGGCGCAGATCGCTGATTTGTAAGGTTCTTGGCTGAAAAGTGAGCTATTCTTACCTGTTACAGAGGCTCCAGAAGATGTGGAAACCAAAGTCCGTCTTCGAGCTAATAGCGTTAGATCAGGATTACTTCATATCCAAGTTTGAGTCGCTCAGAGACTATGAATTTGCCAAGTATGAAGGGCCGTGGGTGATTCTTGACCACTACCTGGTCGTCCAAGAATGGGAACCAAACTTCGACCCATCGAGCAACAAGACCAAGAAATTACTGATGTGGGTAATGTTCCCTACTCTGCCCATTGAATATTTTGAAGGGAAGTTTGTGAGGAAGATATCAAGAAGAGTGGGGCGCCCAGTTAGGGTGGACTTTACTACCAACTTAATCTCTAAGGGTAAATTTGCACGGGTGTGTGTTGAAATCGATATCACCAAGCCATTACTTTCGAAGTTCACGCTTGAAGAAAAGGTTTGGCCGGTCGAATATGAGGGGGTTCATTTGGTACGTTTTTCCTATGGTTTATATGGCCATAGACAATCTCAATGTGGCATCAATGGTACTGCTGCTAACATCGATCAGGGTGGTGAGCCAAACCAATTGGGAGAGGGGGGCAAGGCACCAAACCAACCAGAGAATCAGCCGGCTCGCCCAGAGCATGATTTGACGGCCAAATACGGCCCATGGATGTTAGTAGCAAGAAGAGACAAAAGAGGCCCAAGAAAGGTGATATCTGGACAGGAGGCCGGAAGACAGACGCCTCTAGGAAGGGTAGTAACGAAGCAAGGTCTGGGAGCCCCATCACGCTTTGCTACCCTTGTGGGCCTTGACGGTGATGAAAATTTGCCAGCAAATGCTCAAGTCCGCATGGAGGAAGAAGGACCTAATGCGAGAATAGCTCATCAGACGGACAATCTCCCAAGAATTAGGACTAACCAACGGATCGATGGCAGTGCCCCTCCGCCACAGGTGCCCATCGAGAATCAAAGATCCGAGTCGTTGTCCAGCCAGCCAAGATTCCCTCAACCTGCCCAGCGTGGTGTGCAAAGGGGCAGAATCACGCAAGGGGGGACTACAAGAAAGGCCGCAGCCGGAGTAGAGCATACCGTGGTTCGGGGCTCTAACTGGGGAGGGCGTGTTTGTAACACCCCGAAATTTTAAAACTTTTGAAACTTATATAATAAAGGTAAATTCTCATTAAATCCCAAAACATAATATAGTAAAGTACGGGGTGCTATGCCACACCTGGGCTAGAGAACTCAGGTGCACAGGCTAACTAACTAATATCCTCGATAATGTAAATACATAAGCATGGCACGCAGGCCGAAAGGGAAACTATATACTCTACGCTCCAAATCTCTAGCGCGCTCCAGTGTCTACTCCTCTGTGCCTGAAAGGCAAATATATCTGTTCAGCGAGAGATGCTGGTAACCCACTCCAACGCGTTGAAATACCTTATAGATAGATATTTATATATAGATATACGAAAACCATTTTGAAGCAAGAAGATACTTAAGAGACACTAGTTTTAAAACCAAGAATAGACTCGACAGATAGGGATAAGCACATTCAACAGTCATAATCAAGCATATAAAGATACTAGCACACATCCTATGGTCACAGATTCACTTCATCTCATTCATATCATCATCTCAATTCGTGTCTCATCACACACAAGCACACTTTGGTGGCGCCATAGGACCAATCGCATGCCCATACATGAGGGTCAGCGCATATAGCTCTGACACGGCCCCGCAGCACCCTGCCTCGTATCACAATACGAAGGGGTAGATCGCAACTGACTGATGAACCCCAGCTCATCATAATGTTTGATCGTAACCAAACATTGGACCACAGCCCAAGAGTGATCATCTGACCGCAGCCAGGAATATGAACCGCAGCTCATGTAAAACATTTGATCGCTACCAAACGGTGGACCGCAGCCCAAAAGTGATCATCTGACCGCAGCCAGGAATATGAACCGCAGCTCATGTAAAACGTTTGATCGCAACCAAACGGTGGACCGCAGCCCGAGAGTGTAATTCTGACCGCAGCCAGCTTCTGAACCACAGCTCAGGAATAACCAATTCGATCGCAACCAAATTGGGGTATCATGCACACATAACACATAGCAAGCACATGCAACCCACATTAACACATTGGGAAAAGGGGAGAAAGCGTATAACGAAACCTATGCGTGGTCATCCACATACTAGGAGTAATCCTAAGGGGTTCATACTTCTTTCACCTAGGCCAACGGGATACCAATTCAACTAGCATGCGATATATATAAGACTCATTTATCCTACGAACGGTACCCGAAACATCAAACTAGACTTAGGCATGATAAACGGAGTCCGTTGGGACACCACGAGGGTCGGGGAAACATCAAACGGGGAAGCCGGAGTCCCGAGTTGGACACATTCCAGCGGGTAGCCGGTGGGTGGCGGACCACCCGCCGGCTGCCCGCCGGCGACGAGTCTCCGGGTAGCGGGTGCCTGGCGGGCAGTCGCCTGGCCGCTATCGGCGACGCCCTTTTCGGGCAGCGGGTAGGTGGCGGGTCCCCCTACCCCCCACTGACTCTTTATCAAATTAAATGTCCCGGGATCCGTTGTGGAACCCAAAACCATGCTTAGACACTTTTAAACGCAATTGATGACACCACGTAGACAATTAACGGATCCAAAAGCAAGAATCATATAGCACATATCCTATCATGACATCTAAACATAATCAACACCCGCACATGCGAAATCCCACCCAATTATATCAAGAATAACACAATACGAAATTCCCAATTTTAACCTATGGCTCTAATCATATTCAAATCAATAAAATCATAGTTCTTCTTTTAATCATCAAAACATCAAGATTCATCAAGAACATCACATAATCATCAAGAACCTCTTATCATCATCAAGATCATCAAGATCACACATAAAATCATCTCACAATCATCAAGAACATATCATCAATATCATAAACGATTCATCAAGACATAAGTATAGAGAGGAGGCCAAAGAAGATAATTATAGCAAGAAAATAGGTTTTGTTGAGACATGGGTTACCTCTTAGCCTTAATTAATTTCCTTGGCTATGAAGGGTCTTTCTTTAAGATTCCTTCTTTCTTGATTTCTCCTAGGGGAGTTCTTGGAACTTCTTGTGTGGTGAGAGATTATTGTGGTGTGACTTCTAGGTACCTCCTATGTCCTTATATATATATATTTAAGAGTCCCAATTAGGGTCTGAATGGTATGGGTTTACTAATCCTATTCCTTATAGGACTAAGGACTTGTTTTAGGGATAAGGGTCCATGGTCCATAGTGGACCATATTAATTAATTAAAGAGAATCCTAATCATAATCTGAATAGTAAAAGACCTACTTCCTTTATTCCAAATAGATAAATAGGTCTAGGATTCCTAATTAGAATCTGACTAGTAAAAGGTTTACTTTCTTTATTTTTAATAGGCTTAAAACTCTAGTTTAGGCAAGGGTCCACGATTCATGGTGGACCTTATTAATTATTTAAAGGGAACCTAACCAAATTAAATCATATTTAATTATTATTAACGGGATTAATTAAATAATTAATCCGGGATTGAAGGCCGTAACACGGGGTGTTACACTCTCTCCCCCACCCCCCCCCCCCCCTTACGAGAAGCTTCGTCCCCGAAGCTTAGGAATCGTTACAGGGATAACGAGTCAAAAGTAGTACGGTGGTCATATAGGGGGAATGTATTCTATGCGGAGAATATATAATTGTTTATCTATGTGTATTGGGTTTTTGGGAATGATTGGGTTAAATGGATTAAGAGAGTGGGTTTCAAACTTGAGGACAAAGTGAATTTAGGAATTAGGATCAAAGTTTTCAAGGTTTGCAACTTTAGGAGGTGAGGTTGATACCTTGTATGGAATCGTTAAAGTAGGGAATCAAGAATGGGGTTTGAAGGGTAGAAAGGGTTTTGCAATAAGGAGGGCTCGGTTGTCCAAGGGAGGGAAAGGGATTCGGCTAGGATGGGTTAAGGGTTCTCGATTCAAGTGACTATTCTGGTTTGATGCTTTGATCACGACGCATTGATGAACTGATGATCCTTCTCCTTTGGTGTTGGCACTTGCTTTACTTTAAGGTCCTTGTCGGACCTTGCTTCCCAAGCTTAAGTTTCATCCTTCTATTTTTATCTTGAGGGAATCTCCCGTGATGATTTAATACTTTCTTCTTTAATGCGTCCAAGGTCTTGACCATGTTTGGTCAACCAAGCCAATCTTTTAGGGCGCACTTCCCAAATTCTTCCCAAAGTCTCTTGGGAGTCGATAAACTTTGGGTTGACTTTCTCTTCTTATTGAATTTCATCTCCTCTTTAGTGAACGAAATTCTTAGTAAGACTTCATGTCTTCCCCGAGGTTCGGCTTGTTGTGCCCTTTTGTGTTACTTTTAATGATGAAGGTGCCCTGCATGTTCTTTTTCTTCTTGAAGCGCAGTTGGTTACCTAATCTCGTTGTGGAATGACTCGGTGACTTTACGAGTCATCTCATTTCCTTGTGGGTCCTTAATAACCCTTGAGGCCTTGGCGCAAATGTGCTCTTTTACTTTTTTTTGCCTAGCACCACGGGCTACGTCGTTCTTGATTTCATACATCTTGTAAGGAGCCCTCTGATTTGCTTGAATGATATCCATGGTTTGAGGGAGTCCGGGTCCATCCTTAGCATTTTGACTTTTAAGGCCTTTGTGAGTCCTTAGCACGAGTTCCCAACTCGCCTCCTTGGTTTGCACAATCCTTCACGGCAATCATCCCTAGTCGGTTGCATCGTAGAGTCCAACTTCAACTCAACGTGTAATGCAATTGGTCGTGTTTTTCTGATGGTGTCTCGCGTGTCAAGGTCTTTTACCGAGGAAGCCATGTTTGGGCGACCAATGGTCCTTACCCAAGACTCGCGTTCATCAATCGAGGCACACAAGTGCGCAATGAATCAATAAAACGAGGAGTTAAGAAATCAGCACATTGTACTAGTGGGCGCGAGGTGGGCTGTCGTCAGCCTGCCAAGCTCCTGTCAGGGCCCCGTCAAGGTCCCGTCAAGGACCCGTTAGGGTCCCATCAAGGTCCCGTTGGGAACCCGCGGGAAGGTGACTAGGAAGAGTGAATTCCTTCAGGAAAAATCCCAAGAATGCACAGATTCACGTCCTGACAAACCCCATGCCTATGTGCACAATAAAGGGATTCGAATACATAGGATGACCCATCGTACAGTGTGTAATTTTGCATTTCCTCATATTACGTAAATTAACAGAAAAAGTTTGCTGACTTAGAATACTGATTGATTCAGTTAAGCTCCTACTTAGTAATGATAGATCATGAAGAGAACATCAGAGAAAAATAAACAAACACACAGAACGAACACTCACAATGTTTACCCAGTTCGATACGGTGTGCATCTACGTCTGGGGGACGATCACATAGGCGTCCAATCCACTAAGTCATAATCCAATGTACAAAGGTAGATATACAATAATCTTACCCAAGTGCCCCACACAAGGTACATACCCAGTCTACACAGGTTTAGTGGATTGTTGAAGACGGAGAGCCATGCATACAGAAGTCCAATGAAATCCCTTTACTTGGAGAGCCAGCTCTGATGCAGTCCACTTCAGTGATGCTCTATAAGGTTGTTCCCACAACAGTGTGATCTTAGTGTCCTTTCGTTTAAGCAGCAGTAAATCTTCTCAAGTTCATCATCTTAATCAACATGAACATGTTGTATTGAGAAGGTGCATGACCATCAAAGATCTAGACTCATCAAACTGATCTGGAGTGTTTCTTCTGCTTATTTTTTGGCGTAACCCTAGTTCCCTTAAAGAACTGGTACTTTTAGATCCTTCTATAAACACTCTCCATAAAAGATCTTTGATTGTAGAAGGTAGGACTATAAAAGAGGAATGTAATCTCAGCTGATTAGGTCCATTACCTTCTTTGAAGATACGCTGATCGTCTTTCCATACTGAGCTGATAAAACCGCGTAAGACTCTTAAGGAAACAGCTTTCCTAAATCAGATCTTCAGTGTCAGTTCTTCTGTCGTTGCTTCTGCTTGATCAGTAAACTGTAGACCCAACCGGACAGACTCTAAACCTATCTTAGTATGCCATAATAATATTTCCAATTATAATATGGGGTTTTTGAACATAAAAACACTAACAAACTCCCCCTTTGGCTATTATTTGGCAAAACAACTCAACTATATAAAAAGAACTAAGATAGGCTATTAAAAGAAGCAACCCAAGTGTCCAAACTGATTACATAGGATAAAAAGAACATAAGATCCAAAGCAGTCTAAAAACAAAAAAAGAAAACGACATCAAAACATAACGCCTAGCCAGGGCCAGAAAGTACTCGATCACAAAAACTCCCCCTGAGTTACTACTCCCCCTTTTTGCTAATGGTAGCCAAAGATTAAACATTTTAGGGAGAGTCACAGTCAGACTTCACGGGATCCTCAGCAGCAACAGCAGTAGCAGACAGGCTCATGCGGAGAAGAACAGTAGCTAGCTCAGTGCGCGCACCAGTCAGTTGCTTGGCAATGATACCGTGCACCGTCTCAAGATCAACAACTCGCGCCTTCAATTGTTCGGAAAGCCTCTCATCTTTAGCATGTGGAGACTCATCATTCACAGCATCAGGTTCCGAATTGGATGGGGCAGTCACAGGAACGACATCATTAATATGATCTCCAGAAAGAAGACGTTTATCAACAGTGTAAAGCAGCGTCGGACTGATCACTTCACTGGGCATATGCTTAAGACCCTGAGAGGTAAGGATGCCAAAAATCAGATTTGGAAACAGTAGTCTTACCTTCTGTTCCCGGGGATGAACCAGAGTTAGAACATGATAAAAAATCCATTTGCCCAGATCACACTGCATCTTAGTTCCAATTCTAAATAAGAACCCTGCCAGAAGCTTGCCAACCGTGTTGAAATGCGCTGATGGAAGCCAGTTGTGCAGAGCCAGGCGATGTAGGATGACATATAATAGTCCTTATCTCCTGTAGGCCAAGATGTAGTATGTCCACCAGTAAGAGTTTTGGCCACCACATCCCATTCAGTAACAGCTTCTTCTTGCACTGTAGGCAAGCCATAGTATTTATTTATCACAGCTGGCCCAAAATCATACCACTTCCCTCTGATGAAGATTTGCATTGGTCGTGGCCCTGTGAGACTGTCAATCTCATCACTGAGATTGCAATAGAACTCATATGTGAGCAGCTTGGAGTAAGGGCAAACATCTGTAACAGTTTTCAAAAGACCAACTTCATTCAGCAAGGGCAGGATGTCGCAAACGGAGTTCAGTTGATTCTTATCCACAGTTCTTTGAACAATCAGCTCTCTTCTGACCATAGTGGCCCATTTTGTTTGTGCAGCACCAAACTGAGGTTTGTAAACAGTAGTATCAATTCCTTCAATAGGTGGAACCTCCGGAGTTACACTTCGACCTCTTGACCTTGTGGTAGGTTTCCCTTTTCTGACAGAGGGGGCTGGTGCAGAAGAAGCTTGAGCAGCAGTAGTGCCTTGTTGCTTAACAGAGGAACGTAGAGTCTTGAAAACTTGGTGGATAGGTGGGTCTCCTTCAGGCTTAGCAGTCTCAGTCGACTTTCTCTTCTTCACAGGCTGATCCACATCAACATTATCAGCACTGGTTTCAACAACAACCTTCGTTGGAACATTCTACCTTTTTGTCCGTCTTGTTTCTCTGGATGGGGACTGAACAGGAGTCACCGAGTGGCTAGAATCAGAAACATTTGCAGATGAGCTCCCAACAATATTTGATATCTCTCGAATTCTGAAATTCGTGGAATCGGGATGAGCAGTTCCCTCAATAGTAGGGGCAGCAGAAGAAGGTGTTTGGGATCCATACACCTCAGCCAGAATCTTATCATCTTCACTGGAGGATTCTGAAGGGTGTATCACTCGATAAGGTTGAGGGATCGAAGCAGATGGTAACCCAGCAAAATGTCGCACATGTTCCAGGCTTTCTCCCAAAGATGTTGCAGTGTAAACAGGAACTCCACCTGTTTTCTCAGACTTGTGGGGACTTGATAAATCAACAGTTTTAACAGTTGCAGGTAAGGCAGGAGGATCAACAGCAGGACAAGATTCTTTAGAGACATAATCAGTTTCAGACGGAGGCAGAGCAATGTTCTCAGAAGCATAAACAACCAGACTCAGTGGATTTGGCTCATCAGAGGACTTTGTTTTCTCATCAGACATATGTAACGCATCAGATTTTTCACCAGCAAAATTAGTCACAGGCAAAGATAAAGGATCAACATTCACAGGGGACTTCTCGGAACCCAAAGAAGATTGATTTTCAGGCAAAACAGACACAGACGATGGAATAGAAGAATCAACAGGTCTATCAGGAGAAATTTCAATAGGGGTTTCAGAATCATTTACCCGTTGTCGAAGAATCTCCTGTCTGTGTGTTGCTTCTCTCTGAGCAGCTTCAAGATACAGAGCTTGGGACTCCTCTCGTCGTCGAGCTTCTTCAACAGATTGTAGGGCACGTTGAGCAAAAAATTGAAGGAATGCCCCGGCCCGATTTCCATCGAAGGGTTCTGGAATAAACACTGGAGAGACGTCATCACTGGCTTCGGCGACCAACACAAGAAGTTCAGTTACATCATCTGCCGACCATTCAGCATAAAACTCCGGATAGTTGGTCATAACAGTCACCAGAATCTCGTCGCGAAGCAGAGGATCAAGCTTGAGCATCTTCTTCATAACCAACTGTAGAAGTGTCTGAATGTGTTTGAGGGCTGCCGCCGGAGGGTGTACCTTGCTTCCAAGCTTAATGATGATGTTTTTTACGGGGTCCGCCATTTAAGATTAAGTGCGAGAAGAAGAATAAAACACCGAGAGCAGATAAGCACGGTAAATGGAGAGATGAGAGCTGAGGTGAGTTCTTTCTTCTTGACCCGGTATCATATAGGCTTAAGAGTGATGAACCCTAATTAATGCGGCAAGTCAAAATATCATGCAGAAGTGATTGATGGACACAACGGTACAGCTCCTTTTTAGGAAGGAAACGGAACCCAAGGGAATTTGAAATTCAAAAAGCATTGAGATATTTTAAGATATCTTCAGAGAAGAATAAGCTTAGATGATCTTCTTAACATAAAAAGAGAGGAGTCTTTAAGGAAATTCAAAGTCATAACACTGACCCGTATTAAACCAACTCCTCTCTGACGGACCAACTGCTTTAGTCAGTCAATTCTGCAAATTCCCAGAGCAGATCTGAGAATTTCAAAACGATTAGCATCCAGTGGCTTAGTCAGAATGTCCGCCAGTTGTTTGTCAGTCTCAATGTATTCCAACTCAATTTCCTTGGATTCAACCAGGTCTCTGATGTAGTGATGCCTGATGTCAATATGCTTCGTTCTGGAATGTTGAACAGGATTCTTGGAGATGTTAATAGCACTGACATTGTCACAAAAGAGTGTCATTGTTCCTTGTGTAAGACCATAATCCAGAAACATCTGTTTCATCCAAACCAACTGAGTACAGCAACCACCTGCGGCTATGTATTCTGCCTCTGCAGTGTTTAGTGAGATAGAGTTCTGTTTCTTACTTAACCATGATACTAAGTTCTTCCCAACAAAGAAGCATCCTCCAGAAGTACTTTTCCGATCATCAATATTCCCTGCCCAATCAGCATCACAATATGCAACCAGATTCAGTTCACTATCCTTGGAATACCAGAGTCCATACTGTATCGTTCCTTTCACGTATTTTAGAATGCGTTTTGCCGCTATCAGATGTGATTCCTTTGGGTTAGATTGATACCTTGCACAGATTCCAACACTGAACATTATGTCTGGTCGACTGGCTGTTAGATACAACAAGCTGCCTATCAAGCTACGATAGACTGTGTTATCCACTGATATACCAGTTTCATCTTTTGATACTTTTGTAGAAGTGGAGATCGGTGTTCTGGATGGTTTACATGATTCCAGATCAAACTTTTTGACAAGATTCTTAGCATACTTTTCTTGTGAAATAAAGTATCCTTCAGAGCTTTGCTTGACTTGTAGACCTAGGAAATATGTCAGTTGACCAACCATGGACATTTCAAACTCTTCCTCCATGACTTTTACCAACTCATCAGTGTATTTCTGCAAGGTTGATCCAAACACAATGTCATCAACATAGATTTGAGCTATGGTTACATGACTTCCAGTCGTTTTGACAAACAGAGTTTTGTCAACACTTCCGCGTTTATATTCGTGCTAGAGCAAATACTGTGTCAGACGTTCATACCAGGCCCGTGGGGCTTGTTTAAGGCCATAGAGAGCTTTTCGAAGCTTATAGACATACGAAGGACGTTCTGGATCTTCAAAACCTTTAGGTTGAGCCACATATATATCTTCATGGAGATACCCATTCAGAAACGCTGTCTTTACATCCATCTGATATAATGTAAATCCCAAAATGCAGGCGACAACCAGCAAGATTCTGATTGACTCAAGTCTAGCTACAGGTGCAAATGTCTCGTCATAGTCAACCCCTTCAATCTGTGTATAACCTTGAGCCACCAACTGAGCTTTGTTTCTGGCTATATTCCCTGCTTCATCAGTTTTATTTTTAACGATCCACTTCGTTCCTATTACTTTGACACCATCAGGTCTTGGTACAAGATTCCAGACTTGATTCCGCTCAAACTGATGTAGCTCCTCCTGCATTGCATTGATCCACAGATCATCCTGTAGAGCTTCTTTGACATTTTTGGGTTCTATCTTTGAGGTATAGCAGTAAGACCCAGATATTTCTGTCAGATTATTTCTTATTCTGCTTCTGGTTTTCATTCCATCTGACAGATCTCCAATAATGTTATCTGATGGATGGTTTTTCTGAGTTCTGGTAGGTTTGTCTTTACCAACATCATTCATGAGATCTATCTCTTGTTCCGAACTTTCTTGATCTTCATCTGATGAATCTTGTGGTTTGAGCTGACTGTTGTTATTACTTGCATCTGAATCACGTAGAGGTGACTCTATCACTGTTGAGTCCACTGGTTCTTCTGGATTGTCATCGACAACCACGTTTACTGACTCCATCACAGACTGAGTCCTCTTGTTGTAGACTCTGTAGGCACGACTGTTCGGAGAGTATCCAAGAAAGATGCTCTCATCACTTTTGGGTTCGAACTTCCCTCTTTGTTTTCTATCAGCCAGCACATAGCACTTTGTCCCAAACACATGAAAGTATTTCAGATTTGGCTTCTTTCCCTTCCAGATCTCATATGGAGTTTTCGTCGTTCCTGGTCTAAGGTAGACCCTATTTATAGTATGACATGCTGTGTGTACTGCTTCAGCCCAGAAATGTTGTGGCATATGTGAGGCATGTAGCATAACTCTAGCCATTTCCTGTAGCGTTCGGTTCTTTCTTTCCACCACTCCATTCTGTTGAGCAGTTCTAGGAGCTGAGAACTCATGTGAGATACCATGCTCGGAGCAGAAGTCTAAATATAGTGAGTTCTCAAATTCCTTTCCATGATCACTCCTCAATCTCTAAACTTTTATAATAGACTCATCTTTTTCCTTCTGAACTCTTATGCACAAAGTCTTGAAGGCCTTGAAGGCTTCTGTCTTTTCTCTCAGAAAGTAAACCCAGCTGTATCGAGAGAAACCGTCTACACACACAAATATATATTTCTTTCCTCCAATGCTTTCAGTCTGTGTTGGCCCTATGAGATCTATATGGACAGGATCTAAACATTTCTCAGTGGTGATACCTCTTACTGCTTTGTGTGGAGTTCTGATTTGTTTCCCAATAGCACATGCCCCACAAATTTTCTCTGGATCAATTATGATCTTAGGTACACCTTTTACTGCTTCCAGTTTTATCAACTTATCCATGTCTCTGAAATTTATGTGACCCAGTCTTCTATGCCAGAGTTTTGATTCATCGGATTTGGATAGGTAACAAGCAGTTTCATTTGTCAAAACATAACAGTTGTCTGAAGACCGAGTTCCTTCCATGACAAGTGGATTTGCTTTGTCACTCATTCTGCAGCAGTTACGATCGAAGCATACATTCCAATTTTGATCACATAACTGACTGATGCTAATAAGATTCGCTTTTAACCCACTGACTAGCAAGACTTCTTCTAATTGAGGTAAACCTGGAACATTTAGGACACCTTTCCCAATGATTTTACCCTTTTGTCCATCTCCAAATGTTACAGCTCCACTGCTAGGTTGAACAGCCATCAGACATTTAATGTTTCCTGTCATATGTCTGGAACAACCACTGTCGAAATACCATCTAGCATCAGTTGTAGATGCAGTTAGAACAATGGTGGGATAACAGATAACTTCTGACTTTCTGACCCAAACCTGTCTAGTGAATGCTGTAATAGTCTTATTCTGATATTTTTCCTTCCTTTGATCTCTGTAAAAAAAAAAAAATAGCATTCGGGACGAGTATGACCTTTTGTGTGACAGCAGTGACAAATGGGAGTATAATATTTAACTTTGACAATCTTATTTTTGAATCTCGAATAATGAGATTGATAAGTTGATTTGTCCTGGTCAGTGTTAGTACCGTATCTCCTTTCCTTGATTTGTACTGACTGAGATGACTGTCCTTGTTCATACCTGTGATATGCTGTGGTCTTAGACATTCCCTCTTTGATGAACTTTGGTGCGTTGTTCGAAGATTCTCCTTGCTCAAATCCCAGACCCTTTTTATCATTAGGATTTCTGCCAGAGTCTAGAATTTTATCTAAGGTAGATGTGATGTCCATCATCTGTATATTTTTCTTCAAGCTCTCCAACTCCTTGATTAATTTACCTTCTCTGGAACGTATCTGAGTGATGAGATCTTCTTTTATGACCAGTTCAGCATTTAGTTTCTTTATAAGATCATCTTTCTGCTTTAGATCGTCATTCAGATTCTTATTCACTTTCACAAGTTGTTCCCAGCTAGCGACAAGTTTTGCAAATTCTGCCTCAAGTTGAATATGTCTCTCTTCAAAATCATATGTTGATATGTATGATTCTCCATCTGATTGATCTCCGTCTGATTGAATGTTTGTGGCAGTGAAGAATGTTACAAAGTTTCCTACATTATCATCTGATTGATCATTTGAATTTTCCTCCTCATCATCACTAAGAGTAGCTACAGACATAGCCTTTTTCCTTTTAAGATATGTTGCACATTCAGCCTGTATGTGACCATATCCTTCACATTCCCTACACTGCACTGACCGATTGAGGGGTTTTCCTGTGTCTGTGGTACTACTTCTGTTTTGTCTCGATCGCCCAGTCTGAGATTGATTGTTCTGAGAGAAGGGTGCTGTTTCAACCTTTTGATATGAAGGGTTGTTGCCTTTGTATTGTGTTCTTGTAGGCTCACCTTGACCCTTTCTGTTGAATACTTTTAAGATTTTCTTGAAGTTTTTGGTTAGGAGAGCTAGGGTTTCATCATCTATGTCGTCTGTGTCAGATTCTCGGTCAGCTTCAGCCACAAAGGCTACAGACTTTCCTTTCTTGTTGCTTCCAACATCATCATCAGCAAGAACTTCCAGTTCATATGTGTGCAAGCTTCCCATGAGTTCTCCGACAGTCTTCTTTTCCTAACCTGTGTGTTCCTGAATAGCCGTTACTTTCATTCGAAAACGTTAGGTAGAGATCTGAGAATCTTTTTGACCACTCTCTCATCAGTGAATGGTTCCCCAAGAATTGAGGCTCGGTTCATCAAGTTCTGAACCCTACTGTGGAAGGTAGAAATGGTTTCGTCTTCAGTCATTCTGAGAGCTTCGAACTCTGACAGAACCATTTGCAACTTTGACTGTTTGACATCACTGGTTCCTTCAAATCTGGTTTCAAGAATCTCCCATACTCGTTTAGCCTCTTTTACCCCTGTAACAAGCGTAAAAACAGATTCATGTAGAGATCCAACAATTGAGTTCAGTGCTTTGTTGTTTAGATCAGAGGCATTCATTTCATCATCTGTCCAAGTCTCCATGGGTTTTTCTTCAGCAACTCCTTGTGCATTCGGAGTAGTAGGTCGACTCCACCCAGTTAGGATGGTGTGATAAACCCTGTTTCCTTGTGCATGAAGATATATTTCCATACGAGCCTTCCAGAAAGAGTAGTTGTGACCATCTAGTTCTGGTGGTTTCATACTCGCGTCCATCCTGAAACCAACAACCAGCCAACGAACACACAGACAGACTTCCACAAAAACAGAGAGAAAGCAAAACTAAGATAGCCCTTCGGATCAAGTCACTATGTAGACTTAAAAGCTCTGATACCACATGTAATTTTGCATTTTCTCATATTACATAAATTAACAGAAAATGTTTGCTGACTTAGAATACTGATTGATTCAGTTAAGCTCCTACTTAGTAATGATAGATCATGAAGAGAACATCAGAGAAAAATAAACAAACACACAGAACGAACACTCACAATGTTTACCCAGTTCGATACGGTGTGTATCTACGTCTGGGGGACGATCACATAGGCGTCCAATCCACTAAGTCATAATCCAATGTACAAAGGTAGATATACAATAATCTTACCCAAGTGCCCCACACAAGGTACATACCCAGTCTACACAGGCTTAGTGGATTGTTGAAGATGGACAGCCATGCATACAGAAGTCCAATGAAATCCCTTTACTTGGAGAGCCAGCTCTGATGCAGTCCACTTCAGTGACGCTCTATAAGGTTGTTCCCACAACAGTGTGATCTTAGTGTCCTTTCGTTTAAGCAGCAGTAAATCTTCTCAAGTTCATTATCTTAATCACCATGAACATGTTCTATTGAGAAGGTGCATGACCATCAAAGATCTAGACTCATCAAACTGATCTGGAGTGTTTCTTCTGCTTATTTTTTGGCGTAACCCTAGTTCCCATAAAGAACTGGTACTTATAGATCCTTCTATAAACACTCTCCATAAAAGATCTTTGATTGTAAAAGGTAGGACTATAAAAGAGGAATGTAATCTCAGCTGATTAGGTCCATTACCTTCTTTGAAGATACGCTGATCGTCTTTCCATACTGAGCTGATAAAACCGCGTAAGACTCTTAAGGAAACAGCTTTCCTAAATCAGATCTTCAGTGTCAGTTCTTCTGTCGTTGCTTCTGCTTTATCAGTAAACTGTAGACCCAACCGGACAGACTCTAAACCTATCTTAGTATGCCATAATAATATTGCCAATTATAATATGGGGTTTTTGAACATAAAAACACTAACACAGTGTTATTGATCCTTAAGCACGAGTTCTAGATGTGTCAAGACTCTCGTATGTCCTTTCCGCTCAGTAGGTCGGGTCAGGTTTCGAATTAGCAACCTTGTTATCTTCACCGGGTAGTTGGTTATAAGCCAACTTTGTCTTTTCCTTGTTTGATTAATGATAAGCCTTCTTGGTTTTTCTTGGAGTTCGGCTTGTCGCTCGCTCTTTGTTCAATCCTTTGGTGACCAAGTGCTTGGTGATGCATTTCTCTTCCTTGGAATGCATTTGATTGACTGCCCTCGACGTCGCATGGTGTTTTGGCGATTTTGTGTGTCACATGCACTTCTTTCGGTGCCTTAAAACCATCAAGGTCCTTGTTCCAAGGTAAGACCTTTATTGCAGGGAAGCTTTAGTTGTATGGTACTTCCCACGCGTCTGTTGCCTCTTCTTGTCATATCGAGCCCTTTTCGACAATTCGCGCTAACGATTAAGAAAAGATGTTGTTTATGTACTACTTTACTTCCTTGCATTTAATTGGCGTTCCCGGTTCTCTTTACAAGTGGTCTCCCACTTCTGTTACTTCTTCTTTCGGGTTTGTTCCTGAATTTCCCATTTGTAGAAGTTGGATTCGATAGAGGTAGGCAGCACTGGTGTAGGCTTCATTAGCGGTTCGGGGTTTGCTTACAATTAGGGCCTTCTGGGTTTCGTAGTTGGTGGTCTGTCACAGACTTCTTTATCTTGGTTGTTTCTGTAGGATCTAATTCAGGCGCGAAACGAGCCGGCTGGAGGAATTGTTTGTGGAATTCCCTAACGGTGGTCATCCCTTGTTTTAGGTGGAGAATTTCTTCGTACATGGTTGCCCTTACGGGTGCGGGGTGGAATCGTCCTCATAGCCGTGCTCCTAGGCACTCCCAGTTGAACCCCCGGTTGTTGTCCATGAGTGGGTTATTCGTGGATTTACCAAAGATCGGCCTCGTGTCTGAAGTGGAACGAGGCTATCTCTACGCGGCGTTCCTCTGGGCATTCCACTAACCCGAGGATTTTGTTGAAGGTTCGGATCCATTCTTCGAGGAGTGTGGGGTCCTTGACTGACTTCTTGTTGGTGCCATGCTGCTGGTTTTCAGGGCTATTTATTGTAATGATAAGTCAGTGTGTTGCACCCTTACCTTGGTGTGGTAAGCGTAGGGGAAGTTCTTTTTTAAATTAGGGAGGGGTAAAGTGAGGGGAGGTTATGTGTAGGTTTCACAATCTCACCGCGCGTCCTAAGATTCCTGAGTCCTATGTTCCTAAATACTTAGAGTTCAAGCCTATTGTCCTAAAGTCTGATCTTAAGAGGCTTATCCTAGGGTCAAACTTAGGCTCTGATACCAACTGTAACACCCCGAAATTTTAAAACTTTGGAAACTTATATAATAAAGGTAAATTCTCATTAAATCTCAAAACATAATATAGTATAGTACGGGGTGCTATGTCACACCTGGGCTAGAGAACTCAGGTGCACAGGCTAACTAACTAATATCCTCGATAATGTAAATACATAAGCATGGCACGCAGGCCGAAAGGGAAACTATCTACTCTACGCTCCAAATCTCTAGCGCGCTCCAGTGTCTACTCCAATGTGCCTGAAAGCCAAATATATCTGTTCAGCGAGAGATGCTGGTAACCCACTCCAACGCGTTGAAATACCTTATAGATAGATATTTATATATAGATATACGAAAACCATTTTGAAGCAGGAAGATATATACTTAGGAGACACTAGTTTTAAAACCAAGAATAGACTCGACAGATAGGGATAAGCACATTCAACAGTCATAATCAAGCATATAAAGATACTAGCACACATCCTATGGTCACATATTCACTTCATCTCATTCATATCATCATCTCAATTCGTGTCTCATCACACACAAGCACACTTTGGTGGCGCCACAGGACCAATCGCATGCCCATAAATGAGGGTCAGCGCATATAGCTCTGACACGGCCCCGCAGCACCCTGCCTCATATCGCAATACGAAGGGGTCGATCGCAACCGACCGATGAACCGCAGCTCATCATAATGTTTGATCGCAACCAAACAGTGGACCGCAGCCCAAGAGTGATCATCTGACCGCAGCCAAGAATATGAACCGCAGCTCATGTAAAACGTTTGATCGCAACCAAACGGTGGACCGCAGCCCAAAAGTGATCATCTGACCGCAGCCAGGAATATGAACCGCAACTCATGTAAAACGTTTGATCGCAACCAAACGGTGGACCGCAGCCCGAGAGTGTAATTCTGACCGCAGCCAGCTTCTGAACCGCAGCTCAGGAATAACCAATTCGATCGCAACCAAATTGGGGTATCATGCACACATAACACATAGCAAGCACATGCAACCCACATTAACACATTGGGAAAAGGGGAGAAAACGTATAACGAAACCTATGCGTGGTCATCCACATACTAGGAGTAATCCTAAGGGGTTCATACTTCTTTCACCTAGGCCAACGGGATACCAATTCAACTAGCATGCGATATATATAAGACTCATTTATCCTACGAACGGTACCCGAAACATCAAACTAGACTTAGGCACGATAAACGGAGTCCGTTGGGACACCACGAGGGTCGGGGAAACATCAAACGGGGAAGCCGGAGTCCCGAGTTGGACACATTCCAGCGGGTAACCGGTGGGTGGCGGACCACCCGCCGGCGACGAGTCTCCGGGCAGCAGGTGCCCGGCGCGCCTGCTTGCCTGCTGCCCGCTGCCGGCGACGCCCTTTTCGGGCAGCGGGTAGGTGGCGGGTCCCCCTACCCCCCACTGACTCTTTATCAAAATAAACGTCCCGGGATCCGTTGTGGAACCCGAAACCATGCTTAGACACTTTTAAACGCAATTGATGACACCACGTAGACAATTAACAGATTCAAAAGCAAGAATCATATAGCACATATCCTATCATGACTTCTAAACATAATCAACACCCGAACATGCGAAATCCCACCCAATTATATCAAGAATAACACAATACGAAATTCTCAATTTTAACCTAGGGCTCTAATTGTAACATCCCAAAATTTAGAAACTTTTAAAACTTATATAATAAAGGTAAATCCTCATTAAATCCTGAAATCAAACATAAGAGTATGGGGTGCTATGCCACACCTGAGCTAGAGAACTCAGGTGCACAGGCTAACTAACTAAAATCCTCAAATAATGTCAATACATAAGCATGGCACGCAGGCCGAAAGGGAAACTAGCTACTCTACGCCTCGGATCTCTAGCGCGCTCTGGGACCTACTCATCTAAGCCTGAAAGCCAAATATATCTGTTCAGCGAGAGATGCTGGTAACCCACTCCAACGCGTTGAAATACAATATAGATATATATATAGATATAGATATAGGAAAACCATTTTGAAGCCGGAAGATATATACTTAGGATACTCTAGCTTTAAAATCAGGGATAGACTTAGCAAATAGGGACAAGCACATTAATCAATGATAAACAGTGAAGTAGAGATAACATCATAAGGAATAAGCATCTAAGGTCACAGATTCAATTCAAACACATCATCATTCAAGTATCATTCATATCACATAATCATTGATGGCGCCACGGGACCAATCGCATGCCCCGAACATGAGGGTTAATGCTTATAGCATTAACACGGCCCCGCAGCACCCTACCTCAGTACCGTGGTACGAGGGGAGTTGATCGCAACCAACCCTTTGAGAACCGCTGACGAACTCAACATCGGACCACGATCCGACACACCGCTGATGCGCCCAGTCTGTGGACCGCGATCCCCTTTACAAGGGGGGACTTACGACCTTACACACCGTTGATGCGCACAATCGGTGGGCCGTAGCGGATCAAGCCCGACACACCGCTGAGCTAAACTTAGTCGGTGGGCAAAGATCCTCGGAGACTACGGTCCTACATACCGATGTCCCACCACTCGGTGGGTCGCAGCCAGTCGTAGCCCTACACACCGCCTGATTACTCAGGTCGGTGGACTACAACCTTCCTCGGCTTGTTGGCCCCATACCGCCTGGCGCGTCCCGGTCGGTGGGTCATATCACCGAGGCCCATGTGGACCTTCAGTCCTATACATAATCTTTATATACGTGACCGGTATCTACCAGCCTGGTTAACAGTTGGGATGGTTCTCAACCCATTCAACTGCCCGTATAGTGGACCTTAGTCCTATATCATATTTATATCCCTAACTGATCTTAACCGGCCTGGTTAATAGTTGGGATGGTTCTCAGCCCATTCAACTGCCCGTATAGCCCAATTGATCTTAACCAAGTTGGGGTCCTGCATCACGTAACACACAACAGCACATAATAACACATAATTCACATAGGGAAGGGGGAGACATATAATTAAGCTTACATGTGATCATTCACATACTAAGAATAATTCCTAATGGCTCATATAACTTCCACCTAGGTCCACGGGTTACCAATTCAACTAGCATGCAATCCCTAAGACTCGTTTATCCTACGAATGGTACCCGAAATTCCAAACTAGACTCAGGCACGACAAACGGGGTCCGTTGGGACACTATGGGGAACGGGAAACATCAAACGGGGAAGCCGGGGACCCGGGGTGGGGTGTGGACCAGCGGGTATCCGGTGGGTGGGGGTAACCCGCCGGCTGCCCGCCGGTGGGCGCTGTTCCGGGCAGCGGGTAGCCGGCTGCCCGCTGCCGGGCAGCGCCTCTTTGGGCAGCGGGTAAGTGGTGGGTTCCCCCACCCCCACCTACCCCCCACTGACTCTTTTCTCATATATTCGTCCCGGGGACCTTTGTGGAACCCGAAACCATGCTTAGACACTTTTAAACGTAAATAACGACACCACGTAAGCAATTAACGGATCAAAAGCAAAAATCATGTAGGACTCATCCTATTATGACTTCTAAATGTAAACAACACCCGAACATGCGAATTCCCACCCAAATACAAATCGAGAACATCACAATACAAGTTCCCAATCCAACCGAGGGCTCTAATCCCACCCAAATCATCAAGAACATATTTAATCTTTAACATCAAGAAAATATCAAGATTCGTCAAAAATCATCACATCATAATCAAGAACTTCTTCTTAACATTAAGATCATCAAGATTATCAAGAAAGCATATAAATCATCTTATCAATCATCAAGAACATAACATAATTATCATAGAAGAATTCAATCGAGACACAAGAATAAAGAGGGAGACCAAGGAAGGAGATTATAGCGAAGAAAATAGGTTTTGTTGAGACATTGGTTACCTCTTAGCCTTAATTAATCATTCCTGGGCTATTAAGATTCTTCCCTAAGATTTCCATCCATTTTGATATCCCTAGGCTTGGTGGTGGGGAGTCCCTTGGGAATTCTTGTGTGGTAATATCTTTTGTGGTGTGACTTCTAGGTGCCTCCTATGTCCTTATATATATATATATATATATATATATATATATATATATATATATATATATATATATATATATATATTTAAGAGTCCCAATTAGGGTCTGAATGGTATGGGTTTACTAATCCTATTCCTTATAGGACTAAAGACTTGTTTTAGGGATAAGGGTCCATGGTCCATAGTGGACCATATTAATTAATTAAAGAGAATCCTAATCATAATCTGAATAGTAAAAGACCTACTTCCTTTATTCCTAATAGATAAATAGGTCTAGGATTCCTAATTAGAATCTGACTAGTAAAAGGTTTACTTTCTTTATTCCTAATAGGCTTAAAACTCTAGTTTAGGCAAGGGTCCACGATTCATGGTGGACCTTATTATTATTTAAAGGGAACCTAACCAAATTAAATCATATTTAATTATTATTAACGGGATTAATTAAATAATTAATCCGGGATTGATGGCCGTAACACGGGGTGTTACAGTGTTACCAGTACGGTGGTATACAAAGTTAATGATCACCCAGAGACGCCTCCAATGGGGGTGTTTGAGTGTGACGAATCGAGTAGGCAGCCGGTCACTACAAGACCAGTGCCTATCCCAGCTAAGCCGCCAGACGATCCAATGTGTGATGTAGATGGCGATATTGGCCAGATTGGCCACGAGGCACTTAGTGCTGCTCTGCGCTCCTGAGCGCTGGTTTTTCGTTGTTTGACGTTCCCTGTATCCTTTTTGCGCTCCTGAGCGTTTGTTTTTATTTTAGCTTGTTTCTTCATGATTAGTCTAATTTGGAATTGCCAAGGGGCGGCTTCGCAAGATTTTCGCCGCACCCTCAAACAATTTGTTAGGATTCACAATCCTTCCATTGTCTGTCTTCTTGAACCCAAGTTGTCGGGAGTCCAGGCGAATGGCATTTGTGCTAGCTTTTGCTTCCCCGAATGGGTTAGAGTAGAGGCGGTTGGTTTTTTTGAGGGGATTTGGGTCCTCTGGAATAATAACGTATCTTTAGATATTATCCAAACTCATCCCCAGTTTTTGGTCGTGCAGGTGAATGGAACCGGCCTTGAGCCTTAGGTTATGTCGTTCGTCTATGGAAGCCCTAATCTACAGCTGAGGAGGAAGCTGTTTGCTGATTTGTCATACCAAAATATGAATCTGCAAGGGCCTTGGCTTTCAGTATGAGATTACAACTCCGTGACAAGTCAGAGGGAAGTTAGTAATCCGGACACATTTAACTCATCTAGATGTTCTGACTTTTCTGAGTGGATCTTCAGGGAGGGACTACTCGATCTTGGTTTTACAGGCTCACCATTCACTTGGATGAGAGGTGTGAACTCATCAACCTTTAGGGGTGCCCGGTTAGATAGAGCCTTAGCCAACGTAGAATGGAGACTAAGATTCCCAGAAACCCAAGTTGAGAACCTTCCAATGGTCGCGTCTGATTATTCCCCTTTGCTGGTCAACACTAGTGCTACCTCATCTCCTCAGCTCAATCATCACAAGAGGTTCAGGTTTAATTTTGCCTGGACCACTCATCCGAAATTTCAAGAATTTATGGGTCGAATGTGGAGTTCAGCAGGGGAGTTAAAATCAGAAAAAAAAGTCTATAGCAGCAGCTCTACAAGTTTGGAACAAGAATGTCTTCGGTAACATTTTCCAACGAAAGAACTGCATTCTGGCTAGGTTGAAAGGAGTGCAACGCTATTTGTGCAACAAAGTTACCTCCAACTTATTAAGGCAGGAAAGAAAGCTTCGTGAGGACTTGGAGGATATTCTCTATCAAGAGGAACTCTTATGGTACCAATGATCAAGGGAAGAATGGATCAAATCGCGAGACCGGAATACCCGTTATTACCACACAGCCACTATGGTCAAGAACAATAACAAGAGAATATCAAAACTAAAGGATGAATATGGAATATGGATAGATGAGGAGGCTTCGATCAGTGACCATGTGAGAGACTATTACAAGACTTTGTATTCTGAGGAACTGGAATCCCAAGTTCAGGAATTCCCGAGAGGTCAGTTTCCTCCTTTAAGTGATTCAGATTTGTCAAAGATTGATAAGCCTTTTAAGGCTGAGGACATCAAATGAGCGTTGTTTGAAATGGAACCATGCAAGGCTCCAGGTCCCGACGGTTTCAATGCTTCATTCTATCAGAATACATGGAACATAGTAGGTGGCACTGTAGTCAGGTTCGCATTGGACTTCTTTGAGAAGGGTGCACTTCCATAATTTTGTAATGATACAGTAATCACCCTCATACTTAAATTTAACTCCCCGGAGTCCGTCAAGCAGTTTCGCCCAATCGGGCTATGTAACGTGTCCTATAAGATCCTAATCAAAGCAATGGCATCTAGACTTAAGGATATATCCAGAAAATTGATTGGCCATCATCAAACAAGCTTTGTGCCTGGTCGCCAAATCAAAGACAATATTCTAGTCTACCAAGAAATTCTAAATTCAATGAGGTGCAAGAAGGGAGCCTCAGGATGGATGGTAATGAAAATAGACTTGGAAAAGGCCTATGATATGGTCAAGTGGAGCTTTATTGAAGACACACTCACGGATATCGGGTTGAGTAGTGTCTGGGTTAGAAATATTATGTCTTGCGTGACCACGTCAAGGTTGGCAACTACTTGGAATGGGCATCAATCCAATTGGTTCAAGCCGGAACGTGGGATTAGACAGGGAGACCCCATTTCCCCTTTCCTTTTTGTTTTATGTATAGAAAGACTGAGCCACCTTATTCAGAATTCTGTGTCGTCAGGTAAATGGAAAGGTTTTAAAGTCAATAATCTAAGTCCTAACGTTTCCCATTTATTTTTTATAGATGATATGATTCTAATAGGTGAGGCAATTATAAACCAAGCAGTAGAAATGAAGGCTTGCCTGGACAGGTTCTGCAGCAGCTCCGGTCAAAAAGTGAACTTACAGAAGTCCTCCATTTATTTCTCGAAGAATACTCCAGTCGAGATCCAACTTGAAATAGAAAGTGTAGCTGGCATTCCAAAGGTAGTAGACACGGGCAAGTACCTGGGTGTCCCCTCTATCCATGGGAGATTGAAGAATGAATCCTTTGCGGGGATTTTGGAGAGAGTCCAAGCAAGGCTAGCAGGCTGGAAACTAAGAACCTTATCCTTCGCTGGCAGATATGTCCTGGCGAAATTCGTGCTCTCTTCGATTCCTTATTATACTATGTAGTCAACCCTTCTGCCGATTGGTGTAATTTCCTCCATGGAGAAACTTATTCGAAGCTTCCTCTGGGGTGGTACTGATGAATCAAGAAACTGCCACTTAATCAACTGGGATACGGTGACAAGAGCCAAATCTAATGGAGGCCTAGGCATTCGCAGGTTGAACCAGATGAACGCAGCCTTCATGACAAAGCTCGTATGGAGATTAGTGCAGAACGAAGACAGTCTTTGGATACAGCTCCTAAGAGCCAAGTATGTAGCATCCTCCTCACATTACTCAGAGTGGACCGCCAAGACAAACATGTCTAACGCCTGGAGAGGTATCCTAAAAGCCATCCCGCTTCTTGATAAGGGGGTTAGGAACGTTGTGAGAAATGGTGAAGGAACACGGTTCTGGCTGGATAGGTGGGTGGAGGATGGCCCTTTGCAGCAGCTCGCTCAGGGCCAAATTCTGCATGACGGGATACTCAGACCAGTAGCTTACTACTGGGACCCCATCGCGGGTTGGGACTGGAGCAAACTAGAACATTTACTACCAGAGAATACCCTCTGCAAGATCGCAGCAATGGTTATTTGTGAAGACCAGTCACAGAGTGATTACATTAGCTGGGCCAAAGAAGCTAGTGGGAAGTTCTCAGTCAGCTTGGCTTATGAGATTGCGTCTGATCAAGTTCCTCCATTGCAAGCGGCTATGTGAAATAATATCTGGAAATTAAAGGTACCGAATCGCATTTGTTTCTTCCTGTGGCTAGCTAAGCATGATAGGATCATGACCAACAGGGTTAGACTGAGAAGAGGATTTACAACTTGTGACAAGTGCTGGCTGTGCAACAATACAACTGAGGAAACCGAGCATGTGCTGAGAAAATGCCCTCTGGCGCAGGAAGTTTGGATAGCGATTTCTCCTACCTTTCATACGGAGTCTATCCCTAAATCATTCCCAGTCTGGTTGGATGCTGGGATTGCTTCCAGAGGGACTAACAGAAGCCCTTCTAGCAGTAGTTCCTTATTTGCCCTGACCTGTTGGTGGTTGTGGAAATGGTGTAATGAAGCCATTTTTAACAATACGTTTTTCTCTCTTGAGTCCAAGGTGGCCTGGATTAGAGCCCAGCTTGCGGTTGTCACCTCTGCCTTCTCAATGACCAGAGGTGATAGGTGTAAACAAGGGGTCCCCCACTGGAGTCTCTTAAACTGGGTTAAACCAATGGAAGGCCGCGTTAAAATCAACGTCGATGGGTCGGTGGATTTGCTCACCAGTAAGTCTGGAGGTGGTGGTGTGGTAAGAGACTGCAATGGTCTTTGGCAAGGAGGTCTCTATCTGCGGATTGGCATGTTCTCACCATTAGTAGCGGAGGCCTGGGCCTTATTAAAAAGAATCCAATTGGGGTTGCTAAAGGACTTACCTGTTTGGACATTGAATGCGATTCTAAAGAACTTGTAGCAAGCATCAATGAAGGCAGCATAGATGATGTTGTTGCGCAGAACATCCTTTTGGCATGCAGAAGAGAGTTAAGCAAGGTGGAAGATTGGAAGGTGTCTTTGATCTTTCGCGAACAGAACCACGTTGCCGATGCGTTAGCTGCCACTTCGAGAAATCATCCTAGAGGTATCCATATTCTCGAAGCTCCACCGGAAGAAATCAAGAAACTGCTTGAGGATGATGTTGGTGGCATTCCGTCTTGGCGTTTAGCGTTGTCTAGCTGATTTGTATTCTTAGTCTTGTTTGGGTCTTCCCTTTCTACTTAGATATTAAAAAAAAATTAAATATGCCTCAAACACGGATAGAAACGGGGTAGAGGACGCACAGGTGGAGTAGGCGTACCATGTTGGGACTTGGAGGGGGCACGTGGTGAACCGTGGGTGGACCGGTGTCATCCTCGTAACCTGGATCAACTTCTTGGATGGGTAAAGAATAAACTCTCAATAATCTTCAAAGCTTGCATGCTTACATATACTAATAGTGTAGGAAGCGAGAAATGTCGAAGATAACACAAGCCAAGACCACCTTGATTTCTTAATTCAACAATTTTCCCCCATTTTACTCCTTAGCTATCACTGGCAGTATCAAACTGAAGCAAAATTATAATAATTCAGCCATTTTTCCCCATTCTACTCCTTAGCTTCACTAGAAGAATCTTACTGAAGCAAAATTATAATCCATTGAAAGCGTTTGCTAGAAGTGAAGAGAAACCTAAGAGGTCATCTAGCTTTCATGACAGAGCCAAAAGGGGCCAGGCTACTAAATGCATAGTTATCACGGCGACGCCTTGGCATCCTGTCGGTAGAGACAGGACGCCTGGAGGGCTCGACTCGCCTGAAAGGGGCGAGTCGAGCAATGGCGTCGCCATGGCGTCCCAGGCGACGCCTTGGACGCCAATCCGTCGTCCAACCCGGAAACCCGGCCCATTTTTGGTTTTTTTTTTTTAAGGTAAGTAGCAACTAATAAGAAAAAAAAAAACCCTAAGTTAAGAAATAGAAAGTCGAGACTTAGTAAAAAATGCAAGAAACTGCTGCGACTCTGCGACCTTAGTCAGAAACGCAAGTCTTGGACAGTGCGACTCCGAGACGCAAACGCCAGCCCTCCCTCCCTCCTTTGCCGTTGCCCACGGACCACTGCCATCGCCGGACCACCGCCGTCGCCGGACCACCGTTTCCCTGTGAGTTGTTTCCTGATTTCTTCTTTCTTCTTCGCTGTTCGAGTGTTCGTCACTTCGTCGATTTTTCTTCTTCTTTTGTTTGTTTGTTTTCTCTTTGTTTTCATTTGTAGTGGCTTTATATACCAAAGAAATGAGTCAAATGACTTTTGTTTGGTATTTAGCCATTAATGGCCTTATGGCCACCTGGGGGCAGTGAGCAGAGGCAGTGCTCACTGCCTGCCACTTGGTCATTACTTTATTTTTTTTTAATTTTTTAAAAAAAAATTGTACATTGTTTCATGGTTGGACAGTAGGATTACACTCAATTATGGCTGCAAATTCGGAAAATGAGAGCTATGATCCATCTACCGACCCTAAGAGGAAAGCTAAATCAAATGATCCGGGATGGAAGCATGGTTTTTGGCCGGACTTGGCAAACAAAGATTTAGTCGAATGTACACTTTGCCACAAACAAATGCATTCGGGAATCAAAAGACTAAAACAACACTTGGCGGCGGGTTACGGAGATGTTGCTAAATGCCCCAAAACAACTACGGAGATTATGAGGGAAATGCAACAATATATGCAAGGCACATCAAGAATGAAGAGATCAAGGGTGGTCTTGGATGATAATGTGGATGATGATGTGCAAGAATCGACAAGGGAAGAAACACAACCATCATCTCACGATTCCATTACTTATCCAAGTTCCGGGACGGCTGGTAAGAGAAAATAAACGATGTTGAGATTTGCAGAATCGCAACCGAGAGTAGGAAAACAAACTCAATCAGTTGCATCACTACTTAGAAAGACCCTTGAAGAAGTAGTTGATGAGAGGCATTCCAAGGGTCCTACTCAAAGAACAATTGAGGCTTGTACGAAGAGTAAGGAAGAAACAAAGAGGACAATGCTACATATAGCAGATTTTTTTTATGAGAATGGCATACCATTTAATGCGGCTAATTCAAGAAGCTTTGAAGTAATGGTTGAATCAATTGGACAATGGGGGCTGGGATTGAAGCCTCCTAGCTTTCATGAGTTATGAGTACCCCTCCTTTTGGACTCAAAGCAAGCGACTGATAAGTTGAAAGAAAGACATAGACTTATTTGGAAGCAATACGGGTGCACACTCATGTCTGATGGGTGGACCGATAAGAGAAGTAGACATCTGATTAATTTTCTTGTGAATAGTCCCGAGGGGACTTTTTTCTTGGAGTCGGTTGATGCATCGAGTGAGTCACACGATGCAAGAATGTAAGCTGGATTGTTGGAGCAAAAAGTCGAAGAAGTTGGGAAAGAAAATGTCGTTCAAATAGTGACCGACAATGGAGCAAACTATAAAGCCGCAGGCAAACTTTTGGAGGAGAGGATTCGGACATTATTTTGGACTCCTTGTGCAGCACACTGTCTTGACCTCATGCTAGAGGACATGGGAAGATGACGGAGTTCAAGTCCAAGATTGCAAGTGGTAGAAATATTACCACTTTCATTTATAGACATGGGCAAATCCTTAGTGCCATGAGAGAGCATACGGGTGGGCAAGATCTTATAAGAGCTGGAGCTACTCAATTCGCCACAACATTACTCACTTTACAGAGTTTGTACAAGCACAAAAATGCTTTGAGAGCTCTATTTGTTAGTGAAGATTGGGTTCGCTCAAAATTATCCAACACCGAAGCGGGTAAAAAGGTGTGTGAGATCGTGTTGTCGTATAGATTTTGGACTGTGGTTGAGGATCGCTTGAGGGCATCACATCCCATTTTGATTGTGTTGAGGATCGTTGATGCTGATAGTACTCCAGCTATGCCCGAGCTTACGATGGCTATGTTGGCTGCTAAGAAAAAGCTCAATGAATCATTTGCAAGCAAGCAAAGATTGTTGGGAAAGTTGATGGCTATTGTAGAACGAAGATGGGATGATCAGATGGGAGTGGATTTATATGGAGCCGCCTTATTTTTAAATCCTTCTAAATACTTTGACCTTAAGGCGACGGATAGTGCATGTGCTCGTAAGCAACGAGCCATATTCAACACAATACTTCATAAGATGATTGACGATGATGACTTGCAAGTGAAGATTAGCAATCAAGCAAATAACTACAATAACATGAGGAACGACTTTGGAATTCCATTAGCAGTCAAGCAACAAAAAGCAAAGACTCCTCGTAAGTAATACTATCATACTAAGTAAATAACTACTAACACACTAAGTACAAAGTATATTAAATTAAATATTATAAATCTTAAACTTATTTTGTAGTTGATTGGTGGACTTAGCATTGAGCTTCAAACACTAGCAATGCGCATCACAAGCCTTTGTTGTTCATCTTCCGGTTGTGAGCGCAATTGGAGCACATTTGAATTTGTAAGTATAGTTTTCCTAATTAGTAAATAGTAAATAGTATTATAGAAATTATAATTTATCTAAAATTTTAATACAAGAATTTTAAACTTGTTTATGTTTCTACTTTTACTTTTTTAGATCCATACAAAGAAAAGAAACCGCTTAGAGCATAAGAGATTGAACGACTTGGTCTATGTTCAATACAATCGCAAAATTGCAAGTAGGTCTCAAAAGATGCGTGAACAAGGCTCCAACTTTAATCCATTGGTCTTAGAAGAGTTCCAATGGGACAATGAATGGATTAATGGTGGTGAATCTAGTGATGATGTTCATCCCGGGGGTGATCTTACATGGAGGCATGTTGATGAAGCAATTGGTGCATCAAACAACCTTGAGGGCTCTCATCTTTCTACAAGAGCTCACGCGGGGGAAGGTTCACGTGCACAAATGTTGAGCTATTCACGACGCCGCAATGCTTCTACTAGTACTCCTTCTAGTTCTAGGATAGATGAGGAAGAACAAAATGAAGAAGAGCATTTTCCTAATGATGATGAAGACATTGAAGATGAGGATGATGTTCAAGATGATGATGAAGTGGGAAATGAAGATAGTAATGATGGCAATGAGAGAGAAACAAATATTGATGACTTCTTGATGGACCTTTGAGCCTTTGAACTTGGATATTGTTGTCTTGTTGATTATTCTAGTATTCTACTTGTGTAGTTGTGTTACTTGTGTGTTATGTAGTTGGTAACTTGGTACCTTAATATGTTGAATGCTTGAATACTTGAATATGTTTAATTGTTTAGAGTTTAGACTTTACCATGTTTAAACTTTAGATATATATTAATATATATATATATATATATATATATATATATATATATATATATATATATATAATATATAATTATATATATATTGTTCTTCCTAACTTGTCGCCTAGGCGACAAGTCGGTCGGGGGGCGCCGCGACTTAACAGGGCGCCGTGATAACTATAACTGAATGCACTCTAAGAATGCACAAAGATTATAAATTCTTCAAACATCTTCTTGATTAAGTGGATTATCTTTGTTTTAATCCATTCTAGCAAGTGGAGACTCTACTTACACCTACTTTGAACAGATTAGTAGAGAAACGATTAGTGAACGAATGAAGCTTTTATAAGATGATGTGCCAGGCTGCAATGCGGTGCAAAAAAATAATGAATGGCTGGTGTTTTGAGTCAAAGGAAAATCTGCAGAATTCTAAAAGTTCAGCTAGTTTTCATAATAAATTGATTTTATCAACTCTAATTAAAACCAAAACAAAATGTTAACATAAGGGCCACCAAAATGCTAACTTAATCTTTAAATTGTATGCAAACTGACAAAATGGTCTAACAAAGAGAGCACTAATATATGTGTATATCTCTTAACAAAGACGTTACTGCAGCTTCCTAACACAATGCAAGGGCCACCATTGATTTTATTACATTGCTCATCTTCATAATCTGTAGGTTTGGAGTAATATCCAACTCTACTAAATTATTCATGACATATAAAAAGTTTGACAAATGACTAAAATACTATATTATATATTCTGTAGTTCAGCACCATAATAAAACCCAGCCATCCAAGATTATAGTCAATTATAAAAGCATGGTGGACGCTAAATTCAATGTTTAATACTGAACTTTACCCATAAACTCCTAATAACTGTTTCAAGTTTGGACTTATCTGCTTCATTTGTGCTTTCTAGAGAGTAAACTACAGAAGAAGTTTATCAACAAACCAAAAACAGATTACCCCCACCTAAAATTGGGGACTTTTATATGCTACATGGTTTCCTATCTGTCTAGTGCAACATGCATGCCGGCAGACCCCAATCAAGCTACGAATGCACAACAAACAAACTGCCAAAAGCTCAATTCAAGCATCAATGTGCTCCAGGAAAACAACCCAAATTACCAATTTCAAAATCGCGCGGAATATGACTAAAAACCATGAGAACCGACACTAACCTCGCAGACCACACCGGTGCACCGTCCGTCGCCGTGCAGATACCCTAGAGGTTATCACGGACACAACCCGGTCGAAAACACCACGATTAGTCGTGGCCGGAGGACTGCGTCTGAACGATCGTGTCATGGTCCTGAGTGTTAAAGAAGGAAATGAGAAGATGGGGCTGGAATTAAAGAGCAGGGAAAATAAGCTAATTGTTGGAAGACGAGGACCAGTACGACGTCGTTCGCGGAATTCCTCTTAGCCGTTATCATTTAAGCCTACGACGTCGTATGAAACTAGCTGTTGGAGGCCGTTGGGGCGTTTAAGGAGAAACGACGCCGTATGGAAGAAGCGGTTGAAATCACCCCAGCCTTGGCGTTTCTGAGAAGGGGATGCCGGAAAAAGAGAAAATGGCGAGAATTCCGGAAGTTTGTTAGCTAGCTTTGGAAGCATTAGCATAGTTGTCTATTAATCTTTACATTTTGTAATTTTGGGATTTTTTATGCTTGCTGAATTGAATCAAACCCTAATTTCCTTTCTCCTAAACCTAAATTCTTCCCTATTCTCTACCTCTTTCTTCTCTGATTCTATACCTCTTCTTCTATCTTTTGTTGCCATTTTCCAGGTTTGTGACATGTGGTATCAGAGCCCGTAATGGGAACCCAGCCTACATCATCTATGGAAGACAGAATAAGCCGGATGGAGGCTCAACTACTAGAGCAGGACATGAAATTTACAACTGGATTGCAAGGTCTAGGGGACTCATTCCAGGAGTTAAGAGACCATGCAGTGGGCTAGAAAAATGAAGTGATGGAATTGCTGAGGCTTAATAGACATCCCCACCTACCACTGAGCCATCTTCTGTCCATGGCCAGGCTAATCCTCCACACCCCAGCCCAGGGGAGGCCAGTGCAGATCATGGAAGGAGGCCAGGCAAGGAGCCTGCAGCTGAAAACCCAGCTGATCTGCAGGAGATCTCCGAGGATGAAGAAAGGCTAGGGGAGAACCAGTTTGCTCAGTATGGTGACCCTATGAGAGCTGGTAGACCAAGGATAGCCAGGAGGGTCCAGTTTGATGCTAGACCAGGAAATGAACAGCTATTGAGGTACAAACATGAATTCCCTACTTTTGACTATGAAAACTCTAGACTGTGGGTTGTGAGATGTGAAAGATTCTTCATGTTAGCTAGGATTCCTAGAGATGAAGTTATGCATGTTTTAGGTGTGAACCTATCTGGAAAAGTAGCCCTATGGTATGAAGGATACCTTAATGGTTTAAGGGAGGGGTCCCAATGGGTTATGTTTGCTAGGGCAGTGTGTAAGAGATTTGTGAGCATAGTATGGATGTGATGGAAGAATTCTCAAGATTTAAACAATGGGGAAATGTGGTTGACTATTCTGACAAATTTGAAGAGTATAAGGGCTTGCTGTTACAAATTTATCCATACCTAATAGATCAGTACTTCCTTGATAGCTATGTGGTAAGGTTGAAGCAACAACTTAGATTTTTTGTGAGGACATCTAAACCCAATAACTTGGAGGATGCCATGTGGTTGGCCAGACAATTTGAGAAGGGGTTAAAGGTGAGTGAGCCACAAAAATCCTTTTCCCACAAGCCAGCTTATACTACCCAAAAAAACCAATCCTTTTCCAAACCCTATAATTCCAAAGCCACTGAACCAAACAGATCCCAAAATAGCCAAAAATCCCTTAAAACTACAGCCTCTAATACCCCCCAAATACACACCCGATCACCTGAAATCAGTAAACTTAGAACCCAGCTCAGGGAGCAAAACAGATGCTTCAAGTGTTTTGACCCTTGGAGCCCTGGCCATAAATGTAAAGGACCAACCTTCAACATAATGGAAGAAGTTGAGTCCTTAGAACCTGAGGAGGAGCCCAGTGAGGATCAAAAGGTGGATGAGGAAGTGGGGGCTGATCTGGGACAGGAAGAAGCTGAAGTCACCTTGTGTGCAGTTATTGGAGGGGAAGGCATTAACACTATCAAGCTGGTAGGGTCTGTCAACAAACAATCCATTGTAATCTTGGTAGATAGTGGAAGTACACATAGCTTCTTGGACCCTAGGCTGCTCAACCAATTAAAAATCACTCCTGAGAAGGTGAAACCCCTTACAGTGACAGTGGCTAATGGGGAGAAACTGGTCTGTGATTCCATATGCTATGGCCTCAAGTAGCAAGTACATGATGAGCCCTTTGAGAGAGATTAGAGTGCTGAAGTTGGGTGGTTGTGATATGGTCCTAGGTATGGACTGGATTGACAACTTTACTCCAATCCAGTTACATACCAGGCCCCCTAGCATATCATTTCACAAAGATGGCAGGAAGGTGTTATTGAAGGGTATGACCAAAGGCATTTCCTTACATTCTGCTACTAAGAAGGAAATAAGGAGGTGGAAGATGGAAGGAGTACAAGGATACTGGGTTCAAGGGGAAATCCAACTTGCCCAGGGGGGTGAGCTATTAAGTTGTCAACAAGCAGAATCCAATGGTAACAGTTCTGAATTGGCTGGAATTCTGTAAGAATATAACGATCTGTTTGTAGATCCTAAGTCATTACCACCTAGGAGGCCATTTGATCATGACATTCCATTGATCAAAGGAGCTAAACCTGTGAATTTCAAACCCTATAGGTACTCCTTTATGCAGAAAAACACAATAGAAAGGATGGTTGAGGAAATGTTGTCAGCTGGAATTATCTCACACAGTACATCACCCTTTGCTTCCCCAGTGTTGTTGGTACCTAAGAAAGACAACACATGGAGGTTTTGTATGGACCACAGGGCCTTAAATGAGATTACTATCAAGAACAAGTTTCCCATTCCCTTAGTTGAGGACTTGTTCTCTGAATTGGCCCATGCAAGGATTTTTACTAAGCTGGATTTGAGGGCTGGATACCATCAAGTCAGGACGAAGGAAGGAGAGGAATACAAGACAACCTTCAAAACACACCTAGGGCAATACGAATTTAAGGTAACGCTCTTTGGATTAACAAATGCACCAGCTACTTTTCAGTCCCTAATGAACTATGTGTTTAAAGCTTTGATTAGAAAGACAGTGCTAGTTTTCTTTGATGACATTTTGATCTATAGCCCCTCTCTGGAAAGCCATTGGAGTCATTTAAGGGAAGTCCTAGAGGTAATGAGGAAACATCAGTTGTTGGCCAAACTTAGCAAATGTTCCTTTGCTAAGACAGAAGTGGAGTACCTAGGGTATATCATCTCTGAGAAAGGCCTGCAAACAGATCCTGCTAAATTGGTTGAAGTGGCAACTTGGCCAAAACCTGCTAACATTAGGGAGTTGAGAGGATTTTCGGGTCTTACAGGCTACTACAGGAGGTTCATAAGGGCTTATGGCACAATCAGTAGGCCTCTCACCAATATGCTTAGAAAAGATTCCTTCCAGTGGAGTGGGGAATCTGAGGCTGCATTTGAATCCTTGAAGCAAGCCTTGTGTGGAGCCCCAGTCTTAACACTTCCTGACTTTGATAAGGAGTTTGTGGTGGAAGCTGATGCCTGTTATAAGGGGATGGGGGCAGTGCTTATGCAAGAAGGAAGACCAGTTGACTTTGATAAGGAGTTTGTGGTGGAAGCTGATGCCTGTTATAAGGGGATGGGGGCAGTGCTTATGCAAGAAGGAAGACCAGTAGCTTATTATAGCAAAGGATTTGGGCCTAAGCATCTAAGGCTATCAATTTATGAAAAGGAGTATCTCTCTATCATCAATGTTGTAGACAAGTGGATATCTTATTTGGTGGGTAGGCCATTCACTATCAAAACTGATCACCAAAGTTTGAAATTCCTACTGGATCAAAAGATTACCACAGCAATGCAACAAAAAGGCTTAACCAAATTACTAGGGTTGAGTTATAAAATCCAGTACAAGAAGGGTGTAGAGAATTGTGTAGCTGATGCCTTGTTTAGGAGGGATCACAGTGAGTCATCTGAATTACTGGCTATTTCAGCTGCAAGACCATTGTGGATAGAAGAGATTATGAGTAGTTATGAAGGGGATGAGATGGCTTCCAAACTGCTTACTGAAAACCTGATTGCACCTGAGGAAGGATCACTGTATAGTGTAAAGGAGGGCCTGATTAGATATAAAGGGAGATTGTACATTGGAGGAAATGGGAACTTGAGGGAAAGGCTCTTGACACAAATGCACAACTCTCCTATTGGAGGACATTCAGGGCAGCAAGTCACCTATCATAGGCTCAGGCAACTTTTTTATTGGAAGGGCGTGAAGAAAGAAGTAAAGCTCATGGTCAGAAGTTGTGATGTTTGTCAAAGATGCAAGGATGAAAATGTGGCATATCCAGGGTTGTTGCAACCATTAAAGATCCCTGACCAAGCTTGGATGAGCATCTCTATGGACTTCATAGAAGGATTACCTAACTCTCAAGGCAAGGAAGTCATACTAGTGGTTGTGGATAGATTCACCAAGTACAGCCACTTCTTGGCCCTCACACACCCCTATACAGCTGAGAAGGTGGCTGAGCTATTTATGGAACATGTCTACAAGCTTCATGGGTTGCCTCGGAACATTGTAAGTGACAGGGACAAAGTGTTTTTGAGCAAATTCTGGTAACACTTGTTCAAGCAGCTACAGGTGAATTTGAATATGTCAACTTCTTATCATCCACAGGTGATGGGCAGACTGAAAGAGTTAACAAGTGTTTAGAAACCTACTTAAGGTGCATGGTGTTTCACAGGCCAAAAACATAGGCTAAGTGGCTTCACTTGGCAGAACATTGGTATAACACCAATTATCACACTTCACTGCAGTGTTCCCCTTTCCAAGCACTCTATGGGTATATTCCTCCATCCTTAGCTTTTGACATATCAACAGAAGGGGAGGGAAGTGACTGATTCAAGGATAGGGCTACCATGATAACCTTACTAAAGGACAATCTCCAAAAGGCTCAAGCTAGGATGAAACAACAAGCTGATAGACACAGAAGTGAAAGGACATTTGAACTAGGGGATTGGGTATATCTCAAGATACAACCCTATAAACAGGTTACCTTGGCAGTTAGGTCCAACATCAAGCTAACTACCAGGTTCTATGGGCCTTATGAGGTGATTGAGAGAGTTGGGGAAGTAGCCTACAAGCTCAGGTTGCCTGCAGAAGCTGCCATCCACCCTGTGTTCCATGTCTCATTACTTAAGAAAAAGGTGGGTGATGGGGTGGTACCTCAGGCAGAATTACCCACCACAGATGCAGAAGGCATGATACTGACCCATCCCAAAGCTGCCCTGGCCAAGAGATTGGTAAAGAGAAAGAATGCACCTGAGGTGGAAATTCTTGTGCAATGGGCTAATCTACCCAAGGAAGCAGCCACATGGGAAAATTACCACCACATCACAAAGCAATTCCCAAATTTTGATCCTTGGGGACAAGGGTCCAATGAAGAGGAGGGTAATGTCATGGTCCTGAGTGTTAAAGAAGGAAATGAGAAGATGGGGCTGGAATTAAAGAGCAGGGAAAATAAGCTAAGTGTTGGAAGACGAGGACCAGTACGACATTGTTCGCGGAATTCCACTTAGCCGTTATCATTTAAGCCTACGATGTCGTATGAAACTAGCCGTTGGAGGCCGTTGGGGCGTTTAAGGAGAAACGACGCCGTATGGAAGAAGCGGTTGAAATCACCCCAGCCTTGGCGTTTTTGAGAAGGGGATGCCGGAAGAAGAGAAAATGGTGAGAATTCTGGAAGTTTGTTAGCTAGCTTTGGAAGTATTAGCATAGTTGTCTATTAATCTTTACATTTTGTAATTTTGGAATTTTTTATGCTTGCTGAATTGAATCAAACCCTAATTTCCTTTCTCCTAAACCTAAATTCTTCCCTATTCTCTACCTCTTTCTTCTCTGCTTCTATACCTCTTCTTCTATCTTTTGTTGCCATTTTCCAGGATTGTGACATATCGTGATGCCTCCGCGACTCTGTACGAAGCAGCCAAGGGCGGTGTTGCTGGCGAGAATGACTGCCTGGACTTACCCTTCCATGAACGGCGACTGCCACCTGACCGAGCCATTGATTACCGCACAAACCTCCGGCGAGAACGAGAGCTTAACAGTGATAGCTTAGGCGGTGGAGAACGTAAAAAGGGGGAAAAGAAAAACAAAAAGCCCAACTCCTAGCTGATTGTAAAAAGATGTTTGGTAAATTAGCTAATAGCTGATACATACAAAATGACTTTCTAAAAAAGTTGATCAAAAAAAGCTGCTTTGATCAAATACTCATATCACTTAATTCTGTTTTTATGGCTATTATTAATTATTAATAGTGAGCTTATTAATTTCTTCAACACAATTTCATATATATATATATATATATATATATATATATATATATATATATATATATATATATATATATATATAGGGAAGAGATCGGGTGCATTTGTGGCTTCCCGTGCGGTTGTGCGGTTGATTAATGTGCGTGAGTTTTATACTTAATGTGCGTGAGTCTTGTGCTTAATGTGCCTAAGATTTGTACTTAATATGCGTTAGTGTGTAATGTTAATGTGCGTGAGTTTTGTACTTAACGTGCATAAGTATTGTCCATAATGTGCGAGAGATTTGTGCTTAATGTGCGTGACTTTTAACACAATCACACAGGAAGCTATAAACACAATACATTCAGACCAGAAACTCACACATATTAAACACAAAAGTCAGACGAAGACGAAGATGTATATGATGAAGAACAAAGAGAGGGGAAGAGATGATTAAGGGAATAGGAAGAGAAGACGAAGACGTGTATGATGAAGAACAGAGAGAGAGAGAGAGGAAGAGAGGATTAAGGGAAAAGAGAGGAAGAGGAGACGAAGACGAAGACGTATATGTACAGGAGCAACAGGAGCATATTAACACACCCACACACATTAAGTACAAATCTCAGGCACATTAAGCACAAGACTCAGGCACATTAATTACAAAACTCACGCACATTAAGTACAAATCTCAGGCACATTAAGCACAAGACTCACGCACATTATGTACAAAGCTCACGCACATTAATCAACCGCACGGGAAGCACCCAACCGCACTGGAACCTTTCACTATATATATATATATATATATATATATATATATATATATATATATATATATATATATATATATATATATATATATATATAATTTTATATTTATAATGATATGTGTAATTTATAATGTATTTTCTATTCTAATTATTTTATCAAATTAATTTTGTTTCATATTTTGTTATGAATATTTTTATAAAGTTTTGATATGCTTTATTTTTTACTCATATCCAATAATATTTATTGCCATACTTTTTAAATGTTTCATTTTTTTCAAACTATCTCTTTTGTGTAACGTTTATCCGTTACTATTATTATAACATTAGGATAAGTTATGATAATATTCAGTATTTGATATGTGGTGCAACACTAATAACCTAATAACTAGACTACCATTATGATTAGGAGTCTAGTTAGGGTTTAGGAGACCTAAAGACAATCAACCACAATGATGGCCAGTGGTTATATAAGGTCACTAGTCCTCTCACTACTCACATTACATACCTCATACACCATCTAGAGAGAGCTGAGTAAAGTGAGAGACAAAATACTCGTTACCTCTGCAGCAGTCCAGATTGTTCAACCGTGTTAAGAGCTATGGCTGGAGGTTAGTCGGTCATGTTATCACATATTATGTGATGCATGTGATATTTTAGTCTAACAGTTGATATCAGTCGTCATAAATAATCTCTGCCTAGTTTTTTTTTTAATTGCCTAAATATTTGCATATGTTGTATACGGTTTTATATAATTGAGATGCATATGTGAATATTCTTGAGTTCGCAATTAAATTGTCTGGGCTGCTGGAAATTAAGTTTATTCCGCATTAAGAAACAAAAAAAAAAAAAAAAGAAATAAAATAAAAAATAAAAAATTGGATAATTAATTTTTTAGCCTGCTGCTTCGCCGTTTTTCTCTCGCTGGTGGTGGTTGGAGCTTGACCTCCAGTTTGTCTCGCCGGCAGTCGTTCTGGTCAAGGGGACCTGGGCCGGGTCTCCTGAATTGATATTTGGATTTCATCAATTCTTTCAGTTTAATATCATCATCATATATGGACTTCTTCTAATTTAATTATCCAATTGAATTGAAAATTTTTTTAAGTCTATTATTAAATTATTATTCAACTTTTAATAATTATTCAGTTTTAATTTTTCAGTTGAATTTTAATTTAATAATGTTTTTCAGTTTAAATTGTATTAAGTGTTGCAATTTAATTGTGGAGTATTTGTGAGTAATGTGCATAATCTGAGCATGCTATTTATCTCTTTATTGCAATAATTATTTGATTGTTATAATTATGCCTATAGAAAAGCATGTTCATTAAGAAAAATTTAGAGCCTTTTAGGTCTGAATTATATGCTTTGCATGATTTAGAGCCTTTTAGGTAAATTAGTGTCTTTCAGGTTAGATTATGCATATTATTACTGAATCTTCAGTTATTACTCCACTCGTGCTCTTATAAAGTTCAAAGCACATAAAGTACATAAAAAATTCGTAGTTCACCCTATTCAAAACCTTATCCATAGGTGAAATTACACTCTTTAGATCTCTCAAACGATTTTACTTCAAAACTGAGAACACATGAATTAGAGAAGTTTCTTGGGGAGGAATACTAGTTCTATGGCCCTGGCTTAAAAGCCTTGTTGCTACTAGTCCCCTTGCGACGCTACTCTGTCTAAGGAGTTGGTTTTTAACCGAGCTTCGCCTCAACCAACTTTCCTAGGAGTATACCTAAAGATTGTCTATCATATTTTGGTTTAATCTGTTTGTTTATTAGGCTTTCTTGCTAATGTGATTATGTTCTTTGGTTAATTAAAGAGTAGCCACAGCATCTTTAATTTACCAAAATTACATATTAAGTTTTACTCACATAAAGTCGAAGCAAGAATATTGTAGTTAATTCTGCGTGATATGACAAAATTTAGCCCACAGGCAATTTTGTTATATTTGTAGGGTTAATTAGGATGAAATACCATACTATGATCATAATTTGCCCACTGGGATTATGTATCGGCATATAGTTTTGGTAGTTTTGTCATTAAGGGTGGAAAAATTAAAATCGCACCCATTCCGTTTCCACCATTTAGTATTGGTAAATTCATTATGCATAAAAATTTAGCTCACAGGAAATTTTTATGGCATCCGAATTTATCTTTTGCATAATTTTACATTGGTAATATTATGTACTTCAGTATCTCTCTCTAATTCTGTGCCTCGAAAATATTCTAACCAAGCTTTCAATTTTCTTTTACAGTCACTCTTCCAATCACTCAATCAATAACTATCGATATTCCTATCCTTAAAGATGATAATCACAAAGAGTGGAAAGACGCTGTTCTATTGAATTTGGGAATATTAGGGTTTGATTATGCTATTCACAATGAGAAGCCTCCTGAGCTTACTACGGAAAACACTGAGGAACAAAAAACGCTATACGAGCGATGAGAAACAGCCAATCGCTTGGGCGTATTCCTCATTAAGTCCAAAATTTCCAGAGAGATTCGTGGTCCCGTCGATGAAATTGAGGAAATTGAGCCATTACTCATAGCCATCGATGAGCAATTTGTTGACGCGAACAAATCTTTGGCAAGTACCCTAATAATGAAGTTTATCAATATGCGTTTTTCCATTGTTAAGGGAACGCGGAAACACATCATGCAACTCAGGGACATTGCGGCTCAATTGAAGAAGTTGAAAATTATTCTTCCAGATGCCTTTGTTGTGCACTTTGCACTAAATACCCTATCTCAGGACTATAATGCATTTAAAATTTCCTATAATACACATAAGGATGAATGGTCTATCAATCAATTGATTACCATGTGTACTCAAGAGGAAATACGGCTTATGACTGAGCTTGGGGAAAGTGCTTTAATGGCCACAACAAGGCCTAAAAGAAAGTCTAGAAAGCCTAAGGGACTTACCATGGCTGCTAAGGGGAAACTAACCCCTAAAGCAGACATTAAGAAGATACAAAAGTGTTTCTTTTGCAAAAAGAAGGGACACATGAAGAAAGATTGTATCAAGTTTAAGAAATGGATGTCCCAAAAAGGTAACATTTCATCTTCTTTTGTTTGTTTCGAATCTAACATGTCAGAAGTTAATACTAATTCCTGGTGGGTTGACTCTGGTTCAGCAATCCACATTGCAAACTCTTTGCAGGATATGACAAAACTGAGATAGCCGTCGGGAACTGAGTGTAGCATCTTCTCTGGAAACAAGATTGCATCACCAGTAGAAGCTGTCGGAGTTTGCAATTTAGTTTTGGACAATGGTTTTGTATTGACGTTAGAAAAGACATTTTATGTTCCTAGTTTTTCTAGGAACTTAGTTTCAGTTTCTAGACTTGTACCCTTCGGATATTCTTTTGAATTTAATGCCAATGATTTCAAGTTATTTCATTATTCTACTTGTGTTGGTACTGGTACATTTTCTGATGGTCTTTTCCGTTTTAAATTAAAGAATGATTCAGTTTACAATTCTTTACATGTTCAAAACGGCACCGAACGGTGTAATATTAACGACAATTCCTCAATGTTGTGGCATCGGAGATTAGGTCATATCTCCCTTGAGTGTATTAAAAGGTTGGTAAAGGATGGAGTACTTTCTACTCTAGACTATACTGACTTTGAGACTTGCATTGACTGCATTAAGGGTAAACAGACAAACAAGTCAGAGAAAGGTGCCAATAGAAGTACAACGTTGTTGGAAATTATTCATACTGACATATGTTGTCCTGACATGACAATGCCTGGTCATAAATATTTCATCACCTTCATTGATGACTTCTCAAGATTTTCTTATGTGTATTTACTCCATCATAAACATGAAGGATTGGATGCCTTTAAATCATTTAAAGCTGAAGTTGAAAACAAATGTAACAGGAAAATACACATAGTTAGGTATGATAAGGGTGGTGAATACTATGGTAGATATACTGAGAATGGACAAGCACCTGGTCTATTTGCTAAGTTTCTTCAAGAGCATGTGATTGTTGCCCAATACACCATGCCTGGTTCTCCGGACCAAAATTGTGTAGCTGAAAGAAGAAACTGGACCCTTTTGGATATGGTGCGGAGTATGCTTAGTAACTCTAAGCTTCCTAAGTCGTTGTGGGATGAAGCACTTAAGACGGCAACGTATATATTAAACCGTTTTCCAACCAAGGCTGTCCCTAAGACACCGTTTGAGTTATTCAAATGTTGGAAACTGAGTTTGCAACATATGCGTGTTTGGGGATGTCCGTATGAGGTGAGGATATATAACCCACACGAGAAGAAACTTGATCCAAGGACGATTAGTGCTTTCTTTATTGGATATGCACAATCTTCTAAGGGTTATAGATTCTATTATCCATCTCATACTACTAAGATAGTGGAATGAAGGAATGCTAAATTTCTTAAAGATGACTTGATTAGTGGGAGTGATCAGTTTAAGGCAATGTTGCAAAAATCGCGCCTAGGCGCCGATTAATCGGCGCCTAGGCGCTAGGCGCCATTGCGCCGCCGCGAGGAACGGCCTCCTCCGCGGTCGGCCGCCTAGACCGCCTAACCGGCCGGTTCGGCGCTATAAATTTTTTTTTTTTTTTAATGTTGAAAAAGTTTCGGAAGGCATAACTTTTGACTCGGTTGTCCGTTTTGGACAATTTTTTTTTCAAATCGCGTATTTTTTCGAGATCTATCCACCGCAAATAGCCGAAGGCAGTTTGGTCCACTAATTTCTCAAAAAAATGCTTCTTTAGCTCTTAATTTTAGTTTTTTATGTATTTAGATGATTTAAACAATCTTTTGAACACTTTTACAACCACTTTCGTAAATAATTTATAAGAAATAACTATGGAAACCTTATGTTTTATTACTAAATTTTAAAAATTTTTAATTTTTAATTTTATTTTTAATTAAAAAAATTTAAAAAAAAATTAAAAATAAATAAAAAATCGGCGCCTAGGGGGCGCCTAGCGTGTTTTGCAACATTGGCTTAAGGACTTAGTTCCTTCCTTCGATCATACTGACTCTCGACCTTCTACGTCATCTGGTGGGGTTGTACTTATCCGCAGTGCTCCTTTAGTTCCGCCTGCAGATATACCACCTACTATTGAGGTTCCACAAACTGTTGAGGATCAACCTTTGGAAGGACCAGTTCAGGACTTGCAGCAACCGCCTGAACTAGATTTCGAGCCAATGGTTGAACCAACTCAGGATATACAACAAGATTCTGAGCCGATGCAGACTGAACCAATTCAAGAACTGCCACCAATTCCTGAAGAGGTAGTTGCCCCGCAGCCTGTACAAGGTGATGAGGGTCCAACCTTAAGACGGTCTACTCGAATAAGGCGATCAGCAGTTCCTAGTTATTATGTTTCGTATCTACAAGAATCTGACATAGGGGCAGAAAATGATCCTGAAACATTCTCTCAAGCCACAAATTATGCATAGTCTGACTTATGGTTAGAAGCCATGAAGGATGAAATGAATTTCATGAAGGACAATGGAGTTTGGGATCTTGTTGAGTTGCCTAATGGGGCCAAGGCCATTGGCTGTAAATGGGTTTTTAAGACTAAAAGAAACTCATTAGGCAACATTTAGAGATACAAGGCCCGGCTTGTTGCCAAGGGATTTACTCAAAAAGAAGAAATCGATTACAAGGAGACCTTTTCTCCTGTATCAAAGAAAGATTCACTTCGGGTCATTCTGGCATTAGTTGCACATTTCAATCTTGAGTTGCAACAAATGGATGTGAAAACCGCTTTCCTAAATAGTGATCTAGAAGAGGAGGTTTATATGAAACAACCTGAAGGTTTCTCTTCTAGGGGTGGTGAGCATTTAGTATGTAAGCTTAAGAAATCCATATACGGTTTAAAACAAGCCTCCCGCCAATGGTATATCAAGTTCGATGGGGTAATTTCTTCATTTGGTTTTGTTGAAAATCCCTCAGATAATTGTATATACCAAAAGGTGAGTGGGAGTAAAATTTTCTTTCTTGTTTTATATGTGGATGACATCTTACTTGCAACCAATGATAAGGGGATGCTTCGTGATGTGAAACAATTTCTTTCTAAGAACTTTGATATGAAGGATATGGGTGATGACTCTTATGTTATTGGCATTAAAATTCATAGAGATAGGTCCCGGGGTATACTGGGTTTATCTCAAGAAACCTATATAAACAAAGTTTTAGAGAGATTTCATATGCAAAATTGTTCACTAAATGTTGCTCCCATTTCTAAGGGGGATAAATTCAGTTTGGACCAATGTCCGAAAAATGATTTGGAGAAAGAATCCATGGAGAACATCCCTTATGCTACAGCAGTTGGATGTCTTGGATATATTCAAGTATGTACGAGGCCGGATATTGCTTTTGCGGTTGGAATGCTAGGGCGTTACCAGCACAATCCGGGGTTAGACCATTGGAGAGTTGTAAAGAAGGTTCTAAGGTATCTCAAAAGAACCAAAGGTTACAAGCTTGGGTTTAGGCAGACGGACAATTTAGATCTTGTCGGTTATTCAGACGCGGACTTCGCTGGCGGTGTTGATTCTCGAAAATCAACTTCAGGGTGCGTCTTCATTATGGCCGGTGGGGCTATCTCATGGAGAAGTGTTGAACAGTCCTTAATAGCTACTTCTACCATGGAAGCCGAGTTCGTTTCCTGTTTCGAGGCTACTTCACAGGGTGTTTGGCTAAAGAATTTTATCTCTGGGCTTAGAATTATGGATTCTATATCTAAGCCATTGAAAGTCTACTGTGACAACTCAGCTGCAGTCTTCCTAGCTAAGAACGACAAAAGTGGAAGTCGAACTAAGCACATCGACATCAAGTTCTTAGCAATTAGGAAACATGTCAAAAATAAAGTTGTATTCATTGAACACATTAGTACTGAGTTGATGTTAACAGATCCCTTGACTAAAGGCATGCCACCATTTAAATTCAAGGATTTGGTTCAGAAAATGGGACTTTCGCCCAATTTGTAATTTGTATATATACATTCAGGTTTAATAAAATTCTTTGGCATTCAGACATTTTCTCAATTAAGTGTGTACACCTTCATTTGTTATATATTGATGAGAATATGCACTTCATGGACTTGGAATAAACATAGGGTTTATTTCATTGGGTTTTGTTTCCTAATTAAGTGCTCAATGGCAATTTGCATTTGATTATAATGGATACTACTCGCGCTAATGAGAACATATCATTATGGTTGGTGTTTTTCTGTTATTGAGTGGTAGTGCTTTCACCAAGTGGGAGAATGTAACGTTTATCAGTTACTATTATTATAACATTAGGATAAGTTATGATAATATTCAGTATTTGATATGTGGTGCAACACTAATAACCTAATAGCTAGACTACCATTATGATTAGGAGTCTAGTTAGGGTTTAGGAGACCTAAAGACAATCAACCACAATGATGGCCAGTGGTTATATAAGGTCACTAGTCCTCTCACTGCTCACATTACATACCTCATACACCATCTAGAGAGAGCTGAGTAAAGTGATAGACAAAATACTCGTTACCTCTGCAGCAGTCCGGATCGTTCAACCGTGTTAAGAGCTATGGCTGGAGGTTAGTCGGTCCTGTTATCACATATTATGTGATGCATGTGATATTTTAGTCTAACATTTTGTTGTAATTTTTCGTCCCCATCGAAAAAAATTATGTCGTCGCCCCTGTATCTAGGTATTGCTTTGTCTGCATCTTCATCTTTATTGTATTCTTCTTCCTACATAATGTAAAAGAAAAATATTAGAGAAATATGAAATCTTAGTAAATTTATAAAAATAAAGTAGATTTAATAGCATAATATTTTTAAACAAATATCTTCTTATTAACTGAATTGAATAATATATTTTAACAAACTAAATATGCCGCTTAGTCTGAAAACCATTTTCAAAATTTAGTAGCATAACCTAGTTGAGACAACCCGATGAGAATAGCGTTGCGTTGTCTCTTCTCTTCTCTTCCTTGGGGGCAAAGAGTCCTCCTCCGCAGCAAAGCACAAAAATTCTCATGAGAATGCGATGGTGGACTTGATTGCAGAGAAGCAAAGGAGAGGTGGACTGGTAGTTGTGGAGCTTTTATGAGGCAAATATGCTCTTACGATTAAGGATTTGTGAAACGGTCTCACACAAGATTTTGTTGTATATAATAGATTGATCTTATATGAAACCAATGAAACAAATGTGTTTAATATAATATAATTTTAACAAAAATGTAATAATTTTTCTTAAATTAATATAAAAATACTATTTTTTTTCATTACAAAGTATTTCAACTCTAACATATATTTTAATACTAGTATTTCATATGCGCAATGCGCAAAAATATATGCCCAATATTAATATTTAATGTTAAAATCTTAGTTTTATATATATATATATATATATATATATATATATATATATATATATATATATATATATATATATAATTGTAGAATTCATATTAATATTAATGAAGTAAGAATTATAGAAATGATATATTACTAAATATAACTATGGTAACATTTAATTAAATTTAAATAAAATCAAACTTACCAATTGAAGAAGGTAAGAAAAAAGATATTGTGTATACATGTGCATGGTAATAATAATGTGAAACATTTATAGCATAAGGTACAAATAAAATTAACAGAAAAAACAGACATAAAACCAGGGACATAACCTGGATTGAAGCTTATTATGCTTTTAATATAATACTTTTACTTCCTCATGGTTTGTAATGCTTCTCAATTTTTGTCTATCAATCACTAACAAAGTAAGGATTAAAAATTGTGCATAGTCTTTCCAATTTGAACATAAAATCAATCATTTATTATCCAAGCATTTGAACATCTATCCCGGATGTTAGCATTAATTTTGTTCCTAGCTAGAGTTGAGAATAATTTAGCTCAGCCCATTTGTTGCCCAAATCCGTTGGTCATAATTGGAGTGTAGATCTTGGATCTTTGATCTTCCACTGTGTAACTTGGATTCTTTGATCATTGGAGAATAATAGTTTCTTGTTTCGATATTAAAATAAATAAATAAATAAATAAATATATATATATATATATATATATATATATATATATATATATATATATATATATATATATATATATATATATATAGAGAGAGGGACGCACTCAGGTGCGAATAAGTGCCCATTAAGGAAATGCGAACGAATCAGCGCGCGACACGTGTCCAGATCTAATAACTTAAAAAAAACGCGGTGACATTTTCGTAAATAATTGAACATCGAATTGTAAGTAAAATATCTTATAAGTGCACCTATTTTCACCTATAAGTGCATGTAATTCTGCCTTGTTAGCATTCACTTTCCGCAACCATTCATGCACCTGGGTGTGCTTATAACTATATGTGCAACTATTTATAACTATAAGTGCAACTACTTATAACTATAGGTGCACCTACTTTCACCTATAAGTGCATGTAATTTTGCCTTGTTAACATTCATTGATCTGAGTTCAGCGGGTAGTAATACTCCTGAAAACCACTCGCAAACATTCATACACCTAGATGCAACTACTTATACCTATGTGTGCAACTACTTAGAACTATAGGTGCAACTACTTAGAACTATAAGTGCAACTAAGTATTGATGCTCAGTGTAAATTTTTACTTGCACCTATAATACATTTTACATGCACTTGTAATACATTTTACTTGCACTTCGATGTTCAATTATTTACGAAAATGTCACCGCGTTTTTTAAAAAAATGAGTGTTTCTCATCCATTAGATCTGGACACGTGGACGAACAGAATTCATTCCTATTTCGCGCCTGGGCGAGCCGTTCGCACCCGAGTGCAACTCTCTCTCTCTCTCTCTCTCTCTCTCTCTCTATATATATATATATATATATATATATATATATATATATATATATATATATATAAAAGAGGTATACTAGGTTATAAAATATACAACATCACTTCTATTTGTATAATTATTGTTAGGAACATAAGTCTAATTAACATGGGACTTAGTTAAAATAAGGAATCATTTGATCACAATCTTCAGGTGTGCAAAATAAGGTATCAAAAGTTTTTTATTTCCCTTACTAAGCAACAATGATGATCAAATCAGAACTTTTAAAGTACAAGAGATGTCAAATTTCTCTGATTACTTTTTTGATAAATTTACCAAACAAAAGAGTAACTTGATATTTTTAGTTTGCATGTAAAAATTCTCTCATAAAGTCTATAGTTATTTTGTCAGTAATCATTGTACTGGCAATTGATTGAAGTTCTATTACGGAGTATATATTTAGGGATCGATGGAAATATGTTAGGCCAGGCCAAGCTTTGAAAACTTACGCAAATTATGTTGTGCAACCGTGTGCACCATTTATAGTGCACACGGTTGCAAAAACGACGTCGTTTTGATTAAAAATGCGCATCGCACTTTAAGAAAAAATAGGTTCGATTCCTGGCAATAGCATTTTTTTGTGCATAATTTAAATTATATATCCACAAATTCATAACTATATATCCACAGTGAATGAATAACACAAAATTCAGAATGAATGAACTAAATATCCACAATGAATGAACTAAATATCCACAATTAATGAACTAAATATTCACAATGAATGAACTAAATATCCACAATGAATGAACAACATAATGCTGTTGAGGGGAATCGAAACTGAATTTTTTTTTAAATGGGACGCGCGTTTTTAGTCAAAACGACGTCGTTTTGCAACCGTGTACACCATGCATGGTACACACAGTTGCACAGCATAACTATTGGAAAACTTAGGCATGTGCCTGCTACGAAAACTTAGGTCTAAGTCTGTGTGTAGGCTTTTTTAGGCTCAAACCTAAGCCTACAATAGGTTTGATCTGGGCTTAAACTTTTTTAAAGACATGTTTAATATGTAGGTCATTAAATATCCAGCAATTTATATCGTGGACTAGGGTCCACAATGCACTATGGATCCTGTTCCAATATACAAACTTTGACTTCATAATATATAGAATTTATGTTGATAATACACATACACATAAACACGATACAATAAAGACACATAAACACTTAACATAATACACAAAATTCATATTCATAATGTACAGTCATGTTCATAATGCACAGAATTCATGTTCATTATATCATGTTTATGTGTATGTGTATTATGAACATAAATTCTATACATTATGAACATGAATTTTATACATTATAAAATCAAATTATGTGTATTAGACCAGGGTCCACAATGCACTGTGGATCCTGGTCCACGATATAACGATTGTAAATATACTCTATTGTAATCTTTATATAAGGATCTTCACATTATCCACTTTATAAAACTTACATATTTGGACCAAAAAAATTAAATCTAATATAATAACAATAATAGGTGAACAATTGCAGTCGTAAAACACAACAATTTTGAAGGTAGTGGCAAAAACAAGCATCATATCCTTAACCTCAATCGATTTTTTTAAAAAAATAAAATTAAAAACTAAGATAAAATCTCAAGACCAACTGTACTATTAATCAATCAAATATTTCACTCCACCACCTTCATTATTACTATATATATGCAAGGATGAGTATGCTACTCCGCTATGACAAGGTGTTTGGTTGGATGGAGGGAATTAGGTGAGAAAAGAATTACAATTCCATAGGAAATGAATAATGTGGAAATAAAGTGATAATTTAAATTTCAGTGTTTGGTTTGCATGAATATAATTACTGAAAATTTCAATTTCAATGTTAGATATACCTGAGAATTGAAAGTGAATAAGTAGTATAAAGTCCAAAATACTCATATTTAATAATATAAATATATATATATATATATATATATATATATATATATATATATATATATATATATATATATATAGTTAGTTAGTTAGTTTCATTTTATAAATATGAATATATATAATAAATAAACGTGAAATATATACTAATTTTATATATACGAGTATATATATTAAATTAAATAACAATAATTTATACCAGGACTATGTGGTCTAATGGTATCCGGGTTGGACTTCCATTTGGAAGGTTGTAAGTTCAAGCCTCAGTGGAGCTCTTTGTGTTTCAGAAAAAAAAATAACAATAATTTAAAGTATTCATAAATTAAAATATCATTATAACCGATCAAGAAATTTATTAAATTAATAAATATAATATTCCTTCGCCGGAGAAACCAAAATTGTAAAAAAAAAAAAGTTTGCATTTCTCGAGAAACGCAAGTGAGATTTACGTTTCTCGAAAAATGTAAATCTCACTTGCGTTTTAATTTTGACCGGAAATATGGTAAAACGCATTTCCTGAATGTGTTTTTCATATTTTCATCCAATTTTTTTGTCATATTTTGACGAATTGCATATTTCATCTTCACATTTCTGTCATTTTCCCACAATCTTATGATGTCCCAATCCTTCTAAGAACATATTTTGATTTTTCATTCCTTCCGAGATTTCTTATAATTTCCTAATTCTTCCTAGAACTTTTTCCTATTCCTCAATCATTTCGGGAACTTGTACTGATTCTCCAATCCTTCTTGGAACTTCTTCCAATTCTTAAATTTAAAATTTATCAGAATTATTTATCAACATTCTTAATCAACAGATAATAAAATTTCAAGTAAAAAATAATAAATATTTGAGAAAAGGGTCAAATAGGCCCCTAAACTTTATTCCAAAGATCAATTAGCCCCCTAAACTTTACAAGAGTGCAATTAAATCCTCAAACATGTCAAATTAGATCAATGAAGCCCAAAAACCGATAAATGACCTGTTATTACATGTCATTTCAATTCCGGCGACCGGCGAAAAAAACCGATCACCGGCGACAAAATATGGGCGTCTGGTCGTCTTCCACTAGAGAAGACGACTGGACGGCCGCCTTCTCCATTGGAGAAGAACAGCCGTCTGGTCGTCTTCTCCATTGGAGAAGGCGGCCGTCTGGTCGTCTTCTCCGGAAGACGACCAGACGGTCGGATTTTGTCGCCGGTGACCGGATTTTTACATTAGTGGCTGGAATTATTCACTGGTGGTCGGAATCTGTCGCCGGAATTGAAATGACCTGTAATAACAGGTCATTTATCAATTTTTAGATTTCATTGACCCAATTTGACATGTTTGAAGGTTTAATTGCACTTTTGTAAAATTTAGGAAGCTAATTGACTTTTGAGGTAAAATTTAGGAACCTATTTAACCATTTTCTCTAAATATTTTCAACTCAACAACACCAAAATATTATTTATACTTTCAATAAATATATCAAAACTAATTTATTCAATCATTTACTATATACCTATCCAACAATTATTGCTTATTTATTAAAATTAAAAAAAAAAATGTCACGATGTTCTAAAACATTGTGGAAATTCACGTACACATAATATTTCGTATGATGTATTTATTAGATGAGTTAATTATTGATTAGTCTTGATTAGGGTGACATTTTTACGACTTAGTCATCCATATAAATTCTTTCTCTCCCTTCAAAGTTAATGCTAGTGAAGACATTCAGTATCAAACTCTTCATTGAATTTAGACAAGGCGACGAGAATGGCGAAGCGACTCTTCTCTCCTCGTCTTCCTCCGCAGCAAAGCGCAGCAGTTCTGGCGAGAATGCGACGGCGGAGGAGCAGAGGAGGGGTGGACCGGTGGTTGTCATTGCCTGAGCCGGAGCTGCTCTTCCACCTAGAAGTGTCGCCGGTAAGGGACGCTTTTAATTTCTATTTAAAAAAAAAAAGGATTATTTGAAATTTTAAGTAGTCGGAGTCGGCGGGGGAGCGGCGGGAAGTTTGGAGGGAATCCTACCAACGGTACAGTATGATTCATTCATTCATATTTCATACCAACGGTAACAATTTCCTAATTCTGATTTCTGAGGAATTTGGAAAATCCCTCCCTACATATATTAATCTTCATACCAACGACAACTCAACTCAACTCAATTTCCTAATTCCTACATTTACGCACTCAGACACACATATACTTAATCTTCATTCATTACCTTGCTCTGCTGTGGTGTGGTGTTTATTTTCATCATATCATGGTTTGTCTTAAAGACTTTGCTCACATTACCTTTCCTGGGGGTTCTTGCAGATTTGATTATTTACTTGAGGTGTGTAAGCAAGAGAGATTGCTACTTCACAAAGAGGAACAGAAGGATAAGCAAGAAAAGAAAGGGTGCTACAATGGTGATGATGATCAATACTATTTAGGTGGGGTTGATCTCAATGAGAGTTTGATCATTCCTTCAAACCACACTGATAAGGAGGAATGGAGGAAAAGCAACACCCCAGAGTCTATTATTTCACATTCCAGTGGCAGTGACAGCAGAGCTTCATACCAAAGGTAACTCAACATTTGCTATATCCCAATTTTGATTTGTGATGGGATTTGGAAACAAATTTAGTATATATGTATTTTGTATATGATTCATCCCTACATATAGGCAGACACACAACTAATCAATCTTCATTCATTCTTAACTAGACTTTCTTTAGATTTTCTTCTGTTCTGAACTCAGTGTCTTTATCTGCTATATATTCAGTTTTCAATACATACCTTGTTGTGTGGTGTTTATTTTCATCATGGTTCTGTCTGTAGTTTTTCTTCTGTTATGAACTCAGTTTCTTTTGTCTGCTACATATTCAGTTTTTAATAGATACCTTGTTGTGTGGTGTTTATTTCTATCATGGTTCAGTCTGTAGTTTTTCTTCTGTTATGAAGTCAGTTTCTTTTATCTGCTATATATTCAGTTGTCAATACATACCTTGTTGTGTGGTGTTTATTTTCATCATGGTTCTGTCTGTAGTTTTTCTTCTGTTTTGAACTCAGTTTCTCTTATCTCTATATATTCAGTTTTTAATACATATTACATACCTTGTTGTGTGGTGTTTATTTCCATCATGGTCCAGTCTGTAATTTTTCTTCTGTTCTGAACTCAGTTTCTTTTATCTGCTATATATTCAGTTTTTAATACATACCTTGTTGTGTGGTGTTTATTTTCATCATGGTTCATCTTAAAGACTTTGCTGACATTACCCTTCCCGCGGGTTCTTGCAGATTTGATTATCTACTTGCGGTGTGTAAGAAGGAGAGATTACTACTTAAGAAAGAGGAACAAGAGGATAAGCAAGAAAAGAAAGGATGCTACAATGATGATGATGATCAGTTCTGTGGGTTTGATGTCAATAAGAGTTTGATCACTCCTTCAAACTATACAGTGCCTTATAAGGAGGAATGGAGGAAAAGCAACACCCCAGAGTTTGTTAGTTCACATTCCAGTGGCAGTGGTGACAGCAGAGCTTCATACCAACGGTAACTCAACATTTGCTATATCCCAATTTTGATTTCTGACGGGATTTGGAAACAAATTTAGTATATATGTATTATGTGTATGATCCATCCCTACATATAGGCAGACACACATATACTCAATATTCATTCATTCTTAACTAGAGTTTCTTTAGATTTTCCTCTGTTCTGAACTCACTTTCTTTATCTGCTATATATTCAGTTTTCAATACATACACTTAGTCTTCATTCATTCTTAACTAGAGTTTCTTTAGAATTTCTTCTGTTCTGAACTCAGTTTCTTTATCTGCTATATATTCAGTTTTCAATACATACACTTAGTCTTCATTCATTCTTAGCTAGAGTTTCTTTAGTTTTTTTCTGTCCTGGACTCAGTTTCTTTATCTGCTATATTCAGTTTTTAATACATACCTTGTTGTGTGGTGTTTATTTTCATCATGGTTTGTCTTAAAGACTTTGCTGACATTACCCTTCCTGTGGCTTCTTGCAGATTTGATTATCTACTTGCGGTGTGTAAGCAAGAGAGATTACTACTTGAGAAAGAGAAACAGGAGGATAAGCAAGAAAAGAAAGCATGCTACAATGATGATGATGATGATCATTACTGTGGGGTCGATCTCAATAAGAGTTTGATCATTCCTTCAAACCATACAGTGCCTGATAAGGAGGAATGGAGGAAAAAATTGATGGGATCATTTTATGGCTTATCTTGGCAGAATGTTTTGAATTCTGTGGTGCAAAGTGCAGCACGAAGAAAGACACTAGAATCTGATATTTCACATTCCAGTGGCAGTGATGACAGCAAAGCTTCTTTAAAGAGGAGGTTAAAGTCTGATGAGGTTGCGGGAAATGCTGTGGCAGAGAGGATCAATTCCAAGAAGCGAAAGAGGGGAAGTGGGGTGCCCAACAACGGTCCAGAACCACCACCAGGACTACCGGTTGAATTTAGAAATTTTATTCTCCAAAGGGCTGGTAACCGGGCAGTATGTGTCGAGAAATTGGTGATTCAAAAGGAGCTTACAAAAACGGATGTAAACAGCACCCAGAATAGGCTGTCAATCCCAGCGAGGCTTGTGAGGGAGGAGTTCCTTACGGAAGAAGAGCATCTTCTACTTTGTCAGCGCAATGGGAAGAATGTATGTTCTATAGATGAAGTTCCGTTGATCACACCAATGATGGAAGTAGCAAAGGTGAGCTTGAGGAGGTGGGAGATGAAGAAGGAAAGGGGAGTTCCCAGTGTATCTTACGTCATAGCTAATACTTGGAATGAAATAAGAAGACGGAATAAATTTGAAAGCAAGATGATAGTTCAATTGTGGGCTATTCGGGTTGGCGTAGACTTGTGGATGGCTCTAGTTAGGCTTTCTTGATCTTTTAATCAACTTACCACTTCAATTTAGGAGATACAAATATGCTCTTTGTATATGCTTTTTTGTGTTTTTTGAAACTAATTCAAAGAGTTTTGAATTTTGTTATGAATGTCTATCAAATACTGTTCAGTTCATTTTGAATGAGAGTAGGGATTATTTTGCTATATAAATGCTCTTATCTGTGTTATGGAATTCATAATATCGGTGCAGCTTCTTCTTCTGGATGTCTTTATATTGTTCTTTATATTGAGTGTTCCTTGCATATTCTAAAGAATGATTTACTGGCTCAGGTCTGAGAGGACCTGCATCTTTATGAATAAGCTGGCCCTTTGAAGGGGAATGGGATGATACAGGAATCAGATATGTCTCTTAACTAAGTGAGAACATTAAGCTATCAAGGTTACCTTGCCACATAAATAGTGTGAATCAGAAAAAACTATGACTGCATATGCATTCTGGAGAAGAGGAATGCACAGAGCTTCTAGAGATATGGGCTATAGCTGACTACTATAAATACTCAACAATTGTAAGAGAGCACCGCTTGCAGTTTCATTACTGCTTTTCAATATTTCAGTGGGATTACTTGATACAATATCAATTTTTGCCATCTAAACTACAGAATTCAGAATTCGATCTTTTCCAGTGCTTTATTTTTCTGATAACATGAAAGCATATGTTTGCAATATGTCATCGTAAATCCTAATTTGTGTTTCACTTTTTATTTGAAAAAGTTGTACCTATTGGTCAATGTGGACCGTTTGGTCCACATCCAGAATCCACTCTTCCCTGCAAAAGTATACCCTAAAAAGCTCTAGAATGTGTACAATATTCTGTCTTTCCAAGGAGAAATCACTCTGTTTAAATAATGAGGTAAGTGATTTTGGAGATGAGGCATCCTTAAGATCTCTTGGTCATTATGGTCCATGTATGTGAGAGTACAGTACTTTTTACCAGCATGTGATTTTCACATGTTTATGAGTTATGACACAAAGGTTGCCCTAATTCAGTATGCAGGCTTACTGATCATGTTTTCTGTCATTGTGTAGTACTCCATACCATAGTTTATTATATAGAAGTTTATGTATTTCTACTAGCATAAATTTCTTATTGTTACAGGATGAAATTTTGTGCAAGGCTGTTCAACGATTTAAAGGAAAAAACTGGAAAAAGATAGGTATTCCCTTCACTTGCACATTGATAATATTCTTTGTCTTTACCTCTCTGTTAAGCCTACCACTGCCACAAAGCCTACATAAATGGCAGGAGTGTTCATTGCTAAGTGGATGGTGTGAAATTGGTTTCTTTTGTAGCTTGTGTTTTTGGGGATTCCTAGAGTTCTCTCATATTGTTAAACTAATGCCCATGAATAGAAATTGATTGTTGTTCCTTTGAAGTATATATCTGTTTTCAAAGGCATTAAACTTTTTGTTTTGGTTGCTCAAGAATAATTTTAAATTTTTAGAGCATAATATATATATATATGCAAATAGATAATACACATCATTACATTTTTGAGTTCTAGTGTAGCCATTGGCAGTTGAGTTGAATAATCTGATAGAAGTAAATTATGTTTGGACTCTTATTCCTTTTTTTCTTTTTTTTAAAAGGTGGCACAACCATCTTAATCCTTCAATAAACAAAGAACCTTGGACACAAGAAGAGGAATTAGCTCTCATTCGTGCTCATCAAATTTATGGAAACAAATGGGCAGAGTTGACGAAGTTTTTTGCCTGGAAGGTAGTATACTAGTATATAAGTTGAGCAAAGATCTTACTTTCCACTATTGATGTTTTCTTTTGTGGTTGCTTTATTTTGATCTTTCGTGTTTATTTATTTTCAGGACAGACAATGCAATTAAAATTACTGGAATAGCTCAGTGAAAAAGAAATTGTATTCATATTTGGCATCAGGTTTGCTTTCACAATTCCCATATTTGTAACCTTTTCAATTTTCTTTAAAGTTTACCTAACAAATATAATGTGCATATTAGATATTTATTGGGCAAAACATCAATAGGTAGAAGGTGTGTGATGTAAGAAAAAGCCTTTGCTTTAAGAATAAAAAGGACACAGATTGAAGGTGTGTGATGTAAGAAAAAGCGGGGAAAAGGTTTAGCCTCTCTTCATGTGTTTGAAGGATCCCTCTTACAGGAAAATAAAGTGTAGCAACTTTTTTGGGTGCATTCTTCTACATTTATGCTAGTGCTAGTCTTAATGATATTGCCGTAAGTTGACATTTTTATCAGGACTTGCCTTCAGAAGTTTTATATTACCATCTGTTGTTGAACAACTTCAAAAGTGGGTTCTTATGGCTGAGGCTATCATTGAACAGAATGAAAAGGAAAATGCAGCATTAAAAGAACAAATAAACCAATTTGAGTCACAATGGTTAGAATATGAAGCCAAGATGAGCTCAATGGAGGAGGGTTGGCCGAAGAAAATTTCATGGTGAGACAAAACTCTAAAGATTTTGCCCTGAAAGGATGACCGAGTAGGTGGAGCATAATTCTCGATTGTACCAGAAGGTTACGAGTTCGATTATTGATAACACCTTCTTGGTTAAGCCCATCACACAAAGTCTTCCTAATGTGGTTTATTTTTAAGATTTTTCTTACAATTTCTTTTGTCCTTGACAAACGAATCTAATTAGTAGAATTGATGTTCTTGTAGGGAGTTTCAGCAGTAAAAGCCTTCCATGAATTGCTCATTTAGTTGAATTATAAACATTTATGATCTAAGGAAGAATGTTGAAGGCTGTACTTTCTTAAAAACATCATATGAAATTATAGTAGTTATTCTATTATATTGTTAAATCTACTATTTTAGTTTTTATTCTTTTTATTTTTAAATTTTATTTTCTGTAATGACCTCTTTTTTTGTTTTTTTTTTTTTGTTTTTTTTTTTTTTAATCTTGTTAGCTAATCAGTAAAAATTGTCTTGTGGGATCACTTTAGTAATTTTTTAATGGACATTTATAGTGGTTATAAGGTTTTTTTTTTTAGGTTTACTATTTACTATGTTCACATTATATAAGTAATTCTCTTTTCAAAAAAAAAAAAAAGGTAATTCTCATTTCTCTAAAGGATGGTATACAGTATACACAATATATATTACATAATCTAATGATAAATGAATATCTCTATTACAATAACTCAAGCAAATTTATTGCAACAAATCAACAACCAGGTACAATGCATTAGTTTTCTAACTAAGTGTAATGTGGAGCGGTGCTCGGCTAAATTTATAATCAATTATTATGATTAAATAAATTTATTATAAATAATATAATATTATTAAGTAAATAATAATATTTTGATGTTTTCAAACATTTCTAATGTTTTAATTACCTTCTTGCCAAATTAATTGTCAATTATGTTTTTAATTAGTTTAGATTTTGTTAATTTTTAAAAATGTTTTTAAATTATTATTGATGGTGATAGGAAACCTAAAAATTATATTGCCCATACTAAATGTCCTATTGAGTACTATTTTATGATATGATGTAAAAGATCATTTAAAATGTCAAATTTTAGTTTCATGATAATACACAAAAGTGATAATAAGTAATATATTTTTGTTCAAAATTAAGTGTTAAATTAATAATTATTATTTTTATCTTTTTTTTTTTGAAAATAATAATTATTATTATTTTTATCTAATTCCAAGTACAACCAAAAACTATTGAGTTCTAAAGTTAAACCAATAATTTGAAGTAAGAAAATAAGAGAAAATAATGCTATATATATATATATATATATATATATATATATATATATATATATATATATATATATATATATATATTTTCAATTAATTAGTGGCATTATTATTATTATTATTATTATTATTATTATTATTATTATTATTATTATTATATATTTTATACTTTATCTATATATGTTGCAGCCATAAAGTTAATACCCCACTATCAAGGTTCAACCAAAGAGAGTTACAGAGGTGTCATCGATCTGAGCACAATGTGCTTAGCAATTAGTAACATGGTTGTTAACTACTGTACATTTTGAATTTTGAATTAATATTATATCAAAATTAATTATCAATAACAAAGTGACACATAAAGCTACACTATCAACCAATTAAAACAAGGATTTTAGGAACATTATGCAATAAAAATAAAAATAAAAATAATAACACAAGCATTATTATCAAGTAATTTCAACCCATAAAAATAGTTTTTAGAAACTCTTTTATTATAACTACAATATATATTGGAAATTATAACATATTTTTTTATACGCTTAATATAGAAAAATTGGAAACATATTACTTAATTAATATATTAAATACCTTTTTTAAAAAAAAAAAAATGTTTTGCTGATAAAAGGAAAAGAAAAAAAATATTGGATTATTGTAGTGGAAAATTATTGTGTGTACTATGGTCCAAAACGACATCGTTGAATTTTAATTTATGAATTAAAATAATAAAACTTCTAAGGTAAGATAGTGTACTTTATGAGTTTGAATAATGTACATTATTAATTATAAAAATGTATATTACAGTGGGTCGCGTGTAAAAAAAATTACACAAAATAACTATTGTATTGCAATCCCATGGGCCATGGCATACTGAATGCTTAATTAATAAGTGAATTGCTTCATTTTTTTTTTGAATATTATTGACTATATTATTAAGGTAGTATCTGTTCTATATTTTCTCTAACTACTGCAGTCTAAAAAGTCAATACTCCACCACCGGGGTTTGATCCTGCATGTGACCTTCCCTCAAAAGGAGCCACATAGGTGCTTGGCAGTGAATTGCTTCTTGGTTCAACCAAAATGTATGTTATTCTTTGAAGGCTTGGGTTCGTTTACCAACAGAAAACTATTCTCTGTTTTCTGTTTTCTAATTTTTCAGTTTTCATTCTCTATTTTCAATTCTCTGTTTTCTGTTTAGAAAACTTGTTTACTAACTGAAAACTGTTCTATATTTTCTATTTTCTAATTTTTCAATTTTCACCTAAAATTTAGTTTTGAGCTAATATTTAAAATATTTTTTTTGGATATATTCATTTGAATGACATGTATATGAATATATAACTTTTACTTTGAATTCTAATATATGCGAAATTTCAATAACTCCAATATGTAGACCGAACTTGTATTATGATGTAACATAATCAAAAATATTCAAACTAATAATCTATTGAGTTCAATCAAAATCTAAAACATTATATAGAGTTTAATTCTTAATTTTGATAATGTAAATAATGTATAACTTTAAAGTGTAAGCAAATAAATTATGTTTAAATAAGTAAAGTAAGTAGAAAAGATAGAAAATAGTAATAAGTAAAATAAGGTGATAATGAATGTAATCATAGTAATGTGGTTATAGTGATATATAACTAAATAGATGATAGATGATTCTGTTTTCCATTTCGAAAACAGTTTTTAAGTGTGTTTCAGTTTTCTAGAAATTTTCAGAAATTATTTTCAGTTTTCAAAATGGAAAACTGTGTTAGTAAATATGTTTTCTTTTCTCCACGTAACTTGTAGCAGGAGAAAACCAAAGAGGAAAAACAATTTCTTATCTTAGTAAACATTCTTCCCAAACTTAGTAAACATAATTGTACAATGGAACACACAAAGCAAACCATCACTCTTTCTTCCAAACAGGATATTCTTCATCTTCCCTTTAGCTCCCTCCCATATATATACATCAATCCACATGTCCTCAAACCTTAGATTGCCTCCAAAAGCTTGCTTCATCTACAATTGTATGTTGTAATTAATTTGATATTCATTATACATATATAGCCTTATTAATTTTTTTGTTAATCTGAAAAAGGGATGTCGAATCTATGACATTATAACATAAAGTCATAGGTCGGTGTTCGCCGATCACGAAGTCTTGAGCGTATGTATAGCTTTTTGTTCAATATTTACTTAATTATAGTTACTTTAATGTCTCATTAATTTTGAGGTGTTTATAACATTGTTAGTTATTGTGGGTGTTTCAAGTACGCGGATCAATTATGGGGCAGCAATTGTTACATGGGACATTATACGCAACCATCTTTGAGGTTGATAAGATATCGAGTGGACTCTTTGATTTTTGTAGTACTATTAAGGTATTATCTTTTTTTTTTTTTTTGCCAATTAATACTCCGTACTTTTTAAAATTTTAATATCAATATTAAAGTATCTATTAAATTTAACTCTCGATTTAATTTTTATAGTGGTGATATTTTTTTTCTTATTTAGTCCGCATTGACAGATAATTTGACTTTATTTTACCATTTACTTTAGTGATTATGCTTAATTTAATTTTTTCATTTACAATTTCATCTCCTGTAAAGTTTGAGGGTTTGAAAAATAAAATACTTTATTTTACCATTTACTTTAGTGATTATGCCTAGTTTAACTTTTCATTTACAATTTCATCTCCCGTAAAGTTTGAGGATTTGAAAAATAAAATACTTTATCCCATTAGATTACAAAAGTGGACGCTAGTTCCGACCACTTAATGTGGTGGTCAGAATTACCGACGAGGATTTTTCCGAATCTCCCAAATGGTTGGAAAAAGTGGTCAGAACATGGAGTTCCAACTAGGGCTTCTAACAAGCCGAGCCGAGCTCGAGCTTTGGGTAGCTCGAGCTGAGCCGAGCTCGAGCTTTGGGTAGCTCGAGCCGAGCCGAGCTCGAGCTCGATTTGTTAGAGGGGAGCTCGAGCTCGAGCTCGAGCTCGTTCGAGCTCGGAAATGGGGCTCGAGCTCGAGCTCGTCACAATGTTGAGCAGCTCGAGCTCGGCTTGAGTTGCTCGTTTGTTCGAGCTCGAGCTCGAGCTGCTCGACTTGGATTCGAGTTCGCGAACTTGTGCTCGAATTCGAGCTCGATTCGAGCTCGAATTCAAGCACAATTTGACCTATTTAATACATGCTAAATCAGAACTAAAAAAAAAAAAATCAAAGTCCAAAACAAAGCTCTCCACAGAAGTTTACAGCTTCAAAGCTGAAGTAGAAGTCTACAACAACATTACAAAATACAAACAGATTAAACAACTTCACATCAATTCAATACAAGTTAAAGAACTTAACATCAACTTCACATCAATTCAATACAAGTTAAAGAACTTAACATCAATTTCACACTCGCCATGCTTTTCAATCTTCACTCTTTCCAGCAACAACGCCCCATCAAAAAAGATTAGGAACAATCATTCTAACATAACCTGCAAATCTTTAGATCTTAAACACACTAACTAAATATATAAAAGCTGTAAATGATCAATATATAGATTTTAATTGAGATGTTACTCATGAGTTGGATACTAGAAGATAAAGTGTGTAACTTACTTTCATGGGTTGGATACAGGAAGATAAATTTCTTGATACGATTTCTCTTTCTGAAAAAAAAAAAGAAGATAAATTAACATGTAATTAAACAAATATTTTTAAAAGGCAATGCATCATTTAACATAAAAGTTATAAATTAAAAATTAACTTACTTTGTTTTTGGTAACTCCGTGTATATGTCGAAGCCAATCACCCCCACAGAGTAAAGCTTGTACTGTTTCCGGCAGCAATGATGCACGATAAGAATCAATTACTCGTGTCCCCGCACTAAACGTTGCTTCTGAAGCCACCGTGCTAACAGGTATAGCTAAGATATCTGCTGCCATTCTTGCCAATATTGGATAGTGCATTCTATTCATCTTCCACCAATCCAAACAAGAAAAGTCTGCAGCAATCTCACTTTTCTTAAGACCGCCTTTTTCAAGATAGTCTGCTAACTCTGATTTCTTAGGCTCTGAAGTTTCGACTTGAGCACAATAATCATCAAAATCATCCCAATCGTATGTAGAACTTTGACGGCTTACTTGGCTCCCAAAAGTTGTAGAAGAACCTAAATTTTCAGAAATGTCTTTGTTCACTGCTTCAGCAACATACTCTTCATAAAGAGTATTGATGATCTCTTTCACTTTTGAAATGTTTTCCTTAGCTTCAATATCATAATACAGTCTAGGAAAACAAAACTCAACAGCAAGCATCTTCTTTGTTGGATCAAAAACAGCACCTATAGCCATCAACAGATTACACTCACCCCAATATTTATCAAACTTCATTTTCATTTTCCCAACCAAATCCTTAATGAAGGAATCCTCATCATTTGCATGACTATCCAAGGCTGCTTTGATTTTCTGAACTTCTTGAAGAAATAAATTTGAAGTAGGGTACTCACAACCTGAAACAAATTTGAATTCAGATACTCACAAGTCACAATCTAAAACAATTTTGAAGAAACAAGTTAAAAGAAACAAACCTGAAATAATGTGAGTAGCTGTCCAGAAAGCCTCTAAAATAGAGCAAACCTTGGTAACTTTAACCCAATCATCTTCTAACGGACAACTGTCGAAAAATGGATCACGATCATTTAACATCTTAAAAGCTTCTTTAAACTTGAGTGCACAACTTAGCATCTCAAAAGTCGAGTTCCTTCTTGTTTTACAATCACGGATCAATTTTCTATCTTTCAACTGTAATTGCTGCACACAATCTGCAAACTATATACGTCTTGCCTCCGATCGGTTCACATATTCGACACTATCCCTAACATCCCTAATGACATGTCAAATCTCTTCTAATCCATCTTGAATACACAAGTTCAAAATGTGTGAACAACATCGAACATGAAATAAACGACCTCCACATACCAAACTTCTTGATCTTTGAAGTGTATCCTTCATGTACCGAATTGCAGAATCATTACTAGTAGCATTATCAACCGTAATTGTAAAAACCTTATTTTCAATTCCCCAATCTTTCATGCACCTAAATATAGCATCACATATCTGCAGACCTCCCCTCGGTGGTGGAATATTGATAAAGCTTAAAACTCTCTTCTGCAATTTCCAACTAGAATCAATCCAGTGGCCGGTCACAACCATGTACTCAATCTTTTGGTTTTTTGATTTCCAACAATCCGTTGTCAAACTTACTTTGCTAACGGATTCAAGATTGTGCTTCAACTTTTTCTTTTCAAACTCATAAACCTTCAAACAGTCTGATTTGTTTGTGCTTCTACTAATCTTTCTCCACTCTGGCATTCCTCGTTTCATCATGATGTTAAATCCTACTTCTTCCAAAATGTTAAATGGGTGCTCATGCATCATGATCCAATGAGCCGCAGACTCTCTCATTACTTCCATGTCAAACTTCCCATGATGTAATGGCGGAAGGGAAGATGAAACTCCATCACTAGGCAAAAAATTCAACTTAGTTTGTTGATCAACCACCTGCAAAACCAATACAATTAGTCAATTACTATAAATTTATTTCCATCTAGCTAACATTTAAGCTAATGAGAATTAAATAGTTACCTGTAAGTTTGCCTTTCTCTTAACACATTTCTCTTGATGCCTCTTGTAGCTAGTTGTCGTTCCAGTTTTAGTCAATGCAAAGTGATGATGACAATGATTGCACTTTACCTTCTTTATTCCATCTACAGTGATCACTTCAAAATCAACCCACACACTTGAGGTTTTTTTCCTCTTGTTTGTTTGAAAATCTGATTGTTGTTCTACATCTTCATTTTGGGGTGTATCATGATCACCTAAATCTAAGTCAATTCCTTCAGTTTGTCGCACTTCATTACTTTCACCAACCATACTGATTGAAGTAGGTAGATTTTGCGGGATAGATGAATTCTCGGTAGACATAACTAATGGAAAACAATAATAAAATCAATAACTTGTTTAATTAATTTGAAATTTGGTTAGGATTTTAGTTGCAATTAACATCTATTTAAAGATTAATGAAACATAGAAGGAATGTGAGTGAACAAAAGACAATTCTAAATGTACATACAATTAACATCTATTCTAAACATAGAAGGATTTTAGTTGCAATTAACATCTATTCTTGATGTTATCACATCTGTGCTTGTTTTTATAATTATTTTGAATCATCTCGGTAACTAAGTCCTTTAATTTTACTTATTTAATACATGTTTTCCTTGCTATTATCATTTAATTATGGTTCACACTTGTTTTGAATGTTTTACGGTGTTTGTTAGTGTTTTTGAACCATTTTAGGTCAAAGATATGAGCGAGGGGAGTTCAAGGATGAGTTTGGAGCAATTTTGGACGAGTTCGGGCCTCAGGGGACTTGACGCGTCGAGCCCAAGGCTCGACGCGTCGAAAATTTCCAGAAAGTATCGTGATCGAGACTCAACAAGTCTCGACGCGTCGAGCGAGAAAGACCCGAAATACACATTATGGCGCTGCAAAGGAGAATGGCGGCAACTAATTTCCTAAACCCAAAACATGGCGCTGATTTCCAAATTCAATTCAAGCTTTAATCAAATGGTGGGGCGCTGATTACAATAAAGCATGGCAATTTCCTTTATATAAATTAAATAAAACATTCCAATTTCAAATCAAAAGCAAAAGCAGCAATTTCTTTATTTAAATATAGAAATTATAATTTGAGTCCAATTTTGTACAAGATTCCTATTTCATCTCAACTTTGTACCCACTATAAAATCCCTCCTTCCTCAACCCTAATAACAGACCGAGAGATTTTTAGAGTTCTTGGTAGACAAGAAAGAGGGAAATCAAGAGGCTCAAGTTGTCTTTGGAAGCAAGGAGGAAGCCAAGGAGATTTGGGAGAATCGCTTGGTTAATTCTTGTACTCTTTTGATGATTTGTAATCCTTTATTCATATTTGCTATGTATAATTTAGCCATGCTCGGCTAAATTCTTTAAGGATTTTTGGGTGAATTTGTTTATGAACCTATGTGCCTAGTTCGTTAATTTCTTAATATATTTATGTTTGGTTTTATGATTTGTGTTGCAATCTTGTTTTAATCTGTTGTTGTTGGTAGTTAAAGGCCTAAATTACTAGCTTCACAGTCATGTTTGTGTCACCAATGGGAGTTGGGGCATAAATTAGGGCACACACGATTGCACCTAATGGTTGGTCCTTGGGAAAGGGGAACTTATTAGGGGAAGTTTATTCTAGATTATTGCTCATCGGGAGATGGTAGTAATTAGGAATAATTGAATGCTGATCTTTGATCTTATTGGGTGTTTAAGCCATGGGAGTGGAAATTCACTAGGAATAGAGATTACGGGAGTAATTCGATTCCACTTTGCATTCCCATACAAATCTTAATTCCAAACCAAATATTACAAACGTTAATTGGCACTAGGTGATTAAACATTGTGATCCCAAGAATCCTATTTTGCTCTATTGTCTACAAAACCTTGCTACTTATTTTATTCTGCTTGTTATTTTATGCAATCAATCAACCTTCAAGTTTTGTTCAGACTAGTTTCATATGAGTAACCTAGTAGCTAGTGATTAGTACCCCACCTCTCTGTGGTTCGACAACCCGAATACTCCGGGTATTATTTGTTTGCCCCAAATTACAGCAATCAATTCTAAACAGAAATTAGCACATTTTATTCCATATATTGGTGATGCTGCTTGCCTGCTAAAACATGTTAGAATATGATAAATTCATAAACTACTGCATAACTTTAGGAAAATTTGTGAATTTTCAGTCAAATTCACACAGGCTCTAAATCATGTTTAAAGTAGTGACAACTGACAACTCACAAGACATGACAAGCAAGGCTTTCATCTGTTTTCTTAATTGCACTCTAATAGGCACAAAATAGAGCAGAAACATATTCTAATAGGCACAAAATAGGCACAAAATATGCACAAAACAGAAACATACTCTAATAGGCACAAAATAGAGCAGAAACATATTCTAATAGGCACAAAACAGAAACATACTCTAATAGGCACAAAATAGAGCAGAAACATATTATAATAAGCTTAAAACAGAAACATACTCGGCAGTTTACCTTAGAGTTTGCACTAGTTTTCACTAACTCAGCAACATAGATATCATATTTAAAAAAAAAAAAAATTAATTACCTTACAGTGGTAGAAGGAGGTGCCGGAGTGCCGTACCGTCGTCGAAGGCGGCGGAGTGGTGCTTGGCTGCTGCGTCACCGGCGGTGGCTGCGAGAGGGAACCGGAAGCAGCAGTCACGAGATCCGCGCCTGAGGGAGTCCAGAGAGGCAGAGAGCTGAGAGCTAGCGGCAGCGGTGGACTTGGGTTCGGCTGCAACGTCGCCGGCAGTGGCTGCGAGAGGAAGCCGGCGAGTATGTCGGCGACTCTAGCGAGAAGCGAGAGGGCGGACCGGCGGAGAGGCTATACTGTGAGAGTGCGAGTGCGAGAGAATTGAATAATTTAGGATTTTTGTCTTTAGGGTTTGACATTAAGAATTTAAGTATATATATTAATATATTATATTATATTATTTATTTAATTATGGCTCGCGAGCCAGCTTGACGAGCCACGAGCATATAACATATGAGCTCGAGCTCGGCTCGTTTGCCTAACGAGCCGGCTCGTGCTCGAATTGACCGGGCGCGATCCGAGCTTTGACCGAGCGGCTCGCGAACCACTCGCGAGCCGCTCGGCTCATTTGCAGCCCTAGTTCCAACCAGATTTTGGCCATTTCCGACCACTTTTTGTTGGTCGGAAAATTGGCGATTTCCAACAATGTCACTTAAAAAATTCAATAAAATTTAGGTCTTGAATAAGTTGAAGACAAATAATTAAATAAAAAAGTGCCACTATATTCAATAACTAAACCAAGAATTAACTCCGCAAAATTATAATACATTTAAATAGTTAATTTCATTTTTGGTTCTAGATTTATAGGTAACAATTCACTTTTAGTTTTTTATTTTCAAAACATCCATCTTTGGTCCTACTATGATTGTGGTATGACCATTTTTGATCATCCATCAAGAATTGAATTAAATTCTGTAAAATACAAGAGCATTTAGGTATTCAATTATGATTTTTTGATGGAGTACAAAAAATGGTCATGTCACAATAATATTATGATCAAAGAATAAAGATGTTCTAAAAAATGACTAAAAATAATTAAAAATAAAATGTCACTTATAAATCTAGGATCAAAATAGAATTAACTATATATTTAAATGAAGCAATTCTATTGATATTGACAGATTGTATATTTTATAGCCTGCTAATTTGTTACACCTTAATTTACTTATCTCAAATTTTACATTTTTGTTTTTTGTTTTTTTTTTTTTTTGTTGTTTTTCTTGGAAACTTGAAGGATTCGTCTGCTAAATCGTCAACCAAAAAGTTCCTCAACAGCATCAAGAGATTCATATTGTGTAGGCCAGAGGTACCCTGGTTTCGTTGTATATATTTTCAATTAATTTACCTTAGATTTTAAAATGCTACAATAATAATTTTAATTAACAATACAACAATATTTGGATAATAAATTATTGATTATTAAAAGAATGTGTCCATATATCTCGAGCGTTATGCTATGCAACTGTGTGCACTATGCATGGTGCACACGGTTACAAAAACGACGTCGTTTTGACATTCGATTTAAAAAAAAAAAAATCACCGAGTTCATTCATCATGGATATATAGTTCAAATTATGCACAACATAACGCCGTTAACGGCAATCAAAACTGATTTTTTTTAAGTCGAACGCGTCGTTTTTAATCAAAACGACGCCGTTTTTGCAACCGTGTGTACCATGCATGGTGCACACGGTTGCACGGCATAATTTGCCCATATATCTATATCATTTTTTTTTTGTTATTTTCGGTTTTTAATATTTTTTTTTAATGTTAAGGTATTACCCATTTCAAATTTCTTTGTTAATGTCCTCATTGTTTATAAAGTTTCAAGGTTATTATGAATTTTTTTTTAAAAGGTCTATTTATATTTAAATATTTGGGATATTTTATTTACAATTCATATGTTAGAATGGTCATGTGTTTTGCAAATTTGTACCTATTGCTTTATTTATAGGAAAAAAGGTGTATTAACAATAGAAAGACATTTTAATTTTTATATCACTTCTTTCCTTTCAATTGTATTCATAATAAACAATGTAATTTAAATTCCTAGCACATTATTCTTTTCTCCCATAATCCCTTCCCCCAACCAAACACCATGTAATGTAAGAGTGAGTTGGCTGGCCAATCGGTAATTTATGTGAAATTTCTAACCAAACTTATCTTCAAAATGTGTTAAATGGGCCTGACCTGTAAAATTGAACCTATTTTACAGGGTGTTTGATTGGGAGGAGGGAATTAGGAGGGAGTGAATTGTAATTTGGTGGGAATATAATAGAAATTCAAATTACATTATTATTTGGTAGGGGAGAATAAAATTATTAAAAATGTGAAAGGAAGAAGTGATATAAAGACTAAAATATGGACCCCTATGTAATAATTAAAAATAATAACTACTAAGGGTAAAAAGGTCTTTTTCTTATTTTTTCCTTTCCATGCATCATTCAATTGAAATTCATATGGAAAGTATGAATTCCAATTCAACATTAGGAGGCAATTGCATTTCGCAATTTCCTCCAACCACACAATGTAATTTGCCAAGCTAAAGAATTGCATTGTAATTAAGGGGGTGTTTGGTTGGGAGGAAGGAATTATGAAGGAAATGAATTGCAATTTGGTGGGAAAAGAATAAGGTAGGAATTCAAATTACATTGTTTGGTAGGGAAGAATAGAATTATTGGGGGTGAGAAGGAAAAAGTGGTATAAAAACTAAAATGTCCTTGTGTAATAATATTAATAATAATAACAATCAACCAGAGTATTTTTGTCATTTCTTCAATTTTTTCCTTTCCCACCAGCCTTGAATTGCAACAATTCAACAAAAGGAGGAAATTGCAATTCTTTCTAACCAAATAGTGTAATTGAGGCCTCAATTGAATTACAATTCAATTACCACTAAATTACATCCAACCAAACGCCTTGTAAGAATTGCAATTACAGGGTACCAAACACCTCATTAATGATTTTATGTCGGTCAATTCATAAATAATCAAAATATAAATCTTTTTTTTTTAAAATAACTTGGTGAAAATTGTTGATCAGATTACAGGTACTAAGCTCTATGCAACCATTGATCTGGACAAGGCAAGAGTGGGGAGGACCCAAGTCGTAGAAAACCACCATTACCACCATTCCAATCCCATATGGAACGAGCCATTCCGTATCTACTGCGCCCACGCAATCTCCCACATCATTTTCACGGTGAAATACGACGACCCCATCGATGCCACACTCATCGGAAGAGCCTATCTCCTGGCGGCGGAGGTCGTGAACAAGTACGTGGTGGACACATGGCTCCCAATTCTCGACGAAGAAGGCATTTCCGTCCACGGCCACCCTAGAATTCACGTCAGATTACAGTACTCGAGTGTGAAAGAAGACGACGACTGGTCTAGAGGGATCCCGGCGCCGTCCTGTTCACGTTCTTTAAGGAATAGCAAAATTGCAGCGTCAGGCTTTACGCCGACGCCCACGTCCCCGACGACAAGATGGCCAAGTATCTCCAAGATCAGGGATTCGCCGACCCCGATTGGTGCTGGGAAGACATTTTTCAAGCGATCGTTAACGCCCGGCACTTGATTTACATCACGGGCTGGTCCGTTTACACCAAGATATCGTTGGTTATAGACCCGGCGAGACAGGAACCCGGCGGCGACATGTTTCTCGGCGATCTGCTAAAGACGAAAGCCAAGGAAGGGGTTAACGTTTTGGTCCTGGTTTGGGACGACCAGGCATCCATCGAGGTTTTCAAGAAGGATGGATTAATGGCAACCCACGACCAAGAAACCTACGATTATTTCCGGGATACGGGTGTCCATTGTTTCCTATGTAACACCCCCTAAAAACATGATATTTTAAAGCCTTAAACATGCAGATAACTAAACCAAACAATAATCACAGCGGAAGACTGAAAGATAGATGTATATAAATAAACTGGAATACGGGGTGCTATGCCACGTTCACCAAAGAGATGAACGCACAGGCAACATCTGCAATGTTTAATTCTAAACCCATTGTCTCATTGTTCTACATCTAAACTGGCACACAGGCCACAAAACGTAAGGGAGAAGCTATACTAGCAAGTACTAGACCGCGCACTCGCCTAGACATCACCTGAAAGAACACAATAAACATGGGACGACGCCCGGTCAGCGAATAATACTGGTAACCCACCAATACATGTGAAATATCATACATAGATAAGATATAAGTTTGTAAAGCCATTTTCGAAACGGAATACATATATATAAGTCCAAAACCAAGAGTAATAGTCAACACAAGACTCAACACTCTCAACAAGAACACGGGAACACATCCCAAGACCACAAAGAACAACACGACTCAGAAGAAGTCTCAAGGTATGATCTATCATCACACAATAGATCAAAACCCGACATGCATCACGCAAAGGAATAAGACTCACCCACGGCAACACATGCCAAGGCAACACATGCCTTTGTGACTACACACGTCACAACAGAAGAACTCACAACAACGGCTACACAAGCCTTCGTGACATCACCCATCACGAGTTGATATGCCTTCCTTATGCCCGGTTCCAACCTTATGGCTACCCCCAACCTTATTTCTTCTTCCAACCATTACCTCCAGGACCCCTGTACAACCAAGTCCAACCTTTTCCCTCCGAGGACCGTCGTCCCCATCTGCCGACAAACCGCCAACAAAACCACCAATTCATAGTACACGAGGGTACCGATCACACACACGGCAACACATGCCTCCCAAGAAATACGTGAACCTTACACAAAGGTCACAACTCCATAATCACGTCACGGCCACCACGAGGACCGCTGCAATACCTTGGTGACTAGTGTCCCATACCACTAATCGTGCAATCCAGGTAAAGCCACTCACACGTCTCACACCACAACAGGATTCAATCAACGGATCACAACGAAGATATGAAACCATACTCAATCAAGAAATGGATCACAGTCTAACAACAACAACGATGAATAACACAAGTTATCATCAACCAATCGGAAGGTACAAACAACACACCCGCTAGCATTTAAACACCGAACTAGCATGCTTATCAAACGGGTAAACCAAACGTAGTTCTGAAGAACACACAAGACTCATCACTGTTCAACGAAACACAATGTTGAACACTTAGCACGACTCAAGACACCAAAACCTACATGGATTCCTACCATATAGTTCTAAACATACGAAACATCAAGAAGACACTCAAATAGTTCCACAAAAGAACAACGGGAAGTCAAAAGACCAAATACTGAGTCAAAAGAATCACGGGAAACAAATCCCCGCCAAACCACAATACGTACCCCGCGGGTAGGCCCACGGGTAGGCTCCTACCCGTGGTTCCGCCCGCGGGTACAGGCCAACCAATATAATGTACCCCGCGGGTGGGCGGCGGGTTGGACCCCTATCCGCTGTTCTGCCCGCGGGTACACCCTGTACCAAAACAATCCCTTCGGCGATTTTCATCTCCAAACTCAAATTCAAGTCCAAAACATGCCAAATCTCACCAAATACAACAAAATGACTTGAATCAAAGGAATGGCCAAGCAATGGCACACAAGAACCCTAAACACAAGCTCTAGATATGCATTTTCACAAGACAATGCATAAACACTCACATTTCATAGCAAAAACACATGTAGAATCCAAGAAATATTCATATAGATAAGCAAAATAGATTTTGTAGAGCATGGGTTACCTCTTGTAGACTAAAGACTTCACTTTACACCTCAACAAGCTCCTCACAAGGTTCACCTTCCAAACCCACTTCAATAACATACCAAAAGATCATAAAGATCCTATCTTTAAGAAAAGACACCTTAGATAATACTAAAAACACAAGATGAACTTAGATCTTATCCTCCTAGATGCCCAAATATATGAAAGGTTGAATCTTGGAAGCAACTCTTGAAGTTTTGGCAAGGCTTCAATCTTGGCTTGGAAGGAAAGCTATCTACCTTTTTAGAGAGAAGGTGGAGCTAGATTTTTAGAAAGTGTAAGGAAAGAATGAAGGTGGTCTACTAGGTTAGGTTACAATACTAACACCAAGTGAAAGGTCAAGAATACCCTTACTAACATAAGGAAGTGTAAGGGAACAAGGGAACTCCTTATAAAGCTTAAGGTACAACTTTGACTTAGGGGTTGACTAGTCAATTACTAGTCCCCGACTATTAAATTTCAGGAATTGAATTACGAATTGAAATAGGATTAATTACTTAATTAATCCCTTAACCGAAATTGGATTTCAGGGTGTCACATCCTATCCCCGAGAAATTCCAATTAAGGGATCTAGTTCACCACCAGAACAACAGTGTTCACTCATCACCAGAAAACAGTGATAGTGGATAGTGAGCTCCATGGCGGCGGCAGTTCTGGAAAGCGGACTATTCTTAGTTTCCTGGGCGGGATTGATCTCTGTGACGACCGATATGATACCAGGGAGCATTCACTATTCCGGACATTAAACACAACCCACAAGGAGGATTTCCACCAGCCTAATTTCCCAGGAGCGAATGTGAGTAAAGGCGGCCTGAAGGAGCCCTGGCACGACATCCATTGCAGGTAGGAGTGTTCAATCGGGTAACGGTTTGGTTAATTGAACAGTTTTAACAAAAAAATTTTAAAATTTTAACTGTTAATTAAACCAAACTTTGTATTATCTAATTAACTGAATCTAAATTGTTTCCCGCTAACCAGTGTTGAAAAAATCGCGCCTAGGTGCCGATTAATCGGCACTTCGACGCTATACGGTTGGCTTCCTAGGCGCCTAGCGATTTTTTCAACATTGCCGCTAACCAATTTCCTGAACATTTTTAAACTAATGTTTTAAATCCTAAAAGTAATACATATAATAATAAATCCAATTAAAATAATATATAGAATAATAAATTCATAAGAAAATATACAAAAACAATATCATAACAATTATATACTTATTTTTATATATATTTAAAATTTTGATTAACTGTTATGTTAATTCAGTTAACTGACAGTTCCGAACTGAATTAACCATTAATCCAAATTTTAAAAAAACGTTTAACCAATAAACTGAAAAAGTTCAGTTAAAAAGGATTAACGAATTCTGTCTGTTTGATTGAATAACTGAAAATTTACCGAAATTTGCACATCCGTAAATGCAGGTTAGAAGGCCCTGCGGCCTGGGATGTGCTCTATAATTTTGAGCAGAGATGGAAGAAACATATCAGGGATAAGTACATATACTCCATGAAGGAGCTGCAAGGCTTAACTATCCGCCCCTCAGAATTTCCGGTTTTGGATGATCCTGAGAGGTGGACTGTTCAGATTTTCCGGTCCATCGACGGGAATGACACCGCTGGGTTCCCTGGGAACCCGGTGGAGGCGGCGGAGAGTGGGCTGATAACTGGGAAAAACCACGTGATTGATCATAGTATTCAAGATGCGTATATCAATGCCATTCGTCGCGCCAAGAATTTCATCTACATTGAGAACCAGTACTTCCTGGGGAGCTAGTATGGATGGAGTGCTTCAAAGGATCAGAGTAATTTTGTTTGCAGGTACCCTCATGGATTTTAAAACACCTGCATTCTTAGAGCTCAAACCTGAAAAGAGACCTGTGTTATCTCACATCCCATACCCAATAGATTTGCTTTTTACTAAATCACAAGAAGATAAAAACCAACATCATAGAAAATCAAAGGCTTTCTTATTTAAGATGAGGAAGAGATCTGAAAACATTGTTCAAGCAACTAAAAAACACTCATCACACAAACAGGTTAGCCGTCAAGTCGTCCAGTGCCCTCATCTCGGGGGGCAATTATTTCAGAAAGAAATGTGAATTCAACCTGTATAAACGAGAGGCTGAAATTAGAACAGTCCAATATCAAGATTGAAGCATATATGTTCTTGCAATAACAAACAAAAGTGGTAGCAAGATGTCTTACACTTTCATGGATAATTCGGAACTGAATCCGATAACAAAAGTGCGAATTTCCATTGGGGCAAGTTCCACGATGAGTTTAACAGGATCTATGGGGCCACCTCTTGATGCCTTTTGTCCATTGGAAGAACCTCCAGCTTTCCATACTAGCCTTTTCTTTTCCATTTCTTCTCGTTCTTGGTTAGCGCTTAAACTCATTTCTTTAACTTTCTTAATCTGGAAACGGACATTTTGAAGAAGGATATGATGTTTAATTGTGATCTTATGCAAAATGCTAATGAGATCCGGTGATATATACGTATATGTTGTCTCACCTTCCTTCCTGGGAACAGCTTCTTTAATTCTACATTAGTTACAGTTGATAGATCTTTGTCCTCGTCAACCTATAATCAAACCAACAGTACAAAACCAAAGTTATATATAGAAGTGCACAAACAATAGTTCTTAGGCCAATTGATGAACGAAATCTAAAGCTTTAATTTGTGAGTTGTGACCATCATGGCCAAATCTTATTCTATTCTTGAAATTACGATGGCCAATTTCAGGAGAATAACATTCATGTTTGGAGAGAATAATTGGTCTAGGCTCTAGCTAAGGAAATCGAAGATCTAATGGCACCATAATGCAACGATTGGGGGTAAAAGTGCATGAATATATTGGGAACGGGAAAAACCTCGTATAAATGTGCCAACCGAACGAGCACACTCTTGTCTTCAAGCTCCTGCAATTTTCAAAGGTGTAGCGGGCAATGAGGGGAAGGAATTGTAATTTCGAATTTCTACTTAGTATTTGAAGCATATTTATATCATTTGCAGGGAGATGAAGGGGTACCTGTAGTGTGATAATTGCAACATTATCAGGAAGACTGTAGGAAGGGTCTATCCCTGTAAATGTAGGAATTTGAAACTTCATCCCTTCATTTATATCCTGCAAATCCTCGTTTCAAGGGAAATATCGTGAGAACAAAACTTTTGTAAGATATCTCGTATTAAGGGAAAATATCATTGAGGCCTTCCCACAACGTAACCTGCTCGGCAAAGGCTAAAAGAAACGGGGAATATATCTCCTGTCCAAAAGATCGACGCCACTTAGCTCCCTCTCCGATTGGATCAATTCTTACATAGTACTTTCCTTGTACCTAAAAGAACCATTACGTAAGCAAACAGAGGTAGATGCTGCATTATATGCTTGAATCCAGTAAAGTTAGCAAATTTGAGAATATTAACTGTATTTACGGCTTTTAATGGCGATTAAAATACATAGTTAAAGTTCAAAATTGTTACGAAAGTGAGGAGAGAGTTTTTCTAATGTGCTGTCATATATTGTCTCAAACTATCATTAGAATAGAGAATACAAAACCTTATAAATAGGTACTAGAAGACTACGTATAGGAAACAAGTTTCCATATGTCCTACTTACCTAAACTCCTAAACGGCCTAATATATAGAGATTCTATATATCAAATATATAATATATATTCCATAACAAAAATTAATATAAAAACGAGAGCTGCAAATTCGCTTACAGTTAACCCTGCACATTTGTCTGTAACGCATACTGTTTCATTTAGTGCTTCACCAACACCTCTACCATCATCATGAAGCAATCTCCTATATAGATTAAATTGAACTTGTGAAATAGTACATATAATAGAAATGGTTTCGTAGTGTAAAGTGGGAAATTGAAAGAAAAGTCGGGGAGGGAAAAAAAACGCAAATATTAGATTAGCTAGAAAGGGACACGGCAAATCTACCTGTGAAGCATCAGCTCCAATTGCCCATCAACAAGGCTCGATCCTCCCACAGACCTATCGACTAAGATTGAGAGCTCTGTGTTGCTATCTTTTATGTATGTCCCGAGATTAATCTGAAAGAATGTGATTATATAAGGTGGAGCAGATAGAGTTCTCATGAAAACAACACATTCTGGATTTTGAACTAGAGAAGCCGCCTCAAACTTTATGTAATAAGCAGCGAACAAAATGACAATAGAGTGAAGTATAAGCTAGTCAGATTGTCTAAATACTAAAATATGCACGTAAAGAAGATGTTACATCCATAATAAAAAACATACAGGATAATAATTTCCCGCAACTGGTTGATTCACTTGAAGGTCCCAATCAGTTCTGTAATTCCGAATCTGCAACATTACATACGTTCTCATACTCTCATGTGAACAATAAGAAAATAATAATAATAGAAAAAAGAAAGTGACGCACCCTTTCAAGGAAGTCACGCCCATTAGAATCAGTGTAAAATGTCTTGTTACTTTTTATTTCAGTTGTAATCTGAGTCACAACCTCTTTCCCTATTCCATCATCAATAGGTATTGGGCCAATCTGAAATCCAGAATTTCTTATGTAAGTATTACTTGAAATTTCAGCATTTTCTCCATCCTCCTAATCACCGATCGATACGTTTGCAGATAACATGGCTAAAACTAAATTAAATTGACTTACAGTAAACTCAACTTCGGCATGCTCTCTTTCCTTGTAAACTCTAGTAACCTGCCCATGTATTTTAGCCATGACTGCTTAGCAAAACATTTTAAGGAAATACAAATTTCTGATGGCACCGGAAAAGATGAAATACTAGAACGAGAAAATATTCCTACTGGAGTTTTCTGGGTAATTATACGTTTATACAAACAAAGTCACATGCTCGCACTTTTTATGGGTCCGAGGAGGGAGATGGTGTTTTACTCCATCAACTTTAGTTGCAAAATCACTTGGAAATTCACATCAATAAAAAATTCTGCGTTATCTTATCTTTGTTTTTACATTTAAATAATTTTATAGCATAAAAACACTAGAAAAACAAATCTTGAAGAGGAGTTAAAAGTTGCAATTACTATGGAATGGTATATTTACCTGGTATATCCATGAACTTATCGTCTGATGAACTTCATCATAAAGGGGCCCACGCAAAACTTTAAGGGGGACCTAATATGTTAACACCCAGCATCTTAATTGATAAGTTTTTTACATGAGCATAGGAAAGACGCCCGTACCTTCAAAATGTCTCTCTTACCTTTCCTTCAGAGTTGATGGCAAACGAACCATTTGGACGAAATATATATGCTCCAGAAGCCTTCAGAAGTAAATAGTTCTTACAATAACATATATAGTAAACTGGAAACAATTGAATTAACGAAACTACATAAAATATCAATAACAAATGTTTGAAGAGAGTATCACCTGATAGTGATCTCTATCCTTATCCTTACTCCCGTCATCAGCAGAATAATAAATGTAGGATTGTTCTACAGCAGCACTAATCTGCAATGAAAATAAAGAAACGTTTAATGAACATAATGTGGGCATGATTAACTTTTGGATGTGTATGGGCCCATAATACTTGTATAAATAGTAGATCTCTGTATAGTTTTAGACAGACAATACGATAAATCCCTTTTATTCTCATCATTCAACATGGTATCAGAGCCTGTTCGGTCCACTTTGTGTTCACCCGGTTGTCTACCCGTGGTATTGGTGGCATCCAATTTCAAGTGGTCAAACCAATTAGATTCAAAATGGCCCGGTAGTCCACTCGAGGGGAGTGGTAAGAGTCCGACATTGATAAAATAAAAGAGAACATATGTGTTTATAGGCTATGGGTTAGACTAGCTAATTGATTGGATTCAATCTTTTAGTGTGGTTTGACCCATGTGCATTATAGCCCAAGTCCAATCTTACATGATAATGAGGAAGTAATGATGTTACGAAAGAAAGTGAGTGCAGGTGAATTGGAAGGGGATCAGATATGCAAGGAGCGTCAGCTTTTGCTATCATTTAACAAAGAATTCTTGAGTATAAAAATTAAGGAGAAATGACATTTTTAGTCCCTCTAAATAAATCTGACGAATTATTGAATTAACTATATACCTTGCTTTGGCTATTAACAAATTTAGCAAGTCTTCCGTCATTTCCAGAAAATAGAAGTTTCAAGTTGCCAGGCCCTGCTACTATATCATCATTTTGACTCGTCCTGGACCCAAGTACTGTCTGCTTCACTGTAGCAGCTGCTAAAAAAATACAGTTCGTAATCCATCGGGAAACATTAATGAACCATGTATACCGTTGATATATAAAAGAGTAGATATGCAGGTTAGCAGCTAACCTTTCTGTCCACTACGGGTGACTGTATATGTGGTAAAACCTAGAGGAGGAGGAGTTGCGGTAAATGCAAGCCAGTATAAGGGGGCTGTGTTTGGAGATTTGCCGACATAGGCTTTAGCATAGTCTTTCCTCATGGATATTGAGGCATCTACTACTGGAAAAACCTGTGATTCAACTTCTTTTCCAGTGGAATCCCAAACATTAACATTTTCACTGGTCACCTGCATCATATATTCCAGTTTGTCATACGAGGAATCCATAACGGACTGAAGGTGGTAATCGAGGAAATGTACGCATCAAGAAGATTTTGGCCCTGTTTGGTAAAATAGTTAGCCTATAGGCCAATTTTGGCTTATTTGACCACTATTAGTTGTTTGACTTGGTTTAAAAATGAATATAAGTGTTTGGTTAATTAGCTTTTTGTACTCCAAAATGCTAAAATTCAAAAAGCTACTCAAAGCAACTTTTTCAATTAGCTTTTTAAGAAAAGAAATTATACCAAATAGCTATCAGCTAACAGCTAATTTACCAAACACCTTTCTACAATCAGCTAATATTATCAACTAGTTATACCCTCTAATTAACCCAATCAGCTAACAGCTAAAAACAGCTATCAGCTAACATCCATTTACCAAACAGGGCCAGATTTTCTGCTAGCAACTAACAGGAAATTGGTGCGAGGCATCAAAGGCAACTCTGTATATAGTAAAATAATTTGAAAAATATAAAAATTATTAAATCATATCAGAGAATCCATAAGGTACACTTACCGGGATTCTCACAACATCTGTTCTCTTCCATCCCAGAGGATTATAGACAACAATCACCTAGAGAAAGCAAAATTGTTGTAACAGATAGGTTTCAGCAATCTTCTCATTATTCCAGCAGATACAATGTAATGAATCTTGAAAACTGTTCCAACAGTACATACTACTTACTAGTTCTTTCCCAATAGACAAATCAATTTCTGTCGGAGGGCAATAACTTATATTCAGAAGGGGGCACTGAAATGAAAAGAGAGAAACGGTCACTACTAATAGAAACCAAAAAAATACAAGGAAAAAAAATGAAAATTACAAAATTTAATCAATCTAGCTCTATATACAGGAAGACATGTATTCAAAAGAAAAAATAAAAATAAAAATAAAAAAACAAACAAAAGCCACAGCACATATTAACTTCAAAAGTAAGATATCTCTCCTTACAGTTGGAAACAAGAATAGAGAAGACAGTATTGAAAAATGTCTTTCAGCTTATATGCATGAACCTCGGGATCATCAAAATATAGGGATGTTTTTGCCAGTGTTGTAAAAATCGGTCTAGGCGGCCGCCTAGGTGCTGACTAGGCACTAGGCGCCCCTAGGCCGAGGGGATTTCACCCCTAGTTTTTTATTTTTATTTTTTTTTAAGGGTTTAGGGCAGCTACACCTTATCATTATTATTATTATTTTACTCGGCCGCCTAGGCAGCAACCTAGGCTCTAGGCGCCCCCGACCGCCCGATTAGCGCCTAGCGCCTTCTGCAACCTTGGTTTTTGCAGAAAGAAGAGGCTAGAGGGAACACAAGTACCACAAAAACTGCGTGTTCATTAAATGTTTAAGGACAGTGTACAAAAAGCAAACTCAAGCTGGAGTAGACAGACTCAATATTATGGAAATGAATAAAATAAAATGCAGCATATAACTAAAAATAAAAAGCATTGCCAATGATACTCTCTTAGATATTTGGAGAAAATACGCCCTATATTAAAAGACAAAGGCTCCTGATGGTTTGCCTGATTGAACTTTGTTTCCAGATTCTTGCATCCAGATTTCAATTTTGCTTCAACCACACAAGCCAATGAACTTGCAACAACATCTTCAGCCTGCAAGAAGTCTTATCTTAAAATACATCATCTTGTTGGCAAGTGGACAAGCCGCAAGTTGTATTTAGACATTAGAGTGAATCTTACCTCTGTGTAACCTATGGACAACCTTTTTGCATAATCATTAGCTACATGTTGTTTTTCTGTACCACTAACAGCATCATGATGTTGAGCAATTCCCATAGCATCAGCAAGTGAGTCAGTAGTTGGCCCGACCTTATTTCTCCCTTTAAAATATTCCAATTGCCTTGCCGCCTATAGTGCATATAATCAATATATATAAGTTTGAACCCCAAACCTAAGTGCCCCTCACTTCACCCTGCCTGGGGAGCTTGTTAGAGGATGTGCCTCAGTGGTGCAGTGATTTGAGTGCTTGTAGGGTTTGAACCCGGACATTTGCTGGCCACCCGCAGCCACACTCAGGCTTTCACCACTGAGCTATGCCCCGGGGGCCATATAATCAATGTGCGTGTGTGTGTGCACACACACACACATATATAGGGTCAGGTTCCCATGCGGTCAATCACCATTAGGTACGCATAAATGCAACATAAAGTGTTCGGAAATGCACCACTAGGTGTGGTGCATTTGTTTGGATTGTGCATTTCTAAACGCTGTGTGGTGCATTTTTGCATACCTAATGGTGAATCCGCACCGACCGCATGGAAAGCACTGTCCGCATTTGAACCAATATATATATATATATATATATATAAAGAGACTCAATGAGAATTCAGTAGCTACTTATCAAATAAACATGAAGAGTTGCAAGACATACCAAATAGTAGGCACTCATCAATCTGACATAGCCTTTGATGGTTGGCCTACTTGTGAAATATCCTGTCCAGTAAGCATTTTCACGGTCTGCGTATCTGATTAACAGAGACATTTATTCATCAATCTTTGAAATTTTTGTGAAATCTACCAAATACCAAATTGCCTATAAATCTTAAATAGTCTGTCTGCATTACAACATCTTAAAACTTTCAGACTCACGGGAAATAGTCCTCAGTCTTAAGAGGCCAAGACTGATCGGAAGCATATTTTGCATCAGTGTAGATCGATGGAGTTGAGTACAAAGCATTCACACGGCCATCCTACAAAAATACATAACGCCCTTTGTCAAATAGAATTTCTACAACTGTAAATTCATCTAAAACTACTGGAATCACAATATGTTCAGTCAAATGGCAGAAATGAATGATTATGACCAAAATAAACGACCAAAATAGCATTAACATAATGGGGAGCACCAACTTGATTGACATAATGAATGAGTTTGTCCAGGTTCCGAAACCAACTGTGTGCATACTGGTACTTGAAATCCGTTCCCATGGTCCACATTACATGATTCGTGCGGGTAATATTAGCCTGCAAATAAAAGTTACCACATAAGTTCTAATCCCTAAGAAAATGCGAGCAATTAACAATTTATGAATTGGCAGTGGATACTATAAGATGAAAAATCCTATCTCACCTGCGACAATGCAGCAGCTACAAAGTCATTGACACGCTCTGGGACATTGTAATCAAACAGATCGGTATCGTCCTTCGGGTTGGCAAAAGAAAGATACCATCATTATCTAAAGCAAGCAAAAGATGAAGAGCCTGGTGTACAATTCTTTTAACCATTTACCTGAACAACGGGAGAATCGTCGTTGACTTCAAAATAGAAACCACTTGGAGGCTCGTAATTCTCAGGAAATGCACCAGCAAAAATCTGAAGAATGAGAAGCACAAAAGAGGTAAAACCAAACAAAAAACTTTAATAGCAGAGTAGAAATTACTACCTAGTCTAATGTAATATCAATTACAAATTCACAACAAAAAAAAAAAACTATACCTGTGAGGATGTGCCCAAACTTTTAGAAGCCCTCCAGACAACCTCAAGACTCTTCTCACCTTTCCGCTTTGCTCTGTCTTGGTAGTCAATTCGCCCAAAATAAAGAGAGTCAAATCCAACCTAACAGGCCAAAAAGTGAGTTTGATTGGTTACTGTGGTTCATATGAGGAAAGGTTCCAATACTAATGAATTAATAAACTCGAGGTTTTATCTTCTTTCAACCAAACAGCATTCAAGAAACTCATTCATTTATGGGTTTCGAATCGAGTGCAACTGTGAGTTAGATTAGTAGACAAGTCTTGTAATTCAAACATAGATGAGAGTAATGACACCTCAGCACCCAAAAGATATGCCTGAACTGCAGAGTGCCCAAACGGATCAATTTGCCAGCCAATTCGTGGGGTAACATTGAACTGCTGTTTGATATACTGGTGTCCTAAGGTTGTCTGATCTATCATATCAATATAATGTGTAGCAGCTTCATCATGCATGCACCAACCCCCATTTCTGCAGGCAAAGAACCCGTAGTTGATAATCAAAAAGAATAGTAGCATTACAATTTACAATCAGAGAACAACATTTTTTAGTCATATCAATCATATATATATATATATATATATATAGTTAAGCAAAACAAAACTAATGATTATTCTAAACGTTCCGGCTCATTTCCTCCTTACACATAACACCCCCACCCCAAGTTATTGCTTCAAATTATAATACAAATTTGTGTCCAAAAAGGCAGCAAACAATTCGGTTAAGAAGTAATATGATCAGAATAACAGATACATGAACTCAAGTTGACCCGAATTGACTAGCCCCCGGACTGTACTCTGCATTGCCGGACTTTGGTTCCTCCACCACCTCTGGAAAAATGCCTGCACAATAATAATAATAATATAAAGCACAAAGAGCTAGATTACATCAGTTTTCTATAACCACAAAATGTACATACACAGCATACATATATATATATATATATTAGCAAGAACAAAACCAGTACAAATAGAAAAAATGTACTTGCCTGTTCAACATAGATAAATTTCCTGTTTTTATCAGCTAACAATGCCGGAATCAAGGAATCCAATACATTTTGCACACAAGCTCCCTACATAAATTAAATTAAGGAATCCAATTCATTTATCACAAGTCCCAAAAAAAAAAAAAAAGAATCTTTCACAATAATAAAGGGTATACAAGGTTTTAAGCTGAGCACCTGGATTGAATTATTGGAGCCAACATAGTACTGGTCAACAGTCTTCAACCAACCAACATCATCGTGAGTGTGAGGAACCAAATGAACATTGAGCTTCCCGGGAACAATGGCGGCCGAAGTATCGTACACTACGTACTTCGACTCCGCACACAACACACCCACCGCAAGAGTCAACGACAAGAACCAAAATTCAACCTTCGCCATGGGTTGCAGATGACACCCAATCTTGACAATCGATCAAACACCCAGAATATATATAGAGAGACACTAAACACTAAAGAACAAAATCAAGAATCATTGCAGGCGTTGATGTCACATACAAATTCCACTCTTCCTTCACTTCCAAAAGAGGTCTCAACAAACAGCGGGTCGCTTTCTCGATGTGTGGGTTTTACCGGATTGTTGATAAGATCGCAAATGATTGTGGAAATGATATTTGGATTGATTATTTTAAGTTTCTTTATAGCTTTACTTAATAGGGAGAGTGTTCGTCTATGGAAATGTGAAGATGAGCGCGATTCACTTGAATGCAGACAAGGAACCTGAACATATAGTGGGGAGTGAGTAGACTAGAGTGACACGAGTACGCGATTATCCATGGAGCAGTACAACAATGTACACGTCGCACCTTTTGCTTTATTCACATTTTTCATTTTAGTTAAAGGAAAAGCTGCTAATAAAGATCTACGGCCTTTTGGGCGTGGTTACTGATTAGATACTTTTCTTCCTTTCTTAAAAAAGAAGAATTAATTGAGATAAGATTTTCCGTACCACTGAATTAATATGAGCTCTCAAGATTCCGTGTATAAAACTGTTTGAGGAGATAAAATTGCAAGACTAAAGTTGATTAATCTAATCACTTCAACTAGCTCTGGGCTTAATTAGATACTTAATCATATCAAAAGGTGAATGTATTTAATTAGTAATTTTAGTTCTGTTGGATACCCCATACCCCAAGTAGGGTATCTAGTCAGACGGGCCGAGTAAGTTGTCCGGTCGAGACCACTGGTTGGGCGACTGGGGCGACGGGTAGTCGGTAGCTGAGAAGGCAGTGTTGAAGGTCCAAACTATTTGAGCTTAATGAGGAGAATTGGTAGCGTTACGAGAGTGGGACAACTTCCGTTTACCAAATTAGTCTAACATTAGATCACGAGAGTGGCGTGTTACTCAACCAATTTAGAGTTGGTAGTCTTAAACCTGATGGTGAAGTTTCTAACCCTCAAGCCATTGATCCATGGCATCAAACCAATAACACCCGTTCCAATCCCTAGTCTTTTATCATTATTTTCATTCCACAATTTATATTCTTATGTTTAAGCTGCCTCACTCCTGTTATTACTTGCTTAGCTTCCATAAATTGTTCAGAGCTTGTGTCTAGATCTTCTTTCGCTAGCCAAACCCCCAATCCCTTAGGACGATCAAAAACAAAATTCATTTATTTTTTGTTCCAAATACCACTATACTTGTTAGAGCGAATCACTTAGATATAGAGTCCATAACTCTAAACCCAGAGATGAAATTCTTGAGCCACACACCTTCTGAAGTAGCCTCGAAATAGGAAATGAACTTGACTTCTATGGTATAAGTAGTTATTAAGGACTGTTTAATACTTCTCCACGAGATAGCCCCGCCGGCTATGATAAATATGCACCCTGAAGTTGATTTTCGAGAATAAACACCGCCAGCGAAGTCCGCATCAAAATATCCAACAACATCTAAGATGTCTGTCTGCGTAAACCAAAGCATGTAACTCTTCCTTCCTATTAGATACTGAAGTTTTACGCAAGGGGTAAGTTAATTTAAACTTATGCGTTAATACCCAACTTATAAGACATGCAACAGAGTTGTCGATATATAACTGATGAACTAGTTCTAAACGTAGTGCAAAGGAGTGTTAATAAAGAAAATTGTAAGAAAGCGATAAGTAAACATGCACAAGAACAAGGCAAGTTTGGTAACCCAGTTCGGAATAGACATTCCTACATCTAGGGGGGGCACCACAATAAGGTTTGTCCAACTCTTCATTCATAATCAATCAAAAGAGTTTACCAAACAATTGATTTTGAGCGAAGCAGTTCGAACTCCACAGCTGATCCTTAGTCTTCCAATCGCGTCGAAGCTTCTTGAAGAGTTGGTGTAAGATCTCCCGATCTTCCAAGTTGAGACTCCCCCTGAACTGTAGCTTTCCCGAGTGTACAATTGTGGTTTGTCAGCCTGTAATCTTCAAGCGTCAAATTCAACTTGACATGAATTGTGAATTCATCAAGTTTCTCCATTTATGCTTCATGAATATGCCCTGATTAGAACTCTGGATTTTGTTGTGCAAATCTTGGAAATCATCAATCCATTCTGTAGGAGAACACATGGCATTTATAGTTGATCTTCCGGATTTAGCTCTAACAAACTACCTGTCTTGGACTTCCTTTTAAATTTGACTACTCAAGTTGTTCACTCCTGGTCTTCAATCTTCATCTTTCGGTAAACGTTTGATCTCTGAACTATGTCTTTGAGTTATTAGTATAGACTCAATCTAATTTTAATACAATTTTAGATATGATTATTGAACTAGATATTGAACTACTGAATTGTTCCATAAATCAAAACAACACGGAGGATCAAAGGATATTTTGCTTTTGTAACAACACTTTTTCTCAATGATATATTTTATTAACAATCCCCCCACCCTTTGTTTGAGTTTATGGCAATGTAGTTGTTCAAAAAAGGTAAGCCTAAAAGGCAAAATATGCTTAGAGAAAAACATACTGACTTTAATTTTGATTCAAACTTCAACGCCAAAGACACTCTAAAGTCCAAAGTTCACAAAAATACTTATTAAAATATCAGAACCTATGTGAACTTTGAACAACCAAAAGACATACTAATAACAAAAGAAATGTAAAAGCATATTGTATTTGGTGCTACATCAAGTCCAGGATTTCAAGCCATTTTCAAGTAACCAGAAGTAACCAGCACAAATAACAAAGAACTAGTAAAGGTAGTTTAGCGCAATAGTAACCACTAACCAGTAATAGTAACCAGAAGTAACAAGGATTAGATTTTTTGGTGCTCCCCCTCAGTGCCAGAAACTTGTGAATCTGTAGCCACAAGATTTCATAGATGGGCCAAGCACGGTGTAACTGAAGATCAATCAAAATCAGTGGCAGCAGGGAGTTGATTGTCTTGCTACTGGGAGTTTCTTTCCTCAAATGCCTGCTTCAAGGTAAGCTCCTCAAGAAGTTTCATGTCAATGTTGCGTCTCCTCACCAGGATTTCAATTACCTTGTTTAGTTCAGAAATACTCTACTTGAGTACTTGTGCTATAGACTGGTTGGTATGATTTTGGGTCAATGCAACTTGAGATGAAGGTTGTGATGCTTGCTCTGTTGGAATATCAGTCTCTGGAACAATGTCCATGATGTGTGGAGGAGCCATCAGCCGGTTGTTAATCTGTCTCAATTTTGGATGCTCCATTGCCTCATATGAGAAGGCTTTAAGTCATTGGGCTCTTAGCAGTGCATGGATTAGACACTGCTAAGAACATTTTGTAATTAGATTTTGATGATACCAAGCTTAGGAGTTTAGACCCCTCAAATCATTTAATTTCTTTGTGTGACGCCCCAAAATATTTTCTTCAAAACTCATATTTTATCAAATTCCAAGATATAATTATTTCTATCATTTTATTCCAACGATGGTTTTACCAAATGCACAAAATTATTTTTATTTTAAATTCCTTATTTTAAATGAGTTAATATAAAGTAATTATATAATTATTTATGGTTTTGAAAACCTTATTTAAAGTATATATTTATTTATCAAAATCTTGACCCAAAAGTCTATCTAAGACAGACTTAAAAAACTGATAAACTAGTTTTGATTCAAAATTTGGCTTCAAAATGAACCCAATCTCTTTCTAAAAATTTATATCACATTTATATCCAAACTTGATCCAACTTTTGACACAAAATTATAACCCGAGATTTTAAATCGCGAAAGGACCAAATTGCCCTTCCTAGCCATGTGAACAAATCAGCCCTAGGGTTTTGAACCCCACCTATAAATACTACACTATTCCCTTGCCTAATGTTCAATCCCTCCATGTTCCTCCTCACAAAACTCTCCAGAGAAATTTTCATACCAAGAAGGCATCATTGTGAGCATTCTCTTCTCTTCCTTTCTTCTTCATGCTTCCATCCATTATCTTCTTCTTCCATTTTCTCCTACCCATTTCTCTACTGCTATGTGTATGTTTGTGTATGTGTGTATGTTGTTTGTTGTCTATATTCTTGTTTGGGGGTTGATAGGAGGTGAAGGAAGTGGTCCTAGTTGAAGAAGGGAGGAGGGATTCATACTAGGAGCTAGCAATCTCAACGTATAACCCATGGATGCCCAAATCTATTATTTTGCCCTAAGTTATGCGAGATAGTTATTTATGTGTGTATATATATTTTGGGTATTTAGAATAATGAAATGTATGTTATTTGATGCTTATAATGTTGTATATTGTTGTTGTGATGCTATGATAATGTTGTGAATTTATGGCATGTTTGCGGTTGAATGTTGAATGCCGGCAGAGGCACTGCCTCGCCCAGTTCTTCGTGCGGCAGGACTACGCTGCAGGACTAGCTAGTCCTGCCGGCTAGTCCTGTGTGAAGAGTAGGCCGGAGTGGCAGATTCCTCGAGTCTTGCCACTCCGATTCATAGTGCCGTAGGACATAGATGCAAGACTGCCCAATCCTGCTGCATAGTCCTGGAGGCTACGAGCCACTGTACAGGGCCCCTTTTGGCTCTGTTAATGTGGTTCCGCTCCGTTGTGAGACTCGTGGGCCCGTGTGGCTCGGGAATTTAATGTTGGTTATGTGAAATTGCATAAGTGGTATGTGAATAAAAAATCCATTTTTCAACCAAAGCATGAATTACGATTTTACTAAGTGTGATTTGGGATACATTACATTATGAATATTAACCAGGACTATGTGGTCTAATGGTACACGGGTTGGACTTCCATTTGGAAGATTGTGAGTTTGAGCCTCAGTGGAGGCGTTATTGGTTCTTTGTGTTTCAGTAGGTTGAGAAAGTATACTACATTGTAATAGAGCTAGTAGCATTCAAAATACATTATGAATATTAAGTATGTGGTAACTTTGGTGTTGTATCATGAAATGATGAAAGTTTTACTTAAGTGCACCATTTATATATTACTCAAATTGCATTGAAGAGTGAGATAGCATGACTACATGCGAGTATAAGATTGAGTTATTACCCCTCTATCACTTACACCCAAACCTATGTTTTATACATTCAGAACTATGTATCTATATTTGAAAGGTTTATATTCATGCCCTAAAACTCTTTTAAAATCAGTATGTATGTATATTTAAGACCCTTCATAGCCAAGGAATTATTTAAGGCTAAGAGGTAACCCATGTCTCAACAAAACCTATTTTCATAGCTATGATTTCCCCCGTAGGATTTCCCCATATTATTGTGTATTGATGATTTGTGATGTTATTATTGATGATTGATGGGATAATTCCATGGGTGATCTTGATATCGGGAGATTCTTGATAATTATGGTGTTCTTAACGATTATGTGGAGTTCTTGATGATTATATGTTGTTCTTGATAATTGTATGGCGTTCTTGATGCTTATGTGTTATTTGTACCGAATCTTGTAATTAGAAGACGAACCGTATTCTTGTTGGTATAAAAGTGATTAGAACCCTAGGTTGTATCGTATGATATTATTCTTGGTGTATTGGGTGGGGAAATCGCATGTTTGGGTGTCAATTATGTTTAGAAAAGCATGATAGGTTATGTGCCGTACGTTTCTCGTATTTGATCCGTTAATTGTCTACGTGTTGATCGTTAATTGCGTTGTAAAGTGTCTAAGCATGGTTTCGGGTTCCACAATGGTTCCCGGGGCGTTTTGTGTATAAAGAGTCAGTGGGGGGTAGGGGACCCGCCACCTACCCGCGGCCAGAAGGGGCGTCTCCGGCAGCGGGCAGCTGCCCGCCGGCGACCCGCTGCCCGGAACAGTGTTTACCGGCGGGTGGCCCCCCACCCACCGGCTACCCGCTGGAAATCTCCCCATTCGGGACCCCGGCTTCCCCGTTTGATGTATCCCCGATCCCCGTGGTGTCCCAACTGACTCCGTTCATCGTGCCGTGTCTAGTTTGATGTTTCGGGTACCGTTCGTAGGTTAATGAGTCTTATATATTGCATGCTAGTTGAATTGGTATCCCGTTGACTTAGGTGGAAGAAGTATGAACCCCTTAGGACCATTCTTAGTATGTGAAGGATCACGCATAGGTTTCGTTATACGGTTTCTCCCCCTTCCCAATGTGTTAATGTGGGTTGCATGTGCTTGCTATGTGTTATGTGTGCATGATACCCCAATTCGGTTGCGATCGGATTGGTTATTCCTGAGCTGAGGTTCAGAAGCTGGCTGCGGTCAGATTTACACTCCCGGGCTGCGGTCCACCGTTTGGTTGCGATCAAATGTTCCTACATGAGCTGCGGTTCATACTTTCCTGGCTGCGGTCAGATGACATACTCTTGGGCTGCGGTCCACTGTTTGGTTGCGATCAAACTATGATGAGCTGCGGTTCATCGGTCGGTTGCGATCGACCCCTCCGTGTTGCGATACGGGGCAGGGTGCTGCGGGGCCGTGTCAGAGCTATATGCGCTGACCCTCATGTATGGGCATGCGATTGGTCCTGTGGCGCCAACAAAGTGTGCTATGTGATGAAATATGGATGAGTTGTTGTTATGAGTGTCTTGGGGATGTGACTATGGGATTTATACTGAGAATCGTATATGTTGGGTTATGATTATTAATTGTGCTTATCTTACCTGTCTTGCCTGTTGTAAACTGTATATGCTTGGTATAACTGCTGTCTGTGCTTAGCTCTATCTGTTGAGTCTATCCCTGTTCTAAAAGCTAGAGTCTCGTAGGATATATCTTCATGCTTCAAAATGGTTTTCGTATATCTATATATATGTCTATATGTATTATATTTCAACGCGTTGGAGTGGGTTACCAGCATCTCTCGCTGAACAGATATATTTGGCTTTCAGGCACAGAGGATTAGAGCACTGGAGCGCGCTAGACTGGAACGTAGAAGTAGAGTAGTTTCCCTTTCGGCCTGCGTGCCATGTTATGCATTTATATTTCGGAGGATATTAGTTAGATAGCCTGTGCACCTGGGTTCTCCGGCCCAGGTGTGGCATAGCACCCCTGTAACACCCCAGATTTTCAAGACATTTAAAACTTATAATAAAGGTAGAATCTTATTAAATCCCAAGATATAAATACAAGCGTTCGGGGTGCTATGCCACACCTGGGCTAGAGAACCCAAGTGCACAGGCTAACTAACTAATATCCTCAAAGCGTAAATACGTAAACGTGGCACGCAGGCCAAAAGGGAAACTATCTACTTCTAAGTTCTAGCGCACTCTAGTGACTTAATCTTCTGTGCCTGAAAGCCAAATATATCTGTTCAGCGAGAGATGCTGGTAACCCACTCCAACGCGTTGAAATACAATACATATAGAGACATATATAGATATACGAAAACCATTTTGAGCATGAAGATATGTCCTACGAACTCTAGCTTTAAAACCGGGAATGACTCGACAGATAAGGCCAGACACAAGCAACAGTTATAACGAGCATATGCAGTTCACAACAGATAAGGCAGATAAGGCAAAGCATAAACAATGATCATAACCCAACATGAACAATCCCCAATATAAATCCCATAGTCACATCCCCAAGACACTCGTAATCACAACTCGTCCATGTCACAACACATAACACACTTTGTTGGCGCCACAGGACCAATCGCATGCCCATACATGAGGGTCAGCGCATATAGCTCTGACACGGCCCCGCAGCACCCTGCCCCGTATCGCAACACGGAGGGGTCGATCGCAACCGACCGATGAACCGCAGCTCATCATAGTGTTTGATCGCAACCAAACAGTGGACCGCAGCCCAAGAGGATGTCATCTGACCGCAGCCAGGAAAAAGGACGAACCGCAGCTCGTATAGAAACGTTTGATCGCAACCAAACGGTGGACCGCAGCCCAAGAGTATCAATCTGACCGCAGCCAGCTTCTGAACCGCAGCTCAGGATAACCAATCCAATCGCAACCGAATTGGGGTAACACACACATAACACATAGCAAGCACATGCAACCCACATTACACATTAGGAAAGGGGAGAAAACGTATAACAAAACCTATGTGTGATCCATCACTTACTAAGAATAGTCCTAAGGGGTTCATACTCCTTCCACCTAGGTCAACGGGATACCAATTCAACTAGCATGCAATACAATAGACTCATAAACCTACGAACGGTACCCGAAACATCAAACTAGACATAGGCACGATAAACGGAGTCCGTTGGGACACCACGGGGAAAGGGAAAACATCAAACGGGGAAGCCGGGATCCCAAGGTGGGGGGATTTCCAGCGGGTAGCCGGTGGGTGGGGGCCACCCGCCGGCTGCCCGCCGGAGTGTACTGTTCCGGGCAGCGGGTCGCCGGCGGGCAGCTGCCCGCCTGCCGGCTACCCGCTGCCGGGCGGTGTCTTCTCGGCCGTGGGTAGGTGGCGGGTCCCCTACCCCCCCACCTACCCCCTCATTGACTCTTTTCACATAATAACGTCCCGGGAACCTTTGTGGAACCCGAAACCATGCTTAGACACTTTACAACGCAACTAATAATTAACACGTAGACAATTAACGGATCAAATACGAGAAACGACGGCACATAACCTATCATGCTTTTCTAATATAATCAACACCCAAACATGCGATTTCCCCACCCGATAATCCAAGGATAAGATCATACGATACAACCTAGGGTTCTAATCACTTTTATATCAACAACTATACGGTTCGCCTTCTAATTACAAGATTCGGTAATAATAACACATAAACATCAAGAGCATCACACAATTATCAAGAACAACACATAATCATCAAGAACTCTATATAATCATCAAGAATTCCATAATCATCAAGAATCTCCCAATATCAAGATTATCAAGATCCCTCATGGGATCATCACATCAACATCAATAATTATCATCATATCTCGCCAATCACAATAATATGGGGGAAACCCTAAGGGGGAATCATAGCTATGAAAATAGGTTTTGTTGAGACATGGGTTACCTCTTAGCCTTAATTAATTCCTTGGCTATGAAGGGTCTTTCTTTAAGCTTTCTTGCTTTCTTGATTTCTTCTAAGGGGATTCTTGGAGCACTTTGGTGTGGTGGAACGTTTATTGTGGTGGGGGGTTCTAGGTGCCTCTTAAGTCCCCTATTTATATATTTAGGAGTCGTGGTTAGGAACTAATATTATAGGCTTGCTAATTCTATTCCTTTTGGAACTAAGGATTGGGTTTAGGGATAAGGGTCCATGGTCCATAGTGGACCATATTAATTAATTAAAGGGAATCCTAATCGTAGTCTGAATAGTAAAAGGCCTACTTCCTTTATTCCTAATAGATAACTAGGTCTAGGATTCCTAATTAGAATCTGAATAGTAAAGGGTTTACTTTCTTTATTCCTAATAGGCTTAGGACTCTAATTTAGGCAAGGGTCCACGGTTCATGGTGGACCTTTATTAATTAATTAAAGGAAACCTAACCGAATTAAATCATATTTAATTATTATTAACGGGATTAATTTAATAATTAATCCGAGATTGAAGGCCGTAACACGGGGTGTTACAACCCCGTACGCTTATGTTATACTTTGGGATTTAATGAGATGTTATCCTTGTTATATAAGTTTTAAATGTCTTGAAAATCTGGGGTGTTACACGTATGCTATTACCCTGCCTTTTTGCATTAGCACGCACCCCAATCCCTTTTTGGACGCGTCACTGAAGACTTCGAACCCTTCCTCCCCGGAGGGGATGGCGAGCCACGGGTGCCGTGGTTAGCTTATCCTTTAATTCTTGAAAGGCCGAGATGCAGTCGTTGTCCCATCGGAAGGGGGTTTCCTTTTTCATGAATTTGTTGAGGGGTTGGGTTATCCTGGTGAAGTCGAGTACAAACCTCCTGTAGTAGCCAGCCAAGCCTAGGAAGCTTCGGACTTCTGAGAGTGAGCTCGGTGTGGTCCATTCCTTAACGGCACAGATTTTGGTGGGGTCCACCTTAATTCCTTCCTTGGCTATCACGTGGCCTAGGAAGGCCACACTATCTTTCCAGAATTCGCATTTAGTGAACTTGGCGTACAGTTGGTGCTCTCTTAGAGTTTGCAGGGTTATGCGGAGGTGTCTTTCATGTTCTTCCTTGTTTCGGGAGTAGACTAGGATGTCGTCAATGAATACAATGACGAAGTCATCCAAGTGGGGTCGGAATACTCGGTTCATGAGGTCCATGAATATGGCGGGTGCGTTGGTGAGTCCGAAGGGCATTACTGTGAATTCATAGTGGCCGTAACGTGTCCGGAAGGCCGTTTTCTGAATGTCCGGTTTGGCCACTTGTATTTGGTGATATCCGGACCTTAGGTCAATTTTTGAGAATACCCCTGCCCCTTTTAGTTGGTCGAACAAGTCATCGATCCGAGGAAGGGGGTACCTATTCTTTATTGTGACTTGGTTAAGTTCCCGGTAGTCGATGCACAGGCGCATGCTTCCATCCTTCTTTTTAACAAATAGTACTGGTGCCCCCCATGGGTAGAGCCGTCAAAACGGGCTTAGCCGGCCGGCCCGCCCCGCCCCGCCCCTACTTAGGTAGGGGGCGGGTTTTGAAAATAGAGGACCGTTTAGGAGCGGCTTTTTTGGCCCGCCCCGCTTAGGCCCGCGGCCCGCCAAGCCCGCCCCGCCGGGCCCGCGGGTTGCCCGCCATTATTTTATTTTATTTTATATAAAATATTTTTATATAAAATATGCACTTTAAAATTATTTTTATGTGTAATATTTTTGGACTTTGTAGTTGTGACTAGTTTGATGTTTGATAAACTATGAACTTTGAACTTTATATAGTATTTAATGTTTGATTATTATGTTTTATGTGAGTTATGACTTATGTATCAATTTATTTTAATTAGTTAGATGTTTGATGAACAATTTTTTTTTTAAAAAAAAGGGTTTCGGCGGGGGCCCGCCTAGCCCGCGGGCCATTGGCGGGTCGGTCCGGGCCTATCAAACCCAGGCCCGTTTAGGAGCGGGCTTTTTTAGCCCTCCCCATTTAGGCCCGCGGCCCGCCGGGCTTTGGCCCGCCCCGTCAGCCCGTATTGACAGCACTACCCATGGGGAAGTGCTGGGGCGGATGTACCCTTTATCTAGCAATTCCTGTAGTTGCGTTTTCAGTTCCTTCATTTCTTTTAGTGCCAACCTATAGGGTGGTTTAGAGATCGGGGCAGCGCCAGGTATGAGGTCTATGGTGAACTCGACTTCTCTGGCTGGGGGTGCCCCGGGGATTTCGTCCGGAAAGACGTCGGTGAATTCGTTTACCACTGGAATGGTTTGTGGTTCGGGGGTTTTGGTGTTGAGGTCCTTGACCGAGCATAGGAAGGCCTCGCTTCCCTTGTTTAGGTATTTCTTCATTTTCATCATGTTCACCAATTTGATCCCTGATTCCTGGTGGGTCCCGCGGTGTGATACCCTTTTACCGTTTGGTCCCCGTAGGACCACTTTTTGTTCTCCGCATAGGATTTGTGCTTGGAATTTCCCTAGCCAGTCCATGCCCAAGATCACTTGTACCCCATCCAGTTTGAATTGTATTAAGTTGCTGGGAAATTCCACCCCTTGGATGGTAATCATTATGTTCTCGTACATGCGGTCGCATTTTATGATTTCGCCGGAGGCCACCTTGACCTGAAGTCGGACCTTGGTGCTGGTGTTGAGGCCGAGCTGAGTGGAAAACTCGGTTGCTATAAACGAGTTGGTAGCCCCCGAGTCAAATAATATAGTGGCGGGGGTGGCGTGTACCAGGAAGGTTCCGGAGACTATGTTGCTGTCTCCGATCCTGGCTTTGCTTAGAGTAAGGATCCTTTCCTGAATGGTTGGCGTTGAGACCTTGTGAGGTGAGATGGCCCTGGGGTTCTTAGGCCCTCGGGTGGGGTTTGTGCGATCCCCTTCAGGTTTCCTTTTGTACCCCAGGCGTGTCTCCCGGGGTTGGTTTGATACTTGTTGTAGTTGGGATGCTTGGCATAGGCTTCCCCGAGGGTTCCTGGCTCTTGTGTGGCCAGGGCTTTTTGGTGTTCGTGATCAAGGCCTGTTATGAACTTCTTGATCTTGAGCCTCTCGGTGGTACTAGCTCGGGGATGAGGCGAGCCAGCCAGTGGAATCGTTGGTAGTATTCCGTGATTGGGGCTGCACCTTGTTTTAGGTGGAGGAACTCTTCATATACGGTGGCTCTTAGATGATTGGGTTAGAATTGTTCTCGTAGTCGTGTTTTTAGGGTTTCCCAGTTAAATTCGTGGTTTTGTTCACATGCGGGTCCCTCGTGGGCCCACCAGGCATCGGCCTCATGCCTGAAGTGGAAGGAGGCTATTCTGTCTTGGTGGTCTTCTGGGCATTCGGCTGCCCGGAATATCTTGTCAAAAGTTCCGATCCATTCCTCGAGGACCGTGGGGTCTTCGTTCCCTGAGAAGGTGGGTGGTTGATGCGCCGAGACTTGGTGGTGGATTTCCAAGTTCTCGTTTATTGGTAAGGGTTGGGGAATGGTAGTACTCAGTGCCTGGACAATTTGGACCAGGCGTTGTAGATTCTGTGTCAAGAATTCCTGAGTGGGGAGTTTCGGTGTTCCTGTCTGTCTCCTTTTTGGTGTCATCCTGGTGTTCATAGGTCGATGTTATTTTGTATTCTTTCCTTGATGCAATAAGTGAAGGGGGAGTTTCTTTAAGTCAGAGAGGGATTAAGTGAGGGGGTTATGTGTTGGTTTCACAATCTCACCGCGCGTCCTACGATTCCTAAATCTTATGTTCCTAAGTACCTAGAGTTTAACCTTAATGTCCTAAAGTCTGGTCTTAAGAGTCTTATCCTAGGGTCAAACTTAGGCTCTGATACCAATTGTAACACCCCCAGATTTTCAAGACTTTTAAAACTTATATAATAAAGATAGAATCTCATTAAATCCCAAAATACGATACAAAGAGTACGGGGTGCTATGCCACACCCGAGCTAGAGAACTCGGGTGCACAGGCTAAATTCTAAAACCTCAATCAGTATCAATACTAAATCATGGCACGCAGGCCGAAAGGGAAAACTATCTAAGCTACGCCCCAAGCTTCTAGCGCGCTCCAGTGATCTACTCGTCTGTGCCTGAAAGCCAAATATATCTGTTCAGCGAGAGATGCTGGTAACCCACTCCAACGCGTTGAAATACAATACATATAGACATATATATAGATATACGAAAACCATTTTGAAGCATGAAGATATATCCTACGAGACTCTAGCTTTTAAAACAGGGATAGACTCAACAGATAGAGCTAAGCACAGACAGCAGTTATACCAAGCATATACAGTTTACAACAGGCAAGACAGGTAAGATAAGCACAATTAATAATCATAACCCAACATATACGATTCTCAGTATAGATCCCATAGTCACATCCCCAAGACACTCATAACAACAACTCATCCATATTTCATCACATAGCATACTTTGTTGGTGCCATAGGACCAATCGCATGCCCATACATGAGGGTCAGCGCATATAGCTCTGACACGGCCCCACAGCACCCTGCCCCGTATCGCAACACGGAGGGGTCGATCGCAACCAAACGGTGGACCGCAGCCCAAGAGTGTAAATCTGACCGCAGCCAGCTTCTGAACCGCAGCTCAGGAATAACCAATCCGATCGCAACCGAATTGGGGTATCATGCACACAGGGCCGTCCCTGGCCATGTCTGGCCATGGCCAGCGCACTTTGGGGGCCCCAAAAATTACATACGTAGTAGTACAGTATATATGTGTATTGTGCCTCCAAATTTTGGGACACTTTTATTAAAAAAATATTATTTTATATTTATATTGTATATATTATTGTAGGTGTAATTTATGTATAAAGAAATCAAGACGGTCTAAAATTTTTAAAAATTTATATTCCTAATTCTTAAGGACTTGATTTACGTATAGAGTTATAATCCTATAACTTATAGGAATTGAGGCGGGCCTATTTGATTATTGTAAAAATTATTATATATAAAGAGTAAAAAATTACTCTTATTCCTATTATAATGCATACACGCAAGATTTGTATTTACAACGCAAGAATTCGGTCTCAGTAATCATTAATTTGAAGTGTGTTGTTTGTGCATTTGACATCCTCAATTTTTTTATTCTTCACGATAAAAGGATGAAGGTATGTAAATAATTAAATATTTTAATTCTTTAATTTTATTCAAAATTTTAAAATGATTAATTCAATAACTAACCCTAGCTAGGAATTTTTTTGATTGATGAATAACAATCTAATTTCTTGTATTTTGATACTACAATTACAATATCAATTAGTCTTGACTATTTTCATTACTGTTGTTTATGCATAAAGAAGTTTTTTAAAGTTAAAGTTGTTGAAATCTTACTTATGATCAACTATATTGTAAAAAAGACTCAATGAATTGGTGAATAATTTTACATCTAAATATGGCCGAAGAAGAAGAAGAATGTCACTTTTCAAGTGAAATTTTGAATTATAAAATTTTTATAGACTATTGTATATTTTGGTACAATACAATATATCTTTTGTATATTTACAATTATACAAAAAAGGGGCCAATGTTAATTTTCTTATAGGACCCCAATTTTCTTAGGAACGGCCCTGCATGCACACGTAACACATAGCAAGCACATGCAACCCACATTAACACATTGGGAAGGGGGAGAAAACGTATAACAAAACCTATGCGTGATCCTTCACATACTAAGAATAATCCTAAGGGGTTCATACTTCTTTCACCTAGGTCAACGGGATACCAATTCAACTAGCATGCAATATATAAGACTCATACAACCTACGAATGGTACCCGAAATATCAAACTAGACATAGGCACGATAGACGGAGTCCGTTGGTACACCACGGGGGTCGGGGGAACATCAAACGGGGAAGCCAAAATCCCAAGGTGGGTTACAAACCAGCGGGTAGCCGGTGGGTGAGGGGTCACCCGCCGGCGGCACTGTTCCGGGCAGCGGGTGCCCGCCGGGCAGCTGCCCGCCCGCCGGCGAGGCCTCTTTTGGCCGTGGGTAGGTGGCGGGTCCCCTACCCCCACCTACCCCCCACTGACTCTTTTTCACCAAAAACGCCCCGCGAACCTTTGTGGAACCCGAAACCATGCTTAGACACTTTCAAACGCAATTGATAACACATGTAGACAATTAACGGATCAAAATAAAGAAACATACGGCACATAACCTATCATGCTTTTCTAAACATAATCAACACCCAATCATGCGAATTCCCACCCAATATACCAAGAATAATACCATACGAATTCCACGATATAACCTAGGGTTCTAATTATTTTTAAATCAACAAGAACACAATTCATCTTCCAAAATCAAGATTCGGTAGGAATATCATATAAATATCAAGAACCTCATATAATCATTAAGAACATCAAGAACACCATATAATCATCAAGAACGTCATATAATCATCAAGAACACCATAATTATCAAGAACCTCTCATCATCAAGATCACCCATGGAATCATCCCACCAATCATCAATAATAATATCACAAATCATCAATACACAATAATATGGGGAAATCCTAAGAGGGGAATCATAGTTATGAAATTAGGTTTTGTTGAGACATGGGTTACCTCTTAGCCTTAATTGATTCCTTGGCTATGAAGGGTCTTTCTTTAAGCTTTCTTCTTTCTTGATTTCTCCTAGGGGAATTCTTGGAATTCTTGGTGTGGTGAGAGATTATTGTGGTGGGAGTTCTAGGTGCCTCCTTATGTTCCCTATTTATATATCTAAGAGTCTTACTTAGGGCCTAATTACTATAGGTTTGCTAACTCTATTCCTTTTAGGACTAAGGGTTGGGTTTAGGGATAAGGGCTCATGGACTATGGTGGGCCTTTCCTAATTAATTATTGTGATTTAATTCTTTCTTTTGGGTAATTGGTTAAATGATTAATTGGTTTTAGGGATCGTAACACGGGGTGTTACACGCATTAAAAAGGATACTCCGGTATCTTAGAGGCACGTTAGACTGGGGTCTCAACTTCAAAGGATACCCAGCTGTGCTAGAAGGAGGGTTCTGTGATGCGAACTGGGTAAACGACAGTGATGATGTCAGCTCCACAAGTGTATATGTGTTCACACTATGTGGGGCTGCTGTGTCTTGGAAATCAACCAAACAATCGTGCATAGCCAGATCAACTATGGAAGCAGAGTTCATAGCTTTAGATCTGGCTAGCCAAGAGGCCGAATGGCTAAGAAATCTGTTGGCAGACGTGCCACTGTGGGGGAGTCCGGCTCCCGCCGTACCCATTCATTGTGATTCTCAAACTGCTATTTGTGTGGCACAAAATAGTGTCTATAATGGAAAGAGAAGACACATTAGAGTCAGACATGAGTCTGTACGGCAGTTAATATTGAATGGGGTAATCACAATGGAGTTTGTGAGATCTGAAAGGAATATAGCTGATCCTTTCACGAAAGGCCTAAATCGAAAGGCTATCCTTGATACATCAAGGGAGATTGGCTTAAAAGCCAATGAGGTGAGAAATTCATGATGGATACCACCTCGGTGGTCAAACGAAATCATGGAAAGACTCGCATTTATAAGCAGACTGTAAATCAGTCCGCACGCCGTTGGCAGTCAACGGTAAAGTATACTCGGTGGAGTGGAATGTCTGTGCTGAGACAGACAAAACAGGGTTAATACATGGTTATCCAAAAACTATACAAAGTGTACAACAAATGAAGCTAACGAGGTGCACATAAGTTCAAAATTCAACTAGCCGAAGAGTTCAAGACTCTGTTCACTCTCGGATAGTGGATTACTTAGTGCCACCACTTGTCAGTTCAAGTGTAACACACTGACATGAAAGCTAGCTTTTATTTGTTACGCTCAGCTGCTTTCTGTTAAGCCTTACACCTTCGAATGTGTGGGGGATTGTTGGGAAACATTCTCAGCAAAGGCTTCAAGTGAGATCCCTATTTTAGTGGATCATCTTTTAATTTGTCTTAACAGATTAATCAAACAAATTAAGTGGCCAGCATTGGTTACATGATGCTTGGCCATACAAAGCCTAATCTCATGCTGATTGTCCACACACTGCCTACAATGGTGGTAAGGTGTAAGAAGTGCACAAGCCATTATAAATAAAGCTTTGGGAGTGTCACTTAATGCAGAACAAGGAAAGAATTTACTCCAACAAGAAATTCCTAGTCCCTAAGTTCTGAAATTAAGCTGTTTATTTGTTTCTGTGCTATCAGTCGAAGATATAACGATACCCTGGTCGTTAAATATCTTTAAGATAGTGTTGCCAAACACGACACAGAACGCTACCGGTTTCTTGTCCCGAAGCAACAACACGTCGCAAATATCCATTCCAGGTATTCATCGCACCTATTTTACCCAACAGAGACCGTAGGATTAGAGATATGGATTGATTAGATTTACATGGATCTTAGGAGTTAATTAAGGTGTTTTATTTTAAAAGGGGTAATACTGGTAATGCATGCTATGTCAAATATGGAATTTATTTATTTAGGATATATATCATAATTACAGAAATTATATTTTAGGTAGGATCCCAAAGTGCAATTGTAATCAAACAACACCATCAGTAAAACGATCCGACAAGCTGTCCAAGGGTGATTAGAATTGTGCTCTATTTAGTTTTTAACAAAAATGTTGTCAAATTAATATTCGAACTAGTTTTGATGAACGAAATATTTTTGATAATGAATATTTTGGTTGTGTACATGAACTAATTAATGAAAGCACACAGTTGTGACAGGAAAAAAAATAAAAGAGGTGTCATCATTGGGATGCATACATCCATACGTGTGAGTGCACACATGCACAAAAACAGAAAAGTAATCCCCGTGCAGTGGATTTAGTGCATACAGTTCAATTCGTTTGTGCACACGGTATTTCTAGTTTGCAACATGTGTGTATGAATGTGTTTTAGTGGCTGCAAACCTTCTTTAATTACACATTCTGCAATCTAAAATGTATGGTAAAGCTACCATGCGTTAGAGGAATGCACACAATAATGCACACGTATGCACATATATTTCCACATTCATGCTCGAGTGTGCACCACCTATGCAAACTCACACCAACTGCACACAATAGACTACTTACGTGCACACAGTTTAACCTGGGATAATTTGAGAACATGTAGTTTCACAAAATGCAAAGGTTGCGCACTATAACACCCCCGATTTTACCAAAATTTTAAAGTTTAAATAAGAGATAAACATTCTAAACATTAATCATTAAGCAAGCGGAAGCAAAACTCTTAATTGGGAAAGTGATATGCCACACCCATAAGACTATGGGTGCACAGGCTAAGTCTAACAAAACATCATAACATAACACCAGTCTAAGGTACACATGCCAACAGTCTAAGGCACACAGGACAACATCTAAGGCGCACAGGCTAACATCTAAGGCACACAGGCCAACATCTAATCAAAAGGGAAGGTAAGACTACGCTAACTAGATCCACTAGCGCGCTCTCCAAGCTAATCATAACCTGAAAAACATAGAGATAATACCCGTCAGCGAGAGATGCTCGTAACCTACCAATACGCGTTAAGTAATATAACATATAGATATAAGCAAAACCATTTGAGGCAAAGGAATACAATATATATCATTTCAAAACCATTTGAGAGAGAAACATCAAAGACACAACACCACGCTCTCAACAAAGGACGGATCATCAACAACAATACATAAACCAACAAGGACCACAAGCAACAAACTCAACAATAGACACAACCCACCCTCTTAATGGTAAAGTTCCCGATAGACATGCTCATAAGCAATAAACACAATACATCACATAATGACAAGTTTCACGTTCCAACCTTTTACCTTAGTACCACCCTTATGTCTACCCCTGGCCTTATCTCAGTTCCAACCTGTACCTCCGAGTGCCACCCTGTACTTTTGGGTCCAACCTTATCCCTCCTGGGACCGTCGTCCCCCGCCAAACAATACCGCCGAACTCTAAGTACACGAGGGTACCATTAAATATCTAGTCACATACCGCTGAACTCGTGAGCAAAGCTCAAGTCACATCACCACCAATTTCAATCATAATCATACATAGTCATCTTCAAGAGGATTGAGGATCATCAATAGCCCAATCAAGCATCAACAACGGGTACAACAAATGTACAATATAACATCATATGGATCAATCAAGAGGTTTCAATGATAAACATGAAACAATACTCAACAACAACAATGGACTTCAATCCAATATCAACATGATTGGCAACACAAGTTGCCAATCCTCAAAGGAGTGGACAAACAACACATACTAGCATCAACAACAACATAACTAGCATGTTTATCAAACGGGTAAACCAAAATGGTTCCAACGAACCTCAAAAACTCACATAAATCCAACGAATCACAAAGTTGGACCATAAGCACGATTCAAGACACCAAATTCTAACACGGATACTTAGAACCTCGTTCTAGACATACGAAACATCAAGAAGACACTCAAAAGCTCAACAATCCAACAAAAGGAGGTCAAACATCACATACCAAAGGAAGCAACCACGGGGAAATTACTCCTCGCCATATCCCATATATGTTCCCCGCGGGTGGGGCCACGGGTAAGCCACCACCTGTGATCCTGCCCGCAGGGTACAAGCCCCTTTGGCCGTGTACCTCACGGGTGGGGCAACGGGTGGACAACCGCCCGCGGGGTACATCCCTATACACCAATTTTCCCTTCGGGGAAATTCATCTCCAATGTCAAATTCAAGTCCAAAACACCCCAAATCTCACATACAACAAGGAAATGACTTGAACCCAAGAATAGATCAAAGAATAACATTCAAGAAACCTAGATACAAGCTCTAAGCATGCATTATCACAAGATCATGCATCAAATCTCACATTTATACCAAGAATCATCAATAAAAGTCAAGAGTCATCAATAGCAAGTAGAAAATAGGTTTTGTATAGCATGAGTTACCTTTGTAGACCAAAACCTTCTTCCTTCCAACCCTCCTAAGCCCTACTTGGAAGCTCTTCTTCCTCGCAACCTTCTTACACAAGCCAAACCACAAGAAAACACCAAACTTAGATAAAGACACCTTAAAGCTAACCAAAAGCACTAAATAACTTTAGATCTTACCCTTTCCTAAGATTGGAAGATAGAAAGGTGGGATCTTGGGATGAATCTTTGCAAGATTGGGTGATGTCTTTCTTTGCTTGGGGAAGAAGCCAAGCTTCCTAGAGAGAAGGGAGAGAAAAGTTGTCTTGCTATATTGAGGGAATGAACTTTAGGTTTGGGTAGGGTAAGGCTTCAAGACCAAGTAAGGAGAAAAGACCATCTTACCCTTACTTTTCCTAGAAAGGTTTAGGAAGACTCCATGAAATTAGGTACAACCAACAAAGCTAGAGGTACAATTCTTTGACTTAAATCAATTGGCCAAGGAGTTGGTCAATTTTGGTCCTTCGACTATCAATTTAGGAAATTGATTAGGAGATTAACAAGGATAACTTAGGATTAATTACTCAATTAATCCTATTTAAAGGATAGGATTTTCGGGGTGTCACATCACAAATAGAATACAAAAGAAACAAGTGAAAATGTTAATTTAAAATAGAATACAGCCCTTAAGAGCCCATGGTGACAAAATCGTTTCGTATTAGGATCTAAGAATCCACAGTAGTGAAGACTGATAAGTGTTTACTATCATTATAAAACAGTTAAACAAAAAAAATAAAAAAATATAAACATAGGCATTCCACACTGGGTCTTCTTGTAGTCTTGAAAGGAACGCCACCAAAGGTGGCAAAACAAAATCAGCATTGCTCTTGCAACTGCGCGACGCACCAAGTTGAGATTGAGATACCTTTGACTTCTTACCTGCAACAACCAGACAACACAACCAAAAATTTGAAAAAAAAAACCAGCGCATATCAATATATAAAAAAAAGTGCACACACTTCACCCCAATCATGCACACAACTATTAAATACATGCACTATGTGTGCACAATAAATATGAGACAAATAATGCACAAAGAAAACCACAAATAAAATGACTCATAAATCCAATCTGCAAACACCAAACACACAATCCACTGTTGATTAGCCACTGTGTGCAATTAGCGGAAGAACTATGTGCATGGTCTAATGTTAATTAATAAAGGACTAATAGGAGATGGGTGTGAACATGGTGAGGCAGTAAAATTTACGTAGGGCCGCACTAGACGAACTTAACGTGCACATATCTATATTATGGAGTGCACACAAATCTACCCCCATGCACACTAGTTGTTATATCGTGGACCGCGGTGCATAATCGATTATGCACTGCGCATCAAAACGGCGCCGTTTCTTTAAGTAAAGAAACGACGAGCTGTTAGTGTTAACGAAGTCACACTACAGTGTATCTAAACCGACACTGCCTCACGTATTATTTTTATATTATCAAATGAAACTGCAGTTATATCAAAATGATACTGTAGTTGTAGTGAAATGAAACTGCAGTATATATAAAATGAAACTGAATAACATTTCACATTTTTGAGTGTATATTGTACAATGAAGCTGTAATTATATTGAAATGATCATGTAGTTGTGTTTTAATGAAACTATAATGTATATAAAATAAAATTAAATAACATTTTCACATATTTGAGAGTATAAATATTGAATGAAACTGCAGTTATATCGAAATGAAACTGTAGTTGTGTTGAACTAAAACTGCAGTGTATACAAAATGAAACTGAATAATAGAGTTATTTTTTGCGGAACGGTGCGGAACGGATTCCGTTTCTTTTCATTAAATAAAACGACGTCGTTTTGATGCACGGTGCATAATCGATTATGCACCGCGGTGCACGATATAATTTGCCCATGCACACAAAACATGAGTTACGATCCTGCTAGGTTGGTAGTTGTAGAACGAGATAGGTTACAATAACTTACATAATGTGTGCAATCATGATCGAATATTTGTGTTAAGAGGTTAAAGCATGTAGAAGTTTAATAAAAAACAAAAATATATTATGTATATTTTGATGATTTGGTTGGCTAGTGTGGTTCGTAGGTGTAGACCGCAATGTTGCCGGGCTACATGAATGCGTAATGGACATTTTCGCAAATGGAACAAAGGTTTGGAGACCATTCGACCAACAAAGTAATTGTCCAGTCAAAATAGCACCGTCAGAAAACTAGAATCCCATACCGTTTTTAATACGAATATATTGAGTTTAAGATAGTTAGAGTGCATACTGAATATACTGCAAAACTTGTTTGTTTACTAATGAATTAATTAGATGTGATATATTGTTGCCAAACACCTTGTGCTTGGATGGCATGTAGTGACATCTCTCATGTGCAAGGTCATGAGATCGATCCTCAGTGGAGGCATTGTTGACTCTTTAACCCCCTCTCAGTGCACCCCTGCACCCACACTCATCTCACATATACGTCGACCACCCAAAATTGAACAATTTCAATTTTTTTTTTCTAAAAAAAAAAAAAAAAAAACTAAATTGCCTAAATCCGCCCCCAATTCTGCCATCCGAACCCGGAAAACACCATCCCCACCACCCCTCCCCCCCCCCCCACACGCACATAAAAAACTCAAGTGATATGAGAACACCCATGCATACCAACACCCCCCACCCCTAATCAATCCGCCTCCAATTTTGCCATCAACCCGGAATAGGCGAAAATAAGCAAAGCCGAGGTAAGCGCGCGAGCAAGGACCGAACACACCGGGATTACGCACGAGAAGAGGGACGAAATGGGAATTACTTCCCATTCACGCTCCTCCTCACGGCGTGAGGACACCGTGAACGGTGATTAAGAGAGGCGAACAAAGAGCTCAACATGAAGGGATTATATCCGGTTCACGCCGGCCTCACGGCGTGAGACCGTGCGTGAATAGGAGTGCGAATCAGATTGGGTATTTAAAGGCAAAAATTCAGCATTGTGAGGGAGACCAATTTTACTTTTACTATTTTTAAAGAGAAGTTTTAGAGAGAAGCTTTAGGTTAGGTTAGTTTCCTTCCTTCCTTTCTAGGGTTTTAGCCAAGATCAAATTAATATGTAAAGGAGATTTGAAGGTTTGATGAGCTTGTAGCTTGGATCTTCATTCCCTACCATCTATTGAAGAGATCTAGCTTGGATTTGGATACAAACTATTCTTGTTCTTCTTTGATAATATCTTGTTTTTCCTCTTTGCCATTGCTTGATCTTGATTTTTATAACGATTGGCTAGAATTCTAGTAGTGGATTGGATCTCATTTATTTATGCTAAATATGCTTTGATCTATTTGTTTGGCTTTGTGTTGATGTCTTGTTGTGAAGAGACCTTGTATGGACTCTTGTGTATGGTGTACAACATATGTTTGAGGTTTGAGTAGGATTAGGTCAACAAGAGATTGTGGCCTAGACCTAAACTTGTCATTTGCATTTCCCACCCTCATATCCGAGAGGATAAGGCCCGGAATGAGATGTAGACAAAGTGTTAGTCAAAATGCTCATAAGGAACGTGGTCACGGAATGGTGGTTCCACACCTATGAAAGACCTAGTAACCGAGTGGTGAACGGCATTGGAAGTCATCTCGCTTGACTAGATCAACACTAGCCCAGATTCACCTCACACGCACAAAGAAATGGGAATCCAAATCCACTATGATTTCTATTTTATAGTTTCTTTTATTTCTTTTCTTATTTCCTTTGTTATGCCTTTCCCTTACACTCTCTTTAACACATGCTCTAACTTACGCTCCTTGCACCTAGTTTATCTCTCGTTAATGCACTGTGATACGTGATTGTCTTGCACTCTTTTTACTCTGACTTGCCATCCTTGAGTACGACACTCGGGGTGGTTCTCACTCACCCCATTTTAACTCTTTTCATCTCTTTCCATACACAACCATGCAAATCGAATCTTTTGACGACGCTATCTAAAATGAGAACCGTAAACGAAAAGCGTCCGGTCAGTGGTCCCCGGCGCTTACCTGCACTGCGATCCCCATCGACGACCATCGTCCGTTGCAGATGAAGAAAGGGAATCGAACGTCGTAGAATGGTTGTTCGGCCATCACTAAACAGAGAGAGATTGCGACACACAATAAACCTAGGTGCGTGAATGTAGAAAGGGAATCTGAAACGATTACAAAAAGAACAAATCCCAAAATTACCCCCCCCCCCTTCCCTTAAAAATAAAAACCAATTGTCAGATTAACTCCCCATAAATAATTAAATCAATCATATCCATCAAATCTCAACATCCAACGATCTTGATCAATATGCACATTTATATATATATATATATATATATATATATATATATATATATATATATATATATATATATATATATATATATATATATATATATATATATATATATATATATATATATATATATATATATATATATATATATATACTAGCATATTTTCTTTGAAAAGCATATGTGATAATATGATCCCCATTTTGGAAAAGAAAGGTTTTCAAAAGTTACCGCTATTTTGTATATGTGAGGAAAATCTATATTTTTGGAGGACCCGATTGGACTACGGTCTCTTCGGGAGGAATGATGAAAAGAAATGATGAGAAAGTCCGGTCGAAAAATCCTAGACAGATAGGATATTGAAGTAGCTTGGTAGAAAAATCCTAGGCTAGTAAGCTGGATATTACTCGCTAGTCTTAGAATCCCAGTTAGGGGGTTTACACACAGAAGGTACTAGACCTGCTTCCAAATATGAGATTAGTGGGAGAGCGGAGATTAGGCCAGCAGAGAGTTGCTGAGCTCGGATAGGTTCTTTCACACGTGGGGAAGTTCCTAAATCCCCACTATTGTGAAATTAAAAGCTAGACAGAGATTAATCTAGCTCAAATACCAAGGATCATAATTAATACTAACCTCCAATCATAGTTTTCGGTTGATGATGATTGAGATGTCGTGGGCTGCTGCGATAAAACCAGCATGAGTATCTTCTATGTTTTTCTCTCACTTTTACTCAACTCTCTCTAGATTGTGTATGAGGTATGAATGTAAACAGTGAGAGGACTGGGAGCCTTAAATAACCACATGCCATCAATGTGGTAGTTGTATGTCATTAGGCTTCCTAAACCCTAAGTAGATTCCTAGGCATAGTTAAAGTCTAGCTAGAACTCTAGAAGTGTTGCACCAAATAACAAGCACTTTATTATTATAATTTGTAACCCTAATGTTATAATAATAATAATAATAATAATAATAATAATAATAATAATAATAATAAAATAGTTAATGGGAAAACATTATACTCGTCGTTCTCAACGAGCACTGTTTCAAAAAAGTTGAACATTCAAACGATTCTCTCACTACAAAAGACACGTTTTTTTTTTTTCTATTAATATTTGCAAGTTGCAATGTATTTGTTTTTGGTGCCATTTTGTAATCATTGAGAGTTTTGATTATGCTTTTTTTGGTCTTAATTTTGGCTATTTGGTCTTATGAAGGTTTAGTTTATTTGATATGTGATAGATATATTAGAAACGGGCTTGGGGAAAACTGACTCGGAGAGGAGATGGCGCGACATGAGAGGCCAAGGGCGACCCTGGCTAAGGTCGAGGTCGACCCCCGGCCATGGGGTCAGCTTCGGCCCAGCCAAGGTCGACCTCGACTGGGTTCGACCCCGGTTGGGGTCAACTCAGCTAGGGTGGCCACGACCCGGGGCCTTGTAGCGGAAGGCAGCTTCGGTGGAGGTGTCCTAGGCCTCGGATATGCAAGTGGACCCGGTCAAAGGTGATCCAACCACCTACCCTATTCTCATGGGGCGGTTGGATGGGAGCTCGGTATAAAAATAGGCATTCTTGTCTTGTTTAGGACATATAACATCTTGTCCAATTATTACATTACCCTTGTAATTCTCCTACAACAATTATCAATACAAAAGTTGTCTCCGCGACATATATCTATTGTATTTATTACCACATTATCCTAATCTTATTATTATAGGGTTTAGTAATTCGGGCTACCTTGGGTTAATTAAATCCATCATTGGTGCTATTGTTGAGAGTTGATGTACAAGCTTAAGCATGCTCTCTCTATTATTCATCCCTAGCTATGACAAGAGCAGGATTAAACACACGCAATTCCCGTGAATCGCATAACACCCGTAATCCTTCCCATGCTAACCCTAACGGAGTAACGATGAGTCGGCAGACCTTGCCTGTAGGGTCAGCTGAGGACCTCAGGGACCGGATCAATGGGAGCCGACAAGGGCCAGAGGACCTCATGGATCATATCAACAACAACCACCAGGGCGGGCCTGCTCCGCCGATCCTGCGTCAGATCCCAAGCTTCTAAGAAGGAGCGACCACGCTCCAACACTTAGAAATGGTATTGAACCGCCTCGCGGAAGGACTCGGAGGGGGTACCTCGACACCACCTCCACCACCACCCACTCTTGAGGGGCGCGGTGGTCCAAGAACTCACGTGCCCCGAGCGCTAGAGGCTCAGATAGATGGAGAGGTTAACTCACCTCGACCGTCGGATAGACGGGAGGAGGGCGACACCAGTAGAGGTCGGCGGGAACACCAGGAGAATAGAAGAGCTCGGCTAACGCGTACCGCGTCCGCCATGGGATGGTTGGGCCCTCGAGTACCAGCCAAGGACTACCTTGGGCCGAGGCCGACCACAAACGGTCTGCCCGCAGAGTCGTCGCTCTCCCAAAGGTCCCGGAGTCACGGGCCCCATGTCCCAAGATGCCGAGAGCAAACTTCACGGATGGAGTGCTCGGGGGAGACCGGTGTCCAACCACCAAGCTCCAATTGCGACGAGGTGGAGCAATTGCGAAAATGGATGGATGAGTTGCAACGCAAGATCGAGGCACAAGATGAATCACCAGAGCCCCAGGATGACCCCGGCGGCAACAACAACCGTCATGGCAGGTCAGCTCCACTCGCCCCACCTCAAGTCTCGGGTCTCCAAGAAGGGGTAGCCACGATCTAGCAAGTCGCATTACTATTGACCTGCCTCGTGGAGGGTCTCCAAGGAGGTGTCCAACCTCCTCCACTCGGCTTCGAGGCGTCTTAGGGGCCCCCGCTCCTCCTAAGGTGTGGTATGACCCCACGTTGCCAACCTCAATTCCATGAAGGGGGAGGGACCCAAGCTAGCCCCACTTTGGCTCATGGCCGACCTCAACTTGATCAAACCCCTCATTTTGTCGAGCCCACGTTAAGGGACTCGGCTTGTCTCGGGTGTACATACTCATGATTTCCGAGTTCACACCAGAGAGCTCATCCTTTTTCCCATCCTCCGAGAAACCAAGCTCAAGGCTCGTCGAGTTCAGCTCGAGAGACTTAGATGGGCATGACTCGGCCACCATGACTATGAAGACCCCGAGCTCGGCCACCAAGAGACAAAGGAGCCTGAGCTCGGCTACCAATTGCACAAAGAGCCCGAGCTCGACCACTACGAACACAAGGAGCCCGAGCTCAGCCACCGAGAGACCAAGGATCCCGAGCTCGGCCACCGAGAGCACAAGCTCGGCCACCATGAGAATGAGGAGCCTGAGCTCGGCCGCCACGACTACGAAGAGTCCGAGCTCGGCCACCAAGAGACCAAGGAGCCCGAGTTTATCCACCAAGAAACCAAGGAGCCCGAGCTCAGCCAACGAGAGCACGGACTCGGCCACCATGAGAATGAGGAGCCCGAGCTTGGACGCCATGACTACGAAAAGCCTGAGCTCAGCCACCAAGAGACCAAGGAGCCCATGCTCGACCACCAAGAGACCAAGGATCCCAAGCTCGGCCACCGAGAACACGAGCTCGGCCACCATGAGAATGAGGAGCCCGAGCTCGGCCGCCACGACTACGAAGATCTCGAGCTTGGCCACCAAGAGACTAAGGAGCCCAAGCTCGGCCATCGAGAACACGAGCTCGGCCACCATGAGAATGAGGAGCCTGATCTCGGCCACCACAACTACGAAGAGCCTGAGCTTGGCCACCAAGAGACTAAGGAGCTCGAGTTCAACCACCGAGAGACCAAAGAGCCCAAGCTTGGCCACCAAGAAACTAAGGAGCCTGAGTTCAGTCATCAAGAAACCAAGGAGCCTGAGCTCAACCCACCAAGAGATCAAGGAGCCCGAGCTCGGCCACCAAGAGCACAAAAAGCCACGTTCGGCTGCTATGAGTAAAGAGAGTTAGAGCTCGGTCACTATGGGGTGGAGGAGTCCGAGCTCAGTCTCCATGAGCATGAGGAGCCCAAGCACGGCCACCAAGAACACACGGAGCTCGAGCCCGACCACCATGGACATGAAGAATCGGAGTAGTAGCAAGGTCCAGGCTCGTCGTAAAAAAGGATTATTTCATAGCCGGGGTCGAAGCACACCGACCTCGAGTTAGCCTATACTTATAAGCACCGCGAAGCTAAACCTCAATTAGTGCTGAATGAAGAATTTTGAAGGTCCATATGCGGTAGCAACCGTGGTCCGCCCCGGCAACTACAAGCTCAAATCTCCAAAGAAGAAATACGTATGACGAGTTTGGAACTCTGAGCGCTTGCTCAGATTTTTTTTCAGCGATTCATCCTGTAAGGTGGTCTAACCCCTTAAGGTTTATTCTCGTAATAAAAGTAGCAAAATTCGTCGAGCACTCATTTTACTACTATTTGAGGAGGGGAGAGGGGAGCGGTAAGACTCGAGCGAAGTCTGCCGCTTGACCTTGCAAGGGTCTCCGACCTTTCAAGGGTCCATCCAACTTTGCAACGGCCCATCTGACCTTGCAAGGGCCCATCTGACCTTACAAGGGTCCATCCGACCTTGCAAGGGTCAATCCGACCTTGCAATGGTCCATTAGACCTTGCAAGGGTCCATTTGACCTTGCAAGGGTCCTGACAAGCGTCCATCATACCTCTAAGGGTCCATCAGACCTCCAGGGGTCTATCCGACCTTGCAAGGGTCCATCAAACCTTGCAATGGTCCATGGCAAGCGTCGATCATACCTCCAAGGGTCCATCCGACCTTGGAGGGGTCCATAGACCTTGCAAGGGTCCACCCTCCAATGGTCCATCAGACCTCCAAGGGTCCATTCGACCTTGCAGGGGTCCATCCAACCTGGCAACGAATGTTCCACCAAATGGTCCATCCAACCTTGGGTCCAAAGTCGAGAGACTTCGACCCACAACCCTAGGGGCGATATGAGGTCTGACATTGCCTATCGCCGAACGAAAAAGCTTTTGGGTTAAAAGTCGAAGGACTTCTGTGACACCCCGTATTTTCCAAAATATTTATTTTAAATATAAATATTTTCCAAATAAAATTATCTATCTATGATTTAAATATCTTACTAATATATATATATATATATATATATATATATATATATATATATATATATATATATATATATATATACCTAATTATTTTAAAAAGGGGCTCGGATCTATTTATTATTATGAACCAGCATTTTACTATCCTAATGCCTTAAACCCAAAAATGATTTTAGCCTAGAAGTTTATTTATTACCCTAAGCCCAAAATATAATTATTTATTATATAATATATAAGTTTTGAACCCAACTAGTCAAGCTCATATATATATATATATATATATATATATATATATATATATATATATATATATATATATATAAATATATATGTGTTATTATATTGTGAGTCCAAATGTCAAGCCCAATATATATAATCCATCTAATCCATCTTCCTACATATACATATGTATAGCTTAAGCCCAACCCAACCTACAAATAGAAGTCTACCGGCAAATTATTGGGTGGACCATGGTCCACACAAGTTGTGTGGACCAAGCAACAAAACGACCTCGTTTAATCTTTAAAAAGAAAAACAATCGCTGATTTGATTTTAACGGCGTTAGTCGTCTGTTATTAATTCTCTCCTTCGTTGTTGTGTGGTCAATCACTCGCTCATTCTCTCCTTTGCTTCTTTGATTTCCCTTTCTCATCTTCTCTCTGCGAATCGTTTCCAAATTGCGCTGCTTGGCAAATTGATTTCCGATCGCTGATTTGTCATCGTGAATTGCTTGGCAAATTGCGATTTCTTTGTCTTCAATTTCTCTTCGCAAATTCTTCGCTTCTCTCTCAATTTAATGGATGCAATCGAATTGGAGAATGCTAATACAGGTGTTTACATGCGATTTAGGTTTTGTTTTTAATTTGAATTTAGATTGATATTGTTTATTTTCTATATTGGGGTGATACGAATACTTTGGTTTATATTTAATTGATTTATGCAATTGATGTTGATCTAGGTTTGTCTTTTGCGTATTTTTTCTAATTTGCATCGCATTGCAGACTTGCAGTAGATGTATTGTGTTTAGGGTTTGGTTAATTGATTGGACAAGGTACATTATCTTTGTTCATAATGTACATTAATTTTGCATATTATGTACGTTATTTAAGTGCATAATATATAGTATTATTGATCATGTATGCAATGTAAATTATTCAGTTAATGACACTTCTACTTCTGGGGTGCAGCTGATTAGAGTTCACAAATTGGGGTTCATGTCCGTTCTTCCAATTTTTCAAAGTTATGGATGAGAGTTCTTCTATTCAAAGTTTTTTTTTTTTTTAATAATTTTTAAGTTGATCATTAGTTGTGTTTTTAATGATAATGATGGAATGATTCTTATTTTATTATTACTTTGGTGTTACAATAAATTATTTGCATGTTTTACTGTGAATATTGTGTTTCTGATTAAGGTACATTATTTATATGCATTAGGTACAGTATTTTAATTCATAGGGTATATTATTTTAATATATAAGGTACATTATTTTTTCTTGTTAACTTTTGAATGCTTTTATGTGAATTTTGAGTTCTTTGTCTGTAAAAATAAAAAAAAAAATATTATATCTTGAAATTGAGCTTCAAACAGTAATATTCTTTGGAAATGTCAAACCCAAGAAATCTTTTGTACTGCAGATATTTTATTTTTCCTACTTAAAATACAAATCCTGCTATTGTCATCCTTATGGGGATTGAAATGTTTTCGTTCCACCTCTGAATTGTAATGATTCATTGTCAATGATTGAAACCTTTGATCACACATTGCTTTTCTTGGCCTTGGTTTCATAAGCATTGGAAATGAGAATGATTTCATTAATTTTTTTTATAGGTTCCACTCTTATTACGCTATTAACCAAGTGCTATACTGATATTTGTCTTAAAAAAATTAAAAAAATTTTAATTTGCATGATTTGTATTTTATCTTGAGGTGTGATGTAACAAGTGAATTTCTGAGTAATGGTCTTCCATAAACACTCAATAAACACAATATGCAAATTCATTTTAAATTATTTTTTCCTTCCTGACCTGCAAATTTAACATAATATGCATTTGAGCTTTTTGTATGTAACTCACTCTTTCTGCTAAGCTATGATCTGATATAGTATATCATCTGTTCTCACATTGTCTACATATTCTTAACATTAACTGTGTTGGAACAATACCTGACCAATATATATGTCGAAGGTGGACAAAAAGAGTTGTTGAAGATAGTATCATGGATATTTCATCCGGTTCAAATATGTGTACGGTTGCATCTTCAGTTTGGGTTATACAAATGCGTAGGAAGTTCCAAAGATTAGTTATTTCAAGTCAAGATAACTGCAAAGCTCGTCAAGTTTGTGAGGCAGGTTTTGATGATTTTAGAAGAAATATTGAAGCTGAGGTTGGTTCTATTAGTTTAGAAGACTTCGAAACACAAAGGTTTCAGTCCAATCTTCAGTTCAACATGTTGTTTATGAGATTGTTGGAGTGGATATCTTGTTCATTCAAGTGGTAGTAGTAGTTCAAAGTTAGTTTGTGTTAGGTCTGGATCTCAAAATATTTCAAATGATAATTGACTGTAGTTGTAATAGAATTTTGCAGGATATAGACTTGATTTAGAATTTCATGTTTGATGTTTTGGAGTGATGCACTTTATTCTAAAATATTATGATCTCTATGTTTGAAATTGGTTGTTAAGTTGATTATTGAGTTTGAATACAACCAGTTTGTGCAATTTAGTAGTCCACTGGAAGGCCTATGCCATCATTCAGTTCTTTGCCATAATTTACTGAAAATGTACATTATTTTTGTCCTTAGTGTACATTATTTTTTCTCCTAGTGTACATTATTTTACAATGTTGGTTTTTAAGTGCATCAGAATTAAAATTTCATTCAATATGCAAATGTACATTATTTTTGTCCTTAGTGTACATTATTTTGCCCCTAGTGTACATTATTTTATACTGTTGGTGTTTTTTTTGAAAGCCAAGGAAATCAGATTGCATTAAACTGTAGACGAGACAAAGGGGGGAGGATAATCCCTCCAGACCGTACGAGCATCAGTCGCACTAACATGTTTTGCTAAGGCATGAGCTACCGAATTGGCATCTCTGCGTACAAAATGAATTGAGCAATATTGAAAAGAACGAAACAACTGTAAACATGAGTCTAAAATAACACCTAGATACGAACAGTAGATAGACGTATCACGGAAGCAAGAAACCAGGACCGCACAATCCGTGAACACCGCAACATTTTGGAAATCGTGATCTTGTAGCCATGATAGGGATTCTCGTATCGCCATTGCTTCAGCTAGTAGGGGATCATACAGACATATGAGTGGTCCATTAGCAGCCGCGACGAAGTCACCTTGTGCGCTGCATACATAATAGCCATAAGTTGGTGTCGAGCCGTCAAACCCCGCATCAGTGTAGCAGCCCACACATCCGGACGGCAGTGGCGCCAAACCTGAAGCTGCTGGCAGTAAGGCAGTAGGAGACGCAGCTGCTGGGTCTTGGGGAGCAGTTTGGATTGGGGAGGCATGCGGCAGAAAGGGCGCAGGCGGTGTGGGTGGTTTGTCCGACACATTGGCTGTAGTCCAGGCATTCCAAGCATTGTGAAAGGCAAGACATAAATGCGAGGGGGTTGGTAGAAAAGAATCCCAAACAGTCATATTCCGGGCTCTCCAAATTTTGTAGAGTATTCCGCAAATTTGCTCTTTTAGAAACCCAGCAGATGTTGCTGAACTTCCTAACCAAGCCTCCACCCACTGCACAAAATCATAGCCATCAACATTAGGGATTAGAAGGCTTGAAACATTCCACACGTCTAGCGTAAATACAAGTGCATAAAATATGCATAATATCCTCCTCATAATCTCCACAAGCTGGGCAAATATTAGGAATTTCTACTCTCTTCCTAACCAAATTGGTAATAGTTGGCAAAATATTAGATAGGGCATTCCATAGAAAAATCCTCCACATGGGAGAGACCCTTAGCTTCCAAATGTTGTTCCAAACTGCCTCCGGTGTGATACTCAACTCCCCTTGGCATCTATAGCCATCTTTTACCGTATATTGTCCCCTAATATCCCCCTTCCAAAACCAGTCATCTTTGAAATTAATACTCACAGGGATTTGGAATATTAATTCGACATCCCTGGGATCAAACATTTGGGTAACTAGCCCGTGGTTCCATTTTCCTTGATCATGATCTAACAAGTCAGCTACTAAAAGATCCGGATGTTGGGCAACTTGATCAGTTAGCACAAACGGATTCTGAGAGTCAGGCAGCCACGGGTGAGACCATACCTTGGAAGTTCTTCCATCACCAATCCTTCGCCTGCAGCCACTACGGATCAGGCTCTGACTCGCCATAATGCTCCTCCATACATAACTCGGATTACCACCCAAGAATACCTCATAAAAGGTAGTATCACGATAATATCTTGCCTTAAAAATTCGGGCCATTAAGGAATCCGGTTTGGTTAAGAGCCGCCAACCCTGCTTCCCTAATAGCGCCAAATTAAACTCATGCAGCTTCTTAAAACCCATACCACCATACTTTTTAGGAACGCACATTCTATCCCAGGCCATCCAGTGTATCCCATCTACAGTGGTACTCTTCCCCCACCAGTACCTATTCATCAATCTTTCCAAAGAAGCACATAATGATACAGGCAACAAAAAAATACTCATAGTATACGTAGGCATTGCTTGTGTCACGCTCTTAAGTAGTACCTCTTTACCTGCCATAGAAAGCAGCCTTTTATTCCACGAGCCAAATCTTTGCCTCAGTTTCTGTTCCACATAGGAAAAAACAAATTTCCTGTTCCTACCAACAACTGAGGGGAGACCCAAATATTTGCCAAAATCCTCCGCCTGCTCCACCCCCAGTCCCATGGCAATGGCATCCCTATCCAACAAAGTAGTATTACGACTGAAAGAGATGTTAGACTTATGATAATTGTCAGATTGCCCGGAGAATTGCTCATATACTTCCAAACAACGTTTCACCTCCATAGTCTCCTGCATGTTAGCCTTAAAGAATAGTAGGCTGTCGTCAGCAAAGAAGAGATGAGAGATGGGCGGGGCCCCACAAGCCACCCTACAGCCATGGATCCGTCCTTTAGCCTGGGCATCCTGCAATAATAAAGACAAGCCCTCTGCACAAATGATAAAAAGATACGGTGATAAGGGATCACCCTGCCTTAGACCCCTTGTGGGCAAAATCTCCTCACTTGGCTTCCCATTGACTAGGACCCTGTACCTGACTGTCCGCACACTGTTGGTGTTTAACTTCATTAGAATTAAAATTAATTCAATCTGAAAATGTACATTATTTTTGTCCTTAGTGTACATTATTTTTGCCCTTAGTGTACATTATTTTACAGTGTGTGTGTTTAACTTCATCAGAATTAAAATTTCATTCAATCTGAAAATGTACATTATTTTTGTCCTTAGTGCACATTATTTTTGCCCTTAGTGTACATTATTTTACATTGTTGGTGTTTAACTTCATCAGAATTAAAATTTTATTCAATTTGATAATGTACATTATTTTTGTCCTTAGTGTACATTATTTTTGCCCCTAGTGTACATTATTTTACAGTGTTGGTGTTTATGTGTATCAGAATAAAAATTTCATTTATGTAGTACATTTTGTTCATATATATATATATATATATATATATATATATATATATATATATATATATATATATATATATATATATATATATATATACACATAAAAGCTAAGTAATGCATTAGGTTTTTGATAACTTTGCATTCCCTTTAAATTTTTTATGATGTGGTTAATTACTTTAGATGTTAAATATTTCATATCTAAATTTTGCAAAATATAATATGATTAATGACATTAAAATAATGCAACTGTTAAGCTTTGAATTTAAAGCATAGTAACCTATCAAACTTTGGCAAAATTTACATCATTTTGTTAGTGCATAATGCACATGTCATTCTTGTTAAAAAAAATCAAGGAACCAAAACTAAAAATTAATTTTCCACCCGCTATAACAACCTACTCAAATCTATTGAACATTCAATGTCATTTGAAACATATATTTATCTTGCTTTCTTCAGCACTTCTTTTTTCTCCTCATTGATTGGCAGCATTATTGTGCATGAGCATACTTTGCTCTCAAGGATCTTAGGAAAATGGCCTGCACATATATATCAAATCTGTTCACCAGATATGCACACAATTCTGTATCCCAACATGACAATTTTTACTGTAGTAGTGATCCAAATCTAATATCTTCTTATCTCTTTTCTTTGCTCATCTGTTAGTTTCTCCATCAACCGTAGAAATTCGATAGGCGACATTCTAGTGTTAAGGTTGTTTTTCTCGAGATGCTACTGCTGCTCTTGTGATGTTCGTTCATTATCTATTGCTCTAGCTCTCTTCCTTTGATACTTTCTCTTTGGTTGCTTAGTATCCTTGTTTGAAGTCATCTTTTGCTGTGACTAACAAGTTAGAATACTACACTACATAAATGGAATTTTTATTCTGATGAAGTTAAACACCAACATTGTAAAATAATGTACACTAGGGGCAAAAATAATGTACACTCAGGACAAAAATAATGTACATTTTATTTTTTTGAATGAAATTTTCATTCTGATGCACGTGAACACCAAGACTATAAAATAATGTACACTATGAGAAAAAATAATGTACACTAAGGACAAAAATAATGTACATTTTCAGATTGAATGAAATTTTCATTCTAATGCACTTAAACACCAACAATATAAAATAATGTACACTAAGAACAAAAAAAATGTACATTTTCAGCAAATTATGGCAAAAGAACTTAGTAGATGGCCTAGGCCTTTCAGTGGACTACAAAGATGCAAAGTCAGAACTCATAATTGAAGTTCAACAGTTTGTCTAATGTTATATTCTTAAAGAGAAACCTCTTAATTATCCACTATATTATTTCAACTCAGAATTGACAACAATGAACACAGTAAAGAAAATATTATTTTAAGCAACAAAAAAAAAACAAAACCAGATTAAAGCCTTAAAGAGCAAATGAGAGGCATACTAACAGCCTAACATCCTACAAAATTGATAACACCAAAAAAATAGAAGATGATTATAGGAACACTTAACACATACAGAACAACTCAACAAAAAATTCAATTCCTTAAAAAAAAAAAAAAACCAAAAGGTAAGACCTTATAATTAGAAGTAGTATCTAACGATTGCGTTACAACCAAATCAACATAATCGAATACTAAATGCAAAAATCAAATTAGAACTTCGACGACCTTAGACTCTAATTATGCCATTAGAAAAGATCATTCACAACATATTGCAAATGCAAGGACTCTTAAAATCTCTTAATCCAAACACTGTTTGAACTTAATTATAAATTATATTACTCCATTCCAGAATTACAACACATAAAGAACTAAAAATACTTCATTCTATAATAATTTAAATAACACATTATCACATATCATGCAACTTTGGTATGGAAACAGCAAGAAAGGAAAGCTTAAATAATTGAACTCCATGCCTACTCAAATCCTTCAAATGATTCACTCTGGTAATAGGGATGATAGGGCCAGCCAGAATGCAATGCAATGCAGTAACTATGCTCATAACTTTCATAATTTTCGCCATTAAAAATCAACCAAAATGCAGAAAAGTACAGTGTACAACAATAAATCACAGAAAAATGGATCTACAAATGAAACAAAATCCCTAGGTAGAAACCACTATGAAGGTATAAACCCTCGGTATAAAATAATGTACATTCATGTTGTTTGAAGCTCTAATAGGAGTGGGTGTGTGTTTAATAAGAATAATACCTTAGGAATCTGTGCATCAATGAAGGTTTTCTCTCGTTTCAGTAGTGTAGACAATGAAGCGCAATGGAGATGACAAGGCGCAGTGGAGAGGACGAAGCGGCGTATAAACCCTAGGTAGAAATCAATATTAAGGTATAAACTCTAGGTAGAAAAGAAATGTATATTCATGTATTTGAAGCTCTAATAAGAAACAATACCCTATGAATTTGCAGGAATGAAGCTTTTCTTCGTTTCAGCAGTGGAGAGGACGAAGCAGCGAAGCTCTGAACACAGGTCGGTCTTCGTTTAGGATTATTGCTGCTTCTCGATGAAGCTGCTTCGTTTAGGATGACGTTAACGTCGCCGCCTCTTCTTAAAGAAGAGACGACGTCGTTTAGGATTGTGGTCCACACAAGTTGTGTGGACCACGTTCCATACAATAAGCATTGAAGTCTACCTTACTAATATAAGACATGTATATATATTAAGCTTGTTCCTTTTCAACCTAGCAGCCCTTCATTCATAATTCTTCTCCCCTTCTTGAACGGCAAGATAAGGTTGGCGGTGGAGCTCGACATTAACAGCGATGGTCCTAGCTTTTCTTCACAACCCGTAGAGCTCCGGTGTTGTTCTCTATTCTGGGCAAGCAGAGCTGTAACACCCCAAAATTTTGAAACTTTTAAAACTTATATAATAAAGGAAAATTCTCATTAAATCCCAAAATGGAGTATTACAAAACATAAGAGTGCGAGATGCTATGCCACATCTGAGCTGGAGAACTCAGATGCACAGGCTAAACTAACTAAATATCCCCAACACATCATCATGGCACGCAGGCCGAAAGGAAAAACTATCTAACTAATCCAAGTTCTTCTAGCGCGCTCCGGAAGCTAATCATCTGTGCCTGAAAGCCAAATATATCTGTTCAACAAATGATGTTGGTAACCCACTCCAACGCGTTGAAATACAATATAGGTAAATATATATATAGATATATAAAAACCATTTTGAAGCAGGAAGATATACACTTAGGAGACTCTAGCTTTAAAACCAGGAATAGACTCGACAGGTAGGGATAAGCACATTGAACAACGATAATGAGTTATATAGAGACAACACCATAAAGAACATGTATCTAAGGTCACAGTTCTCTTTCAAATCATTCACATCATCATTCAATCATCACCTTTGTCACACAAGCACACTTCGATGGCGCCACGGGACCAATCGCATGCCCCGAACATGAGGGTTAGTACATATAGTACTAACACGGCCCCGCAGCACCCTACCTCATACTGTAGTATGAAGGGGTTGATCGCAACCAACCGGATAGACCGTCTATAGTTTCAACGGCGGATCACAGCCCTACACACCGCTGACGCGCTCAGTCGGTGGACTGTGATCCTCTTTTGGGGACTGCGACCCTACACACCATTGACGAGCACAGTCGGTGGATCGTAGCTGATCAAAGCCCTACACACCGCCTGAGGAACTCATTCAGTGGGCGATGATCCTCGGAGACTACGACCCTACACACCGCTAGCACATCACACGGCGGATCGCAGCCGACCATAGCCCTACACACCGCCTGATTACTCATTCGGTGGACTATGGCCTTCCTCGGGCTAGTGGCCCTACACACCGCTGGCGCGTCCAGACGGTGGACCATAGCACACGAGGCCCATGTGGACCGCAGCCCAAGAAGTGAATCACTGATCGCAGCCAGGAGAATGAACCGCAGCTCAGGAATAACCAATTTGATCGCAACCAAATTGGGGTATCATGCATCACATAACACATAGCAGCACATAATAGCACATTGGGAAGGGGGAAAACGTATAGATAAACTTATGCGTGATTATCCACATACTAAAAATAGTCCTAAGGGGTTCATACATCTTCCTCTTAGGCCAACGGGTTACCGATACAACTAGCATGCAATAAACGAGACTCTTTTATCTTATGAACGGTACCCGAAACATCAAACTAGACTCACGCACGAAAAACGGAGTCCGTTGGGACACCACGGGGGTTGGGGAACATCAAACGGGGAAGCCAAAGTCCCGAAGTGGGCAACGACCAGCGGGTAGCCGGTGGGTTGAAGGCCACCCGCCGGCGACAGGTTTCCGGGCAGCTGGTGCCCGGCGGGTAGTCGCCTGCCCGCCGGCTACCCGCTGCCGGCGGTGCTTCTTTGGGCAGCGGGTAGGTGGTGGGTCCCCCTACCCCCTTCTGACTCTTTATCAAAATAAACATCCCGGGATCCTTTGTGGAACCCGAAACCATGCTTAGACACTTTTAAACGCAAATAACGACACCACGTAGGCAATTAATGGATCAAAAGCAACAATCACATAGAACACAACCTATTATGACTTCTAAACATAATCAACACCCGAACATGTGAATTTCCACCCAAATATACCAAGAAAATCCCAATACGAAATTCATGATACAACCTAGGGCTCTAATCATATTTAATTTAACAAAATCATAGTTTATCTTTAAAATCAAGAAACATCAAGACTTATCAAGAATATTGCATAATTATCAAGATCCTCTCATCATCATCAAGATTATCAAGATCACACATAAAATCATCTCACCAATCATCAAGATCACATCACAATCATTATATCAAGACACAAGCATATAGAGGAAGCCAATGAAAGGGATTATAGCAAGGAAAATAGGTTTTGTTGAGACATGGGTTACCTCTTAGCCTTAATTAATCCTCCCTTGGCTATTAAGGTTCTTCTCTAAGATTTCCATTCGCTTGATCTCCCTAGGCTCGGTGGCGGGGAATCTCCCAGGAATATTTTTGTGTAATATAACTATGGGTGGTAAGGTTTCTAATTGCTTTCTAATCCCCTATTTATAGAATCAGGAATCCTAATCATAATCTGAATAATAAAGGCCTACTTTCTTTATTCCTAATAGATATATAGGTCTAGGATTCCTAATTAGAATCTGATTAGTAAAAGGTTTACTCTCTTTATTTCTAATGGGCTTAAAACTCTAGTTTAGGCAAGGGTCCACAATCCATGTTGGACCACATTAATTAATTAAAGGGAATTCTAATCAAATTAAATCCTTTTAAATTTATTATTAATAAAATTAATTAAATAATTAATTCGGGATTGAAGGCCGTAACACGGGGTGTTACACTCTCCCCCCCTTACAGGAAGCTTCGTCCCCGAAGCTTAGAAATCATTTTGGGTTAAAGAGCCCGAATTAGTATAGTAGCACATAAGAAAAATATTATATGGGAAATATATACATATGCACATATAAATTTATTGGGTTTAAGCCTAACTATTGTGCTAGCAAAATGCACCAAATAATAAGGTTATGAATATGCAACTCACAATATGTAAATTTTATGGATGCATGATAACATAACATAGAAGTCTTACACACGGCATGTTCATTGTTTGATTGATTTATGATGATTTAACACATAGGATCACAAGTTGCACCGAACATATAATTATTTATGTACCTAAATAAGAGGTAAATACCACGCGGGTGCAGGTTCGGATAGCCACATAACTATTATAAAACACATATGCACATATACCAACACAGGCGAATCCTCATTTACGAATGGATGCAAATGTTTTATATGTAGTGTAGCATGTCGCGAGCCAAAATGCCATATATGTAGGATCTATGCCTGATCGTTGTGCTTAGCAGGTTATACCAAATACTCATAGTTACAAAATAACAAGTCTAACACGTATGGTAATTAATTATTATGTTATATGCGGAACCTGTAAGTTGACATGCCTGTATGCATACAGTCGTAATTATGCTAAATATGCAATTTTCTTAAGTCTATAGGCATAGAGTATGAAGGCATGTGAACCTATTTTGAGTCTTAAATAATAACTAGTCCTATGGAATCATAAAGCACATATATGTATTATTTAACATGTTAAACTAGTGCATGATTAACAATTAAATTCACGTACTCAATATCGTGGTATAACCAAACATTTGTCACATAAATTCAGGAAGGTCATAAATCATATAACAATTTATTCAAATAGCGAAAATCAAATTTTGAGGAAAAGATTGTAAGTAATTAGGAGGAAGGTTCTTGCTTCTTATGGGGTAAATAAATTTTGGGGAGCTAATAGGATTAGGATCTTTATTTTGCATATCATGGATAATGGTGGTGATCACATAACAAGTATTGGCACTTATATGCAGGTTGCTTGTAATTAATACTATTGTATATATGCATAGTGGGATGCCTTATAACATATAGTTTTGTCTAACATGCTTTGTATATATACATGAATGCCTGTAAGTGTGCGTTTTGACGTAAACATGCGAGCTATGTGCATTACATATGAAAATATGAATTTCCACCTATAATTGGAGCATGTAATTCGCACACAAATATTCTTGAGTAAAATAGCATAAGTTTTCAAATGCTAAAAGGTTTATCTTGAGAAATCTTGACAGAATTTGATCACACAAGTACTTAGAAAAATTTGTTTTATCTCGGTGGTAAATAGATTTTAGGTAGGCATAACTCTCGCCTCTAGAAGCCCCGAATACCTAAACAACTTAGAATTGAAGACCCTTGATTGCTAATTCCTAAAATAATTGATGACCTGATGGTGAGGCTAAAGTTTTTAATTATTTAGGGAAGGTAGGTGTGGTAACATGGGGGTCATGCGAGGGGGAAAAGCAGAATTAGGGCTATCTCAGGATATGTGTATGTATATATATATAAGAGTGATGTAATTTGTGCGGAATGATATTTCAGGGTTAGGATATGCTAAGTGCAAACTCATAGATGCATATAAGATTATTATAGCTAGGGTACATGTGTATGGTTTGGGGCTAGGGATATTATTGTATATAATATGATTGTAACAATTTATATGAATACGTATGAATAAGGGAGGATGTTCTATAGGCTCACAAGTTTATATATATATATATATATATATATAATAGAAGTTTGGGAGAATATATTTAGAGTAGTAGTGATATACCTATTTATGTATAAGGATTTGTTTTAGGGGGTCCTTATTTTAGAAGTCAAGGGTTCTATACAAGGCATTGGAAGCTTGTGGTCTATTATGCAACATGGACCAAAGTCTAGAGGGATAGTTTTAAGATAGTTTGGGGACGCAATATAATTTTTCCAAGGATAATCTCTAGATGACCACTTGGTTTAGGTTCCTCGGATTTCTCCTGGTCTTACTCAGATTGTCTTTCGGGTCAAAACTTAATATGCAATGTACTGGAGGGTTTAGATTTCTAGAAGTAGGATTAGTCCCTATAATTTCTATGTAACTTATAAACAATTTAATTAGGAAGATAATTCGATTTTCATGTTCAAGTATTAGATTGTTATTTACATGTTAAACACATAAGAAGTATCAAGGAAGACACACAAATGCACAATGGATCAATAAAACGAGAAGTCAAGAAAACATACCGTACTAGTGGGCGCGAGGTGGGCGGTCGACCGCCTGTGAAGTCCCCACTGGAACGTGGCAGTGGGCACGTGGTGGGTGGTCGACCTCCTGCCAAGGCCCCATTGGAACGTGATTGTGAAGAAGGAATCACTTCGGGAAAATCCCGAAAATGCACAGATTTAAGTCCAAATAATTCAACACTCATATGGACAATAAAAGGGATTTAAATGCATGGGAAATCTTAAGAAATCACATTATTATGATACCAACAAGGGACACAGGAGATATTCAATGAGATATCATAAGGATCACACACCCTATCCTCCCCATTCTTAACTAAAGCTACGTTCCCACAGTTTTCCTACATGCAAACTTATGTAAGTACTTATCGAGCTATTAGTGGTTTAATTATCAAAGTAATTGGTCGATTATGATTAGGGAAAGTGAGCTATTATATGCCGAATAAAATTTACAAGTTCCAAAATACTTTATCAAATAACAAATATCGAAATAACGCACGTTTGATCAAATCGTTAAGCAATTATTATGCAATGTCTGACTTGGTTCATAAATAAATCAATTAGGAACATCATCCAACTTTCATGTTCAAGCAAATAAGCAAGTATGTATTTAAACAAAATCAATTGTTAGTAATCAAAGAGTGATATGCAACAAGGCAGGTAATAGTATGCAAGGATGTCACAACTTTCAGGGCAAGCATAAGGAATGAAGAACAAGTACGTGAGAAAAAGCGATAAACTCTCAATCTCACCACGCGTCCTAAAATCCCTATTTCTAAATACTTGAAGTTTAAGCTTAATATTCTAAAGTTCAAGCCTAATGTCTTAAAAGTCTTATCCTAAATGCATTGTCTTAGGGTCGAACTTAGGCTCTGATACCATCTGTAGCACCCCAAAATTTTGAAACTTTTAAAACTTATATAATAAAGGTAAATTCTCATTAAATCCCAAAACGGAGTATTACTAAACATAAGAGTGGGGGTTGCCATGCCACATATGAGCTGGAGAACTCAGATGCACAGGCTAAACTAACTAAATATCCTCAATACATCATCATGGCATGCAGGCCGAAAGGAAAAACTATCTAACTAATCCAAGTTCTTCTAGCGCGCTCCGGAAGCTAATCATCTGTGCCTGAAAGCCAAATATATCTGTTCAGCGAATGATGCTGGTAACCCACTCCAACGCGTTGAAATACAATATAGGTAAATATATATATATAGATATATGAAAACCATTTTGAAGCAGGAAGATATACATGTAACACCCCGTGTTACGGCCTCCAATCCCGGATTAATTATTTAATTAATTCCGTTAATAATAATTAAAAAGGATTTAATTTGGTTAGGATTCCCTTTAATTAATTAATGTGGTCCACCATGGATTGTGGACCCTTGCCTAAACTAGAGTCTTAAGCCTATTAGGAATAAAGAGAGTAAACCTTTTTACTAGTCAGATTCTAGTTAGGAATCCTAGACCTATATACCTATTAGGAATAAAGAAAGTAGGCCTTTATTATTCAGATTATGATTAGGATTCCTGATTCTATAAATAGGGGATTAGAAAGCAATTAGAACCCTTACCACCCATAGTTATATTACACAAAAATATTCCCGGGAGATTCCCCACCACCAAGCCTAGGGAGATCAATCGGATGGGAAATCTTAGAGAAGAACCTTAACAGCCAAGGGAGGATTAATTAAGGCTAAGAGGTAACCCATGTCTTAACAAAACCTATTTTCTTTGCTATAATTATCTTCTTTGGATTCTTCTCTACGCTTGTGTCGTGATGAATCGTTTATAATATTGATGATATGATCTTGATAATTGATGAGATAATTTTATGTGGAATCTTGATGATGATAAGAGGTTCTTGATGATTATGTGATGTTCTTGATAAATCTTGATGATAAAAGATAAACTATGATCTTGTTAATTTAAATATGATTAGAGCCCTAGGATGAATCGTGAAACTCATATTGTGATATTCTTGATGTATTTGGGTGGGAATTCGCATGTTCGGGTATTGATTATGTTTAGAAATCATGATAAGATGTGGGCTATGTGATTCTTGCTTTTAATCCGTTAATTGTCTATGTGGTGTCATCAATTGCGTTTAAAAGTGTCTAAGCATGGTTTCGGGTCCCACAAAGGATCCCGGAATGTTTATTTTGATAAAGAGTCAATGGGGGGTAGGTGGGGGTAGGGGGACCCGCCACCTACTGGCTGCCCGAAAGTGACGCCGCCGGCAGCGGGCAGCCAGTGGGCAGACGACTGCCCGCCGGGCACCCGCTGCCCGGAGGTTTGTCTCCAGCGGGCAGCCGGCGGGTGGTCCCCCACCCACCGGCTACCCGCTGGAATTTGCCCAACTTGGGACTTTGGCTTCCCCGTTTGATGTTTCCCCAACCCTCATGGTGTCCCAACGAACTTCGTTTATCGTGCCTGAGTCTAGTTTGATGTTTCGGGTACCGTTCGTAGGATAAAAGAGTCTTGTGTATCACATTCTAGTTGAATTGGTATCCCGTTGGCCTAGGTGAGAGATGTATGAACCCCTTTGGATTATTCCTAGTATGTGGACGACCAGGCATAGGTTTCGTTATACGTTTTCTCCCCTTTCCCAATGTGTTAATGTGGGTTGCATGTGCTTGCTATGTGTTATGTGTGCATGATACCCCAATTTGGTTGCGATCAAATTGGTTATTCCTGAGCTACGGTTCAGAAGCTGGATACGGTCAGAATTACACTCTCGGGCTGCGTTCCACCGTTTGGTTGCGATCAAACGTTTTACATGAGCTGCGGTTCATATTCCTGGCTGCGGTCAAATGATCACTCTTGGGCTGCGGTCCACTGTTTGGTTGCGATCAAACATTTTGATGAGCTGCGGTTCATCGGTCGGTTGCGATCGACCCTTTCGTGTTGCGATACGAGGTAGGGTGCTGCGGGGCCGTGTCAGAGCTATATGCGCTGACCCTCATGTATGGGCATGCGATTGGTCCTGTTGCGCCACCAAAGTGTGCTTGTGTATTGAGATGGATGATGATATAAATGAGATAAAGTGAATCTGTGACCATAGGATATATGCTAGTATCTTTATATGCTTGGTTATAACTGTTGAATGTGCTTATCCCTATCTGTCGAGTCTATTCCGGTTTTGAAACTAGAGTTTCCTAGGATATATCTTTCTGCTTCAAAATGGTTTTTCTTATATATATATATATGTATATATATATATATATATATATATATATATATATATATATATATATATATATATATATATATATATATATATATATATATATATGTATGTATGTATATATATATATATACATACATATATATATATATATATATATATATATATATGTATGTATGTATATATATATATATATATATATATATATATATATGTATATATATATATATATATATATATGTATATATATACGGTATTTCAACGCGTTAGAGTGGGTTACCAGCAATGTTCGCTGAACAGATATATTTAGCTTTCAGGCACAGACGATTAGCTCCGGAGCGCGCTAGAGGACCCAAGGCTTAAATAGATAGTTTCATATTTGGCCTACATGCCATAATGATGTAATGATGTTGTTTAAGGATGATTAGATAGTTTAGCCTGTGCATCTGAGTTCTCCAGCTCAGATGTGGCATAACACCCCGTATTCTTTTGTTTAGTACTACTCTGTATGGGATTTAATGAGGATTTACCTTTATTATATAAGTTTTAAAAGTTTCGAAAATCTGGGGTGTTACAATACACTTAGGAGACTCTAGCTTTAAAACCAGGAATAGACTCGACAGGTAGGGATAAGCACATTGAACAATGATAATCAGTTATATAGAGACAACACCATAAAGAACAGGTATCTAAGGTCACAGTTCTCTTCCAAATCATTCACATCATCACCTTTGTCACACAAGCACACTTTGGTCGGGCCACGGGACCAATCGCATGCCCCGAACATGAGGGTTAGTACATATAGTACTAACACGGCCCCGCAGCACCCTACCTCATACCGCAGTATGAAGGGGTTGATTGCAACCAACCGGATAGACCATCGATAGTTTCAACGGCGGATCACAGCCCTACACACCGCTGACGCGTTCAGTCGGTGGACTGTGATCCTCTTTTGGGGACTGCGACCCTACACACCGTTAACGAGCACAGTCGGTGGATCGTAGCTGATCAAAGCCCTACACACCGCCTGAGGAACTCATTCGGTGGGCGATGATCCTCGGAGACTACGACCCTACACACCGCTGGCACATCACTCGGTGGATCGCAACCGACCATATCCCTACACACCGCCTGATTACTAATTCGATGGACTATGGCCTTCCTCGGGCTAGTGGCCCTACACACCGCTGGCGCGTCCAGTCGGTGGACCATAGCACACGAGGCCCATGTGGACCGCAGCCCAATAAGTGAATCACTGACCGCAGCCAGGAGAATGAACCGCAGCTCAGGAATAACCAATTTGATCACAACCAAGTTGGGGTATCATGCGTCACATAACACATAGCAGAACATAATAGCACATTGGGAAGGGAGAAAATGTATAGATAAACTTATGCGTGATTATCCACATACTAAGAATAGTCCTAAGGGGTTCATACATCTTCGTCCTAGGCCAACGGGTTACCGATACAACTAGCATGCAATAAACGAGACTCTTTTATCTTATGAACGGTACCCGAAACATCAAACTAGACTCACGCACGACAAACGGAGTCCGTTGGGACACCACGGGGGTTGGAGAACATCAAACGGGGAAGCCAAAGTCCCGAAGTGGGCAACGACCAGCTGGTAGCCGGTGGGTGGAAGGCCACCCGCCGGCGACAGGTTTCTGGGCAGCGGGTGCCCGGCGGGCAGTCGCCTGCCCGCCGGCTGCCCGCTGCCGGTGGTGCTTCTTTGGGCAGCGGGTAGGTGGCGGGTCCCCCTACCCCCCCACTGACTCTTTATCAAAATAAACGTCCAGGGATCCTTTGTGGAACCCGAAACCATGCTTAGACACTTTTAAACGCAAATAACGACACCACGTAGGCAATTAATGGATCAAAAGCAACAATCACATAGAACACAACCTATTATGACTTCGATCTTGGCGGTAGTCCGACGGCAGCGATCTTGGCGGCGGGACTCTTCATCTCTTCCGGCGGGTTCTGTGACGGCAAGACGGTGCTGATATGAGGTGACCGGTAGTGGCGGTTGGACTTCTCCCTCCGGCAGCAAGGCAGCAGGTCGTGGGCAGCTCCTGTTAGACTAGGCAGTGGGCATGGTGGCAGGAGGTGATCATACCGCCAGTCCACCCGCTGTTTCCCTGGCAGTGAAGAAACAAGGAAGAAGGGGTGAGTTGTTGCTTGGTTTGTCTTTGTTGTTTATTTAAGTGTTAAGAATTGTTATTAATGAGAGTTAACAAGTGAATCTTTGGGTTAGTGGTAAGGTATTGATTAGTGTTTAAGTTGGCTAGGGTTTGAATCCTACTTTTGCTTAGGATAGCTTTTAATTAATAGTTTTACTAAATGAGCTTGGTTAATAGCTTATTTATTAGTTTGATTATATTGTGATTAGTTTAACAAAGAGATGCTTAGTTTAGATGGTAAGGATGTGGTTAATTTTTGGCCAGGGTTCAGTGGTAAGGCATTGATTAGTGTTTAAGTTGGCCAGGGTTCGAATCCCACTTTGGCGTTGTTTTTGGATTGCTAAGCTAAGGAGGTAACCCATGCTCTACAAAACCTATTTTATACTTGCTCTGATGATTCTTGATATTTTATTGATGTTCTTGATGTTCATGAGTGAAATGATGCATATTCTTGTGTTTATGCTGTTTAGAGCTTGTATATAGGGTTCATAAATGTTATTCTTTGAGTTATTCTTGTTGTTCAAGTTCCTTTGATGATTGATGTGAGAGTTTGGGTGTTTTAGACTTGAACTTGGCATTGGTTACATTTTTCCCCGAAGGGAATTTTCTCTCTGTTTTGGTACACAGTGGAGGAAACAGCAGGGGGTTGTCCACCCACTGGTACATGATGTTTTGGCCTCCGTTTTGTTGATCCGTTGTGCACTTACGTGTCTCGATTGATGTTTCGTAATGTCTAGAACGATGTCTTAAGTACCGTAATAGAATTTGTGAGTCTTGAATCGTGTTTATGATCCTATCTTGTGATTTTTTGGATTGATATGAAGTATATGTTGTTCGTATGAGCCTTATTGATTGTCTTGATTGAATTGCATGCTAGCTACGTTGATTTGTTGGTACTAGTATGTGTTTACCTCGTTTTGATCATGCCTATTCTTGATGAGGATTGGTGACTTGTGTCTACGAATCATTGTGGTCTCTTGAGTTGAAGTCTTTCGTTATTGTGGAATACGTTGAAATGTCTCCTTCATGTTCTTTCTTGAATTCCTACGATTGAACCTATGATTATGAGCTTGTACAAATGTTGTACATTATCATGATTATTCCTCAATTAAGCTATTGTTGAGGTTATCCGTTGTTGTGCACGCTTCGTGTGGAATCTATGCTATGTTGTATCTCTAGATTCCATGTGTATTGACTCTTGTTGAGATGTGGAATTGTTGTGATGTGAAGATTGAGCTGGACAGTGGACAGTGTGGGGACTTATGTGATACTAATATGTGATTGGCGGGCCTCTGGCTTTGTTTGCAATGGGTCATGTAGGTGTGGGAAGCCCTTGACAAGTCGGTGGTGAGTTTAAAGCCCCGATCAACCATTGTGAACTGATCTGGTAGTGGGTTTAAAGCTCCGGGTTGGCGTTTGGATACTTATGATTTGTGGGCAACTTGGGAAACTTATTCCAGTTGCTAGAGAAGGTAACTAACACGTTGGGCTTGGAATCCCAGTAGGGGGTGTATACACTTAAAGTTACTGGATCTGTTTCCATTGGGCTGTGGTCCGAGTCGTTGCGATGACTCTATGGTATGTGATTGATGATTTGGAGCCCTCCACACTGATCCACTATGATTTGGGTCGTTGCGATGACTCCATGGTGAATAACTGGGTTTGGCTATGTCCTGCGTGGACTTGGAACATGGGAAATGGTCATTGGTTGCGATCTTTGACTTTCATTTGCTATGAGTATGTATTGATGTTATCCTTCATGTCATGATGTTACCTTGATTGATATTGATGATCATATGTTGTTGATGATTCCATTGTTCTTATCGTTGTATTGATCTCTTGATTTGTTGTATGATGGTCGGTTGATTGAGAGTGTTCTATGATGAGTCTTACGTTGTTTCTATCCCTCGTTATAAAAGACTATATATTATGTATTCCAAGTCTCAAATGGTTTTCTTATATCTATACTATATGTACTCAACGAGTAGTGGTGGGTTACTTAGCATTATTCGCTAACGGGTGCTACCCCATATGTTTTTCAGGTGCAAGGTAGTTGAGCCGAGAGCGCGATAGTGGAGCCCGTTAGACTAGCTTTCTTCCAATAGCTTAGTAGTAGTTTGGCCTGTGTGCCTTAAACTTGTAGTTTGTTGGATAGTGTTTTGTAAAGCCTGTGCAACTAGGTTTGGGAACTTAGTTGTGGCATAGCACTCCCATACTTATCTGTTTTGCTTCCGCTTAGTTTTAATTAAATGATTAGGTGTTGCTTTATCTCTTAAGTTTTAAAGGTTTTAAAATTACCTAAAATCGGGGGTGTTACAGTTAGTATCAGAGCCTAGGATGTTAAGAGTTAGACTTTAAGAACCTAGGATTGAGCCTAGGTTAGTGCTTTTAGATTGAGACTTTAAGATATTTAGTGAAGCCTTTAAGAGTTTAAGTACCGAAGTGTAGGATTCTTAGGACGCGTGGTGAGGATGTGAGTTATCTTTTGTTATCTGTGTAGTTCTCTTACCTTGTTCTCTTGTTAGCGTTAGTGGCTGCAGCTGTTGTACTCGTTGGTGTGCACCTTCCCAGTAAGTGGCCTCGCTCTAGTTCTCACTAAAGACTTGACGAAGACTGTGACTAAGAGAAAGAAGACTTAGACGTCTACTGATGCAAGGTAGTTAAGTGGTGGTGTTTACATCTGGACACGTGGCCAACTCAAAGAAGAAGGTTGCTTTACTCGCAATCTGGAGTCAGCTGCAACCATCCCCGCTCGAGTAAGTGGCGTCGTCTCTCGTGCGACATTGTTATCAGTCCTACGCTAACCTCAGGTGTTGACACCTAAGAAGAAACAACGTTGTTGGTAAGTTGTCTGATCCTATGAAACATAAAGAAGTTAAGAAGTGAACTGTGAAGGAAGATATCGTATACCTGGGTCGGTACACCTTGAAAGTGATGGCTAGCATAAAGACTTAAAGGAAGGATCTTGGCAATAAGAAAGAAAGATGAAGTAGTTAGAGTTTTACTCAACTGGTTGAGTTGTTGAAAGTCTAAGGCCGATGGAAGTCAACCTAAAGGAACGGATTCAAGTACCGATGCCTCTAATGAAAGTAGGACTCTATGTAACAACCCCGATTTCCATACCAATTTAAACCTTAATCATGCAGATAAACTAACCATGAAAACATACACAGCGGAAGACTAAATATGAAATATATGGAAAACGTAGAGTGCTATGCCACGCCCACCCAACGGTGAACGCATAGGCGTAAACATCTGCAACATAATCTATCCATCCAAAGACAAAGTCAACAACCATAAGTTTAGAGTCTAACAAAGGCACGCAGGCCCAAACCATCACAAGGTTCAAGGGATCTATACTAACTGTCTCTAGATCGCGCTCGCGTCTACTCAGCACCTGAAAGAAACACATAATATATGGGACGACGCCCAGTTAGCGAATAATGCTGGTAACCCACCAATACATGTGAAATATCATATGTAGATGGTTTATATATACAAAATCATTTGTGAAACGGGGAGATAGTATATATAGTTCAAAACCAAGAGTAGAAGTCAAAACACAAGACTCTTTGCACTCACAATAAAGATAAGGGAACACATCCCAAGACCACAAGAAATACAACGACACACAAGAACGGCTCAAGGCGTAATCTACCAACACACAGTAGATTATCACCCGACATGCATAACACAAGAGAATAAGGACACAACCATTGCCAACACATGCCTTTGTGACAACACATGTCACAAATAGAGAATCACACAACAATGGCAACACATGCCTTCGTGATATCACCCATCACGAATTAATATGCCTTCCTTATGCCCGGTTCCAACCTTATGGCTACCCCCAACCTTATGTCTAGTTCCAACCATTACCTCCAGGACCCCTGTAAACCAAGTCCAACTGTAACACCCCCCCAAAACACATGCTATAAAAAGCCTTAACACATGCAGATAACACAACTAAACAACTAGCACAGCGGAAGATTAAAAGATAACTGGATAAACATAAATCCAAGTCATGGGGTGTTATGCCACGTCCATCAACAAAGATGAACGCTACCGCCAAATCTGCATGGTATACAACTATCCCAAATCTCACAAGTCTACAACTAGATAGGCACACAGGCCATAAAACAAACGGAATGAGCTAAGCTATCGGGTACTAGACTGCGCTCTCGTCTAGACATCACCTGAAAGATCACAAATAAACATGGGACGACGCCCGGTCAGTGAATAATGCTGGTAACCCACCAATATATGTGAAATAACATACATAAGTAAGGTATAAGTTGTAAAACCATTTTCGAAACGGAATACATATATATAAGTGTAAAACCAAGAGTAAAAGCCAACGTAAAACTCAACACTCTCAACAACAACACACGGGAACACATACCAAGACCACAAGAACAACACGACTCACAAAAGAGTCAAGGCATGGTCTATCATCACTCAATAGATCAAAACCCGACAAGTACAACGCAAAAGAATAAGACTCACACAACTGGCAACACATGCCTTTGTGACTACACACGTCACAAGAGAAGAACTCACCATAGTGGCTACAATAGCCCTCGTGACATCACCCATCACGAGTTGATATGCCTGCCTTATGCCCGGTTCCAACCTTATGCTACCCCCAACCTTGTTTCTTCTTTCCAACCATTACCTCCAGGACCCCTGTATATCTTAGTCCAACCTTTTCCCTCCTGGGACCGTCGTCCCCCACCAACAAACCACCAACAAAGCCACCAATTTCATAGTACACAAGGTACCGTATACACACACGGCGACACACGCCTTCCCAAGAAAATACGTGAACCTGACACACAGGTCACAACTCCATAATCGCGTCACGACCACCACGAGGACCGCTGCAATACCTTGGTGACTAGTGTCCCATACCACTAATCGTGCAATCTAGGTAAAGCCACACACGCATCACACCACAACAGGAATCAATCAACGGATTACAACGAAGGTATGAAACATACTCAATCAAGGAATGGGTCACAACCCAACAACAACAACGATGAATAACACAAGTTATCATAGACCCATCGGAAGGTACAAACAACACACACGCAAGCATTTAGACACCAAACTAGCATGCTTATCAAACGGATAAACCAAAGGTAGTTCCGAGGAACACACAAGACACATCACGGTTCAACGAAACACAATGTTGAACACTTAGCATGATTCAGACACCAAAGACCTACATGGATACCTACCACATAGTTCTAGACATACGAAACATCAAGAAGACACTCAAATAGTTCCACAAAAGAACATCGGGAAGTCCAAAGACCAAATACCGAGTCAAAAGAATCACGGGGAACAAATCCCCCAAACAACTCCACTTGTGTACCCGCGGGTGGACCCATGGGTAGTGCCCCACCCGTGGTTCCGCCCGCGGGAACACATTCCCACAAGGCCCGTACCCGCGGGTAGGGCGACGGGTGGTGCCACGCCCGCCGTTCCGCCCGCGGGTACATGTCCTGTACCACAAAACACCACTTCGCGGATTTTTCATCTCCAACTCAAATTCAAGTCCAAAACATGCCAAATCTCTCCAAATACAACAAAATGACTTGAATCAAAGGAAATGCCAAGCAATGGCACCCAAGAACCCTAAACACAAGCTCTAGATATGCATTTTCACAAGAACATGCATATACACTCACATTTCATAGCAAAACACAAGTAGAATCCAAGAAATCACATATAGGCAAGCAAAATAGATTTTGTAGAGCATGGGTTACCTCTTGTAGACTAAAAGGCTTCACATTACACCTTAACAAGCTCTTCTCAAGGCTCACCTTCCAAACCCACTTCAAACACAAACCAAAAAGATCATAACGATCCTACTTTTAAGAAAATACACCTAAGATGGAACCAAAAACACATGATGGACTTAGATCATACCCTCCTAGATGCCCAAATATAAGAAAGGTTGAATCTTGGAAGCAACTCTTGAAGTCTTGGCAAGGTCTCAACTTGGCTTGGAAGAAAAGCTACTCACTTTTTTAGAGAGAAGGTAGAACTTAATTGTTAGAAAGTGTAAGGGATTGAATGAAGATGTCTACTAGGTTAGGTTACCATACTAACACAAGGTGAAAGGTCAAGAATGCCCTTACTAACATTAGGAAATGTAAGGAACAAGGGAACTCCCTTCAAAACTCAAGGTACAACTTTGACTTTGGAATTGACTAGTCAAATATTAGTCCTCAAGTAATGAATTTCAGGATTTTAGGAATTAATTCCTCAATTGAAATAGGATTAATTACTCAATTAACCCATTAACTGAATTTGGATTTTGGGGTGTCACACCAACCTTTTCCCTCCAAGGACCGTCGTCCCCATCCGCCAACGACCGCCAACAATTCCACCAATTTCATAGTACACGAGGTACCAATCACACACATGGCAACACATGCCTTGGCAACACATGCCTCCCAAGAAATACGTGAACCCGACACACAGGTCACAAACTCCATAATCACATCATGGCCACCACGAGGACCACTGCCGTACCTTGGTGACTAATGTCCCATACCATTAATCGTGCAATCCAGGTACAGCCACACACACCACACCACAACAGGAATCAATCAACGGATCACGACGAAGATATGAAACCATACTCAATAAGGAATGGATCACAATCCGACTCCAACGATGATTGACACAAGTCATCATCCACAATAGGATAGGACAAACCACACACGCTAGCATTCAAACACCGAACTAGCATGCTTACCAAACGGGTAAACCAAACATAGTTCCGAAGAACACACAAGACTCACCATGGTTCAACGAATCACAATGTTGAACACTTAGCACGATTCAAGACACCAAAACCTACATGGAATCCTACCATATAGTTCTACACATACGTAACATCAAGAAGACACTCAAATAGTTCTAGAAAAGAACATCAGGAAGTCAAAAGACCAAATACCGAGTCAAAAGAATCACGGGGAATAAATCCCCAACAACACCATATACGTACCCGCGGGTAGGGCCACGGGTGGACCCCCACCCGTGGTTTCGCCCGCGGGAACACCACCTCCCACGCTTTGATCCCCGCGGGTGGGGTGGCGGGTGGTGCACTACCCGCCGTTCCGCCCGCGGGTACGCCTCTGTACCACAAATCTATCCCTTCGGGGATTTTCAACACCAAGCTCAAATTCACGTCCAAAACATGCCAAATCTCACCAAATACAACAAAATGACTTGAACCAAAGGAATAGTCAAGCAATGACATACAAGAACCCTAATAACAAGCTCTAGATATGCATTTTCACAAGACAATGCGTCAACACTCACATTTCATAGCAAAATCACATGTAGAATCCAATAAATCATCATATAGGTAAGCAAAGTAGATTTTGTAGAGCATGGGTTACCTCTTGTAGACAAAAACCTTCACTTAACACTTCTCAAAGCTCCTAACAAGGTTCACCTTCTACACCTACTTCAAGAACACACCAAAAGATCATAAAGATTCTATCTTTAAGGAAAGACACCTTAGAAGACACTAAAAACACAAAAGAATCATAGATCTTACCCTCCTAGATGCTCAAAGGTAGGAAAGGTGGAATCTTGGAGATGAACTTTGAAGATCTTGGAAAGTCTAAACTTAGCTTGAAGAGAAAGCTAGTTAGGTTTTTAGGGAGAAGGAAGAGCTTTTTGCTTGGAAAGTGTTAGGATAGAAATGAGAGATGTCTCCTAGGTTAACTTGGAATACAATCATGAAAGGAAATGTCCAATTTACCCTTACTAAAATGAAGAGGTGTAAGGGAACAAGGGAACTACTCACAAAGCTATAGGTACAATACCTTGACTTGGTTTGACTAGTCAATTACTAGTCCCCAACTATTGAATTTTCAGGAATTTAAGGAATTAAATTATCAATTGGATTAGGATTAATTACTTAATTAATCCCTTAATTGAATTTGGATTACGGGGTGTCACATCCTCCCCCCCTTAAAAGAAGCTTCGTCCCCGAAGCTTGAGTACGACGAATTAAAACAAACAATGAAATGAAGCAACTATGTGACAAGAGTGTCAATAACATCCCTATTTGGTCGAAACTCAAGGGATTTAAATGGTACCAAAAACAAGCAAGGAGTCATGACATTGTAAGATTTGAAAGAAATAGTCAACGGAGATAATAAGCATATCAACTCTAAACCAAACACAACCTCCAACTCCTAACCAACACCCAAGATCTAAGCAACTAGCTCAAAGCACAAGCCGCATGGCTAACCACTCAACTCAACAAGCAAGCAAAACGAACATACAAGGCAAACAACAAACAACTATCAACGGTAGCAACAACTAAAAGGTAACAACAAGCTAAGGAGAAAGGTGAACAAGATACCACGACACCGCGCTAAAACGACTCGCTCTCTGATTCCTTGGTGCCCTCCTCAGACTCCTCGTCATCTCCTCCTCTTCGGCTTGAGCTGGCCTCGATCTGATCTAACCTCCAGTGGACGGCAACAAACTGCGTTTTCATGAAATCGAAGCCTTCTTCGATCATCCGGTTCTGTTGGCGTAGAAGGGTGACCACATGCTCCTCGTACGTCATAGCATCGTGCTCTCTCTTGGTTCGGGCTTCCCTTCTTCTTCGGTTTTCTTCACTCTCGGAATCACTTTCCTCGGCTTTGGCAGCTTCTTCCGCTTCCACTTCCTCTTCTTCATGGCCTTCTTCTTCTCCGTCCCCCATATCACCTCCTAGGCTCTGAACCGCGAGGTTCAACTTTCCAACAGGGATCTCGAGCTCTACAACCAACTCACCTCTTTCCACGGGAGTCTTCCTAGCAACCTCTTCCAAAGTGATGTAATCACCATCATCCAGCTGAAACAAGTTGCAACTCCGAAGATTAATGGCATCCAACACCATCTTTCCTACAGGCTTCGGCATACAACCATCAACGCTCACACCCTTCCTGACAAAAATCCAACTGAACACCATACCATACGGTAGGCTCTTCCGGTTGTGATCACAGCAGAAGACCATGTGTTGCAACATCAAGGCAGGCAGATTAAACTTTACCATGTTCTTCAAACAAAAAGCAAAGGTGCACTCCAACTTTCCCAACAACCGACTTTTGTTGTTAATGGGCAACAAACAATCTGACACAAGCATTACCAAGATTCTTTGCTCGGCAGACAACCACTTCTTCTCTGGTCTTGAAGCTTGAGTGAAACCGCTCGTGCGACCCAACAAATAACTCAAATAGTCCCGGTACCCCATGGTATCCGTACTAATCCAAGAGTTACCACTGTATAGAGAAACTCCTGTAGCAGACAAACCTAATAGCTGAGCTAGCCTTTTCTCGGTCAGAACCAATTTCACACCCCTCACTTTAGAGGTAATTTCAAGCTTTCCCCCTTCTTTTGTCACAACCATGCAATGGTAAAACTCTTTAACCAGACTGGGGTATGTCTCGGCCCTTATGGCGAGAAACCCATCCAATAACCCTTGATATCTAAGCATATCCAACAAAGAACTAGGAAAAGATTCCGGGTCGAAAGCTTTACCTTCAAGAACGAGATAATGGATATCCACCCATTCCGCTTTCCTTGCCAAACTTGACCTCCTAGGCATGATTGAAGATGACCCAAAGCTCCAAGAGAAGACCCAAGACTTTCCTCCTCTTCTTTTCTTCCTTCTTCTCGCTGCTCTCTCTCTCTCTCTCTCTCTCTCTCTATCTCTCTCTTTCTCTCTCTCTCTCTCTCTCTCTCTCTCTCTCGCGCGACGGCCCGGCGACGGTGAGGAACTCCGACGGACGGTGGCTTCGGCAAGCGATGGGGACCAGTGGGTGGCAGGTGGTGGCGACGGGTTGAGGGAGGGGGTGGTCTCGGTTGACTCACGGGTAGGGAGAGGGTAAAGAAAAATAAAATTAGGATTTAGGGATTTTGGGAGAAATTGGGGGAAAATGAGATGATTTAATTTGGGGATTTGGGTAAAGTGGAAATTTATGGTTTTGATGGAATTAAAATTGGATAGGTTTCAAGAAACATAACAAGATTAAGTAGTTAAAGGGTTGGGTTAGTAAATGGTACACTTGGGTTCGAAACTCAAGGTTTGTAATTCAAAGCTACTTGGTTTTTTAGGCTTCACAAGAAAGGATTTTATGGATTTTTCTATTCCAAATTCAAAGAACACTTGGAGAAATCTAGATGACTCACAAGAAGGTAGGGTTGCAAGGTATACATGTGCAAGGATTAAGGGATTAACTCAAGCCTGACTTTTTTAGAGGTAAACAACTATCCCTACGAAAGGCTTAAACTTAAAACTAAAAGGATCATTCATGAAGGGGAAAAACATGACAAGGATACAAGGCAACTCAAACAGTCAACGAAGGAAACAAGACAACACACCACAGTAACAAGAAACAAGATGCGTTCTAAAGACAAAGGTAGGCTAGGAAAGGGTTACCTGCTAACTCCTCCTCAACTAAGCCCTCGGCCTCCGCCTGCGATCGCCCCATCACGAATAATCTTCCTGACGACCTGGCCCCAGCTGCTCCACGGCTCGAGCTACCTCCAGCTGCTCCTCCGGATCCTGGGGGTGGTGGCAACGCCCTTTGGTTGGCTTACTGAGGGCACTCGGCGATCTTGTGACCCCTATCTCCGCAACGATAGCACCGAAACGCTTGGCCATTGCAATCCTGACCCATGTGCACTTTCCCACATCTACGGAATGCAAACGTCTTGACTTGGCCCCCGAGTTCAGCTCGATTTGGTCCTTGGGTTGGAGAAGATGCATTCTTGGATTGGAAGCTCGGCTTGGGCCTCTTGAAGTTGGAAGGGCCTCCACTCTCAGTCCTTTTTCTTGCAAGCTCAAAAAACCCACGCTACAGCTGCTGGACACGATACAAATCCGCGGCACTCAGGTATGCTTCCTTCAAAGAGCTCGGCCTACTCATGGTTAAGGCCTTTTGATGGGCATATTTTACACTCATATTTTAGTTACATCTTTATAATATTTTTATATTAATTATTTAATATTATCTAATAATTAGTTCTTTTTATATACATAGTATAATCTATTCTTATACTATATATAATATATATAATATATAATTTATAAGAGTACATACTACGTACTTAATACTATATATATATAATATATAATATAATATATATAATATAGAATGCATTATAGTATACATATAATGCGTACTACATTATAATTACTTATATATATATATATATATATATATATATATATATATATATATATATTTATATATATATATTATAAATCTAAACTTTGCAATTGATTTTTTCTTTTTTGTACAGGCATGCATCATAATAACATGGCTGGAATTGTGGAAGACTCAGGCATAAGGCAAAATAATAGGAAAAATGAGTGGTAGAAAATGATTGGGAAAATATATAAATAGTTAAGGTTTTCTATTGTAAAATGTTCATTCTTCCCCCCTCTATAGTATTCATTGAAGTTGTTATCAATGTCCATTCGTGGCTAATTTCTAGTTTGGTTTAGTGAATTGAAGCCCCGGAGTTCATTACGCTGTAAGGTTATTTATTTATTTTTATTATATATATTTTTATACATTTGAGTATTAAATATTCTTCTAAGTTATTTGAATAATTGTGTCATTTAATTGCTAGGGAGGCCTACTAGTTATTTATTTGATATAATTATTTGCTATATTAGATAATGTTGTGCTACAAATTATTCTAATATTCAGTAGCAACTGAGGTTAATTATTGACGGCTTAGTGATAATTGGTCTCGGGTCGAATATTTTCCTAAATTAAATGCAACCGCTTGTGCTTGCGTTATTTAGTTTGTCGGTTTTCCTAGTTCCTATTGCTGCTATTAAATTAAATCTATAGCGCTTGTCTTAGGTTATTTAGTAGTTAGGGGTAATTAAACCGCGTGTGCTTTAGTTACCTACAACTAAGGGAAAACGGAAATGAAATAATTTCACGACAAATATTCAATTGCATATTAATTACTTTATTAATCAATGATCAGTGTTAAATTCCGGTGGTGGATCTTTACTAACCAAGGTTTTCTACTATAAGTGTTTCAATATATTATTTTCATTGCTTTATTCGTTCAATTAAATTTCTTGTTTATTTAAATTCTCTTTTATTTTATCTTTATTCTCGATATATTCCAAATCCCCCTACCTTTAATTTGAGCACAAAAGTTAAACTAGTTACTCCTCGTGGGATCGATCCTTACTCCCGCTACTACGTTTGTAAGGTTTTAATTTGGAAGCCTACGACAGCTCACCACCTTTCGTGCCTCGTAGTTCAAGCCAGCTACAAACTTCTCAACTTTGGCGAGCTCGGTAAGAACAAGCATCCGGGCGAAGCGCGCAAGCTCTAGAAACTTTTTGCGGTACTCAACCACCGATAATGATCCTTGCTGAAGGTGAAGGAATTCCTCATACATTGCAGCTCTAACATGCGCTGGGTAGAACCGTTCGCGCATCCGATCCTTCAGGGCAGTCCAATCAAAGCCAGGCTCCTCGAGACAAGCTGGGCCCTCATGTATCCACCACAAGTCGGCCTCGTGGCAGAAGTAGAACGTTGCAAGCTCTACTCTCCGCTCCTTAGGACAACCAACAACTGAAAAGATCTTGTCAAACGTCCTCAACCATTCTTCTAGGACAACGGGATCTTCTTCGCCCGCGAACGTCGGAGGTCGATGGCCCGACACCAGACGCCCTAAATCTCTCTGTCCGGCCGGCTGCAGAGGTGGCACAGGATGGATGTTGTGCAACAACGCCTCACTGAGGGTCTGCATAGTCTGTGTGAGCTGATGTAGATTCTGGGCAAGCTGTTCGTTCGTCGGGGTCTCCGGCGTACGTGCACGCTGACGAGGAGGCATCACAAAGCTTCCACAACAACAACACTGTTACCAACAAAACAACAGGCAAGCAACAACTATAAACAACGCTCAGCTCACCGCGCATCCTAAGAATCCTAAGCCTAACACTTAGATTCTTATGGTCACTTTAAGGTCTCAAACCACACTTAGCCACTTAGAAGTCTAGACTCTATCATCCTAGCCTCAAACCTAGGCTCTGATACCAACTGTAACACCCCCAATTTCCATACCAATTTAAACCTTAATCATGCAGATAAACTAACCATGAAAACATACATAGCGGAAAACTAAATATGAAATATATGGAAAACGTAGAGTGTTATGCCACGCCCACCCAACGGTGAACGCACAGGCGTAAACATCTGCAACATAATCTATCCATCCAAAGACAAAGTCAACAACCATAAGTCTAGAGTCTAACAAAGGCACGCAGGCCCAAACCATCACAAGGTTCAAGGGATCTATACTAACTGTCTCTAGACCGCGCTCTCGTCTACTCAGCACCTGAAAGAAACAAATAATATATGGGACGACGCCCGGTCAGCGAATAATGATGGTAACCCACCAATACATGTGAAATATCATATGTAGATAGTTTATATATACAAAATCATTTGTGAAACGGGGAAATAGTATATATAGTTCAAAACCAAGAGTAAAAGTCAAAACACAAGACTCTTAGCACTCACAATAAAGATAAGGGAACACATCCCAAGACCACAAGAAATACAACGACACACAAGAACGGCTTAAGGCATAATCTACCAACACACAGTAGATTATCACCCGACATGCATAACACAACCATTGGCAACACATGCCTTTGTGACAACACATGTCACAAATAGAGAATCACACAACAATGGCAACACATGCCTTCGTGACATCACCCATCACGAATTGATATGCCTTCCTTATGACCGGTTCCAACCTTATGGCTACCCCCAACCTTATGTCTAGTTCCAACCATTACCTCCAGGACCCCTGTACACCGAGTCCAACCTTTTCCCTCCGAAGACCGCCGTCCCCATCCGCCATTGACCGCCAACAATTCCACCAATTTCATAGTACACGAGGTACCGATCACACACATGGCAACACATGCCTTGGAAACACATGCCTCCCAAGAAATACGTGAACCCGACACACAGGTCACAAACTCCATAATCACGTCATGGCCACCACGAGGACCACTGTCGTACCTTGGTGACTAATGTCCCATACCATTAATCGTGCAATCCAAGTACAGCCACACACACCACACCACAACAGGAATCAATCAACGGATCACGACGAAGATATGAAACCATACTCAATAAGGAATGAATCACAATCTGACTCCAACGACGATTGACACAAGTCACCATCCACAATAGGATAGGACAAACCACACACGCTAGCATTTAAACACCGAACTAGCATGCTTACCAAACGGGTAAACCAAACATATTTCCGAAGAACACACAAGACTCACCATGGTTCAACGAATCACAATGTTGAACACTTAGCACGATTCAAGACACCAAAACCTACATGGAATCCTACCATATAGTTCTAGACATACTAAACATCAAGAAGACACTCAAATAGTTCCAGAAAAGAACATCAGGAAGTCAAAAGACCAAATACCGAGTCAAAAGAATTACGGGGAACAAATCCCCAACAACACCATATACGTACCCGCGGGTGGGGCCACGGGTGGACCCCCACCCGTGGTTCCGCCCGCGGGAACACCACCTCCCACGCTTTGCTCCCCGCGGGTGGGGCGGCGGGTGGTGCACTACCCGCCGTTCCGCCCGCGGGTACGCCTCTGTACCACAAATCTATCCCTTCGGGGATTTTCAACACCAAGCTCAAATTCAAGTCCAAAACATGCCAAATCTCACCAAATACAACAAAATGACTTGAACCAAAGGAATAGCCAAGCAATGTCATACAAGAACCTTAATAACAAGCTCTAGATATGCATTTTCACAAGATAATGCATCAACACTCACATTTCATAGCAAAATCACATGTAGAATCCAATAAATCATCATATAGGTAAGCAAAGTAGATTTTGTATAGCATGGGTTACCTCTTGTAGACAAAAACCTTCACTTAACACTTCTCAAAGCTCCTAACAAGGTTCACCTTCCACACCCACTTCAAGAACACACCAAAAGATCATAAAGATTCTATCTTTAAGGAAAGACACCTTAGAAGACCCTAAAAACACAAAAGAAACATAGATCTTAGCCTCCTAGATGCTCAATGGTAGGAAAGGTGGAATCTTGGAGATGAACTTTGAAGATCTTGGAAAGTCTAAACTTAGCTTGGAGAGAAAGCTAGTTAGGTTTTTAGAGAGAAGGGAGAGTTTTTTGCTTGGAAAGTGTTAGGATAGAAATGAGAGATGTCTCCTAGGTTAACTTGGAATACAATCATGAAAGGAAATGTCCAATTTACCCTTACTAAAATGAAGAGGTGTAAGGGAACAAGGGAACTACTCACAAAGCTTTAGGTACAATACCTTAACTTGGTTTGACTAGTTAATTACTAGTCCCCAACTATTGAATTTTCAGGAATTTAAGGAATTAAATTATCAATTGGATTAGGATTAATTACTTAATTAATCCCTTAATTAAATTTGGATTACGGGGTGTCACACTCTATGCCGATGATACCTGGTAAGAGATCTACCTAAAACCAGGAAGGAACAAGAAGTAACGAAACTCGTAATTAGAAGAGTGAACAGTCAAAAAGTATAAGGCTGACAGGAGTGAACTTTAGGATGAATTCCATTGTTGGATTTTCCTAAGTAAAGCAGGTTCGTGCGGCAACGAATATTTCGGGAAAAACTTATCGTTAATCAAGACAAGAAAAGACAAAGTTGGTTATAGCCGACTACCTTATGAAGATTGCAAGGCTATAAACCGTGAATGAGTTTTAACCTACGGAGCAATTAGTAAGGACTTGAGTGAATCATTGAGTAAGGAATCATGTGTTGTCTCAAGATGTTAACTTGGGTAAAGACTTTGACTCACGTCACACTTTTGGAAAGGTAATATCGATTGCGTTAGGTGTGAGGTTGTAGTTGAACCCTACGATTCATTCAACTAGAAATGGTTGGAGAGAAGGTATCGTGCAAACTAAGAAAGCAAGTTGGGAACTTGCGCTATGGATTTACAAAGGCCGTGGACTGCGCCCTAATGTTGGATCAAGTTTATCACCGTGGTGATTATCGATTGAGTATTCAAGGACTCCATACCAGATTTTGTGATAGCAAGAGTACAGAAATTCGCAATTCTTAGGAAGGTACAAGTGATACTTTGGTGTTTAGGCCTCGATGGTCTTAAGGTACAATAAGGAAATGGGTTTGGTTTGTTAAAATCATCGAAGTCATGTGACAACAAGAACATGCAACCGAGCGCACTTAAAGAAAGAGGAAGGCATCGTTCAGTATTTTAACCGATAATGGATTAACAAGGTTAGACGACAAGCCGAATCTCTAAGAAGATTAAGAAAGACTACTAAGAGTTTCATTACCAAAGTAATGATGAAGGCCGATAAGGAAAACAAGTCAACTTACAGTTGACTGGTCCGTGAGAAATCTTAGAAAGAATGGGGAAAAGTAGCTTAAAGGTCGGTTTAGCTACCTAACTTGGGCAAAGGCTTGGATTACTTTGGAGGAGTAGGTTTGTGATTCTTTGCGTGAGTTTCACCGAATGTAATAAAGTTGAAGGAGGAACCAATGTTTGAAAGAAGTTTGGTGAAGAGCTTAGAGTTAGGACGCGTCAGAATCGAGGAAAAAGAACCCTTCAGTCCGTCAAAGTGTAGTGATCGAAGCATCAAGCCGAAGAAGTCGCCTGAAGTCGAGAATCCTTAACCTATTTAAGCCGATTTCCTATCCTTTCCTTGTCAAACCAAAAGCCTCTAATTGAGAAATCCTTCCTATCTTTTCGAACCTCGCTCTTGTTTCCTTCTTGTTTTGACTCTGTACAAGGTGACAACCTCACTTTCCTTTCCACATCCTCACTGGACGGTGGAGATTTACGTGATCCTATGACTATTAATCTAGCTCTTGAACACTCCTCAAATCTTTACACAAACTTAAGGGTTCACTAAGATTCTATAGATTTCTACACTACTAGTATTATGTACATGCTTCTAGAAAATTCTACAAACTATGGGAAACATTGTACAAATGCAAGAAAGGTCTTAGAGCGATGTAGAAAATCTCAAAAACTCGTAGCAAAGTTGCATGGACGCTACAATAGTCTTCTCCATGCATTGCATCAATAAGACGCTATTATTTGTAATAAATAGAACGTTTTATTTATAATATTGGATGTAGTAAATTGTGATTTACTAAAATATTAGAAATGTCAGGGAAGAATAAAATATTATTTATTTAATCATAATATATTATTTCTAATAAATTTATTTAATCACGATAAATTAACTATATACAGAATGTTTAGTTCACGAAATATACATAAAATTGAATAACATTTTTAAGAATATGCATATTTCATTGTTTGTTAATGATTTTTATTCTATAATACTCCGTAAAAATATTCTCGGGGTTGTAACATGTATCACTTACTAATTCCTTTATACTTTAGTGTTTATTATTTTTCTTTGAGAAAAGGGTCAAATAGACCCTCAAACATTTTCTAAAAAGCCAATTAGCCCCTCCAACTTTTTAAAGGTCTAATTACATCTATGAACAATGCATTTTGATGTAATGAAGTGCAAGTACAAGTAAATGACCTGTTATCATAAGTCATTGAAGATCCGGCGACTTTTCCGATGTATTTTTAGGCAAAAAAGTGACCAGCGACCGGCGAACAGTCGCCAGTCATGGAGAAGGCAACCCAGATCTGGGTTTCCTTCTCCGATCGAGAAGGGCACCACTGTGGTGGCCTTCTCGCCGGTAAAGGCAAGTAGGCAACCGAAATCTGGGTTGCCTTCTCTGGACGAGAAGGCGACCACTATGGTGGCCTTCACGTCGGAGAAGGTAACCGAAATCTGGGTTGCCTTCTCCGTGACCGGCGAGCGTTCGCCGATAACTTTTTTGCCTGAAAATACGTTGAAAAAGTCGTCGGATCTTCAATGACCTATGATAGCAGGTCATTTACCTGTATTTGGGCTTCATTGCATCAAAATGCATTGTTCATGGGTGTAATTGTATCTTTAAAAAGTTGGAGAGGCTAATATCTATATATATTAAAGCAAAATGACATAGCTCAAAAAGTTCCCACCCAACACGAACGGCGTCGTTTAGATCAAAGCCGAATATTGAATGCTTTTTCATTAGATACCGTGTAAACCAATTTGATTACCAAGGAATTTCAAAAAAAAAAAAATTATTTCCTTTAATTTTTTGTCAGAAAATCATTTTAAACCAATCAAAATCAATTTCTAAGTTTAAATCGGTTGGTCTCTTCGTTTTCCCATAAAACGTGTATGAAAATAATTATGCTTAGCTATTAATTAGGCCGCCTTTTGTTTTCCAACGAAAGGCAATGGCGTCTATCTAAACAACTCTATATATTTCACTATCATGTGACACTAGTTGCCATCTAAGAATCAAACACTCTCATATACAAATTGCTTCTATACGCATATTACAATGTATGTTCTTGTTGCAGATATTTCACCAATGAATACCCGAAATTCACTGCGATTGCAAATTGTCAGGGCGTATGACATCCCAGAGAGGAGATCTTCTTCCATACTAAAATCGAAGGAAGTTGTCTTCCATGACCAACAGGTAATTTGTTTTACAATTACGAAAATTTGGGAAGGAATATAATTATTACAGGCTCCAGCAAAAATGAAGTGCACATTAATTTAAAATTCTTTTGTATAACGTAGGGAACATTCCTTCACCCTAAAGAGATTGTTGACAAATTCCGTACGAAATTTACGGAAGGCAGTGTTTATGGTGTTAAAAACTTTGTTATTGTCATCACAAATTTCTACTCTTTCAAAACCAGCCCGCACAAATTCATGATAAAGTTTAGCTATCAGACAGTCATCAAAGAATTTAAGGGTACGAATTTCCCAAGGAACATGTACGGGTTGATGGATTTCAAGACACTCAAAGCAAAGGAATTCGTGGATGAAAAGCAACTATTTGGTAATGCTACATTCTTACCTTTTATTTATATTTTATTTTCTAAGATTACACTACTCATCTTTTTTCAAAAATTAGATGTAATTGGCCGTGTGGTAGAGATACATGCTCCACAAGAGAAGATAATCGATGGAAAAAACTCCCGGCTGATTGACTTTGTACTAGAGGACACTGAGTATGTAAACATTTTTTTATTTCTTCGTTTTATTCCTAAATTAATTTCACTGTATACTAATCTGTATTACAAATTTTAGTGGTATTCAATTGAGTTGTACGGTGTGGGATGACCACGTGAACAAAGTTGAAACGTACTACAATTCTGCTATCGAAGAGCCACTATTGGTTTTAATACAGTTCTGTAGACCTAGAGTCTATTTGAGAAGTAAGTTAAAAACTCTATATCTCCAGTCCCTTTTTTAAAACAAAATTGTAACTAACATATTAATATATTTAATTTATGTAGGTGGTGATGTGAAAATCTGTTCCTCCTATGATGTTACACAACTCCTATTTAATCAAGAAACCCCAGAGTTCCTGCAGTTTAGACAAAGGTATTTTCTAAACTAAAAAATCATATCAGATCAACCTCTTCAATGTTAATCATTTGTGCTTGCTATTTTCTAAACTAAAAACCTACAACTAATATTTTACTATAACCAGTTTGTGCCTTGAACAAACTCCGATGAGGAGTATAGTTTCACAGTCCAGTTTCAACCCTGGGAGTTCATATACTGTCCCACTCAATGGTGATTTAGAACTGAGAACTATACCTGACGTATATGAACAGAAAGAGGTATACATTAAAATCCAACAACTATATACATCTCCAATAACAAGTTATTTTAAACCCTAATAGGTCTTTTTTTTTTAATGTAAAACAGTTTGGAGACTTTTAGGTAGCTGCAAGGATAGTTTTCATTGACAGTGATAGTGAATGGTTTTATCCATCATGTCGGACAACGGCATGCAATAGGAAGTTGCAGATAAAGGACAAGTACCTCTACGGCAAAACATGTGATAGGACTTGGGGAGATGGGATTTTGAGATATAGGCTGAAAATCAGGGTGGTAGATATAAATGGAAATGCTCCATTTGTAATGTGGGATAGAGAATGCTGTGAGTTGTTGGGTATGAGTGCCCTAGAATTGAAACAGAAGCAGACACGGGTAATTTGCAATTTGTTTAATGACAATCTTAAACAATCCTATCTCATTTTTTTTTTAAAAAAAAAAAGCTGTAGGGAAAAAATGGTGTGCCTACTAAGATACAAGCTTTGGTTGGGTTGAACTTAATTTTCAGAATTGCTGTCCCAAAAGAATAGTTTCTAAACTTCCTAAATGCATTCTCTGTAATGAGGATCATAAATGATGTGGAAATGTTGGAGCTACGTGCCCCAGAGTTGATACAGGGAAGGGATAAGGATCTAAGCTCGAAGTTGGAGCTTAAACTTATAGAAGATGATTTGTGGGAGGATGAGGTAATTACACCTTAACAGTTAAATTAAATGCTTGGTAACTGGGACTCTAAATCTATGGAATACCTAACTCTAAAAAATTGCTTACGGGATGAATTGGATGTCAATGAAGCTGAAAGTCCTCTGCAACCTATTCCTCAAAATCTTACTAGTGATGGATATGAAGCAGGTGCAGTAAAAAGGTCCTTGATTGACGAATTCTCAAGTACTCAAAGTTCAAAAAAGACCAAGGAAGTGGTTGTGAAATCTGAGAAATTGAAAGAATTGTGAAAGAGTAGATTGGGTCTTTGTTGGTTAAACAATTCGTTTGTTTTGTTTTGTTTTGATTTTTCTAAGACAGTTTTTGACCTATGGGATGACATTAGATGGACATTTTAATTTCTTTTGCTAAGTTTTTGGTCTATTTACGAAATGGCTTTTATTACTGCTTTCTATGTTATTTATAAATAATTTGCAGGTGAGATGACTACCTATACTCAAACATATACCCAAAAGGAAATCAAAGGGCTACAAAGGCTATATAGTAGTTACAGCTATTCCTAATTGACAGGGATAAAATGTAAGATAGCTGTAACACCCCGTGTTACGGCCTTCAATCCCGGATTAATTATTTAATTAATCCCGTTAATAATAATTAAATATGATTTAATTCGGTTAGGTTTCCTTTAATTAATTAATAAGGTCCACCATGAACCGTGGACCCTTGCCTAAATTAGAGTCTTAAGCCTATTAGGAATAAAGAAAGTAAACCCTTTACTATTCAGATTCTAATTAGGAATCCTAGACCTAGTTATCTATTAGGAATAAAGGAAGTAGGCCTTTTTACTATTCAGACTACGATTAGGATTCCCTTTAATTAATTAATGTGGTCCACTATGGACCATGGACCCTTATCCCTAAAATAAGCCCTTAGTCCTATAAGGAATAGAATTAGTAAACCCATACCATTCAGACCCTAATTACGAGTCTTAAATATATAAATAGGGATATAGGAGGCACCTAGATCTTTCACCACCATAATCTCTCACCACACAAGAAGTTCCAAAAATCCCCTTAGGAGAAATCAAGAAAGAAGAAAGCTTAAAGAAAGACCCTTCATAGCCAAGGAATTAATTAAGGCTAAGAGGTAACCCATGTCTCAACAAAACCTATTTTCATAGCTATGATTCCCCTCTTAAGATTTCCCCATATTATTGTGTATTGATGATTTGTGTTATTATTGATGATTGATGGGATAATTCCATGGGTGATCTTGATGATGAAAGGTTCTTGATAATTATGGTGTTCTTGATGATTATATGACGTTCTTGATGATTATATGATGTTCTTGATGATTGTAGGATGTTCTTGATGTTTATATGATAATCTTACCGAATCTTGATATTGGAAGATGAATTGTGTCCTTGTTGATTTAAAAACGATTAGAACCCTAGGTTGTATCGTATGGAATCATTCTTGGTATATTGGGTGGGAATTCGCATGACTGGGTGTTGATTATGTTTAGAAAAGCATGATAGATTATGTGTCGTATGTTTCTTGATTTTGATCCGTTAATTGTCTACGTGTGTTGTCAATTGCGTTTGAAAGTGTCTAAGCATGGTTTCGGGTTCCACAAAGGTTCCCGGGGCGTTTTTGGTGAAAAAGAGTCAGTGGGGGTAGGGGACCCGCCACCTAGCTACCCGCGGCCTTCTTGGGCAACACCGGCAGCGGGCAGCCGGCGGGCGGGCAGCTGCCCGCCGGGCACCCGCTGCCCGGTTTTGCTACCGCCGGCGGGTGATCCCTCACCCACCGGCTACCCGCTGGTTTGGAGCCCAATTTGGGATTTTGGCTTCCCCGTTTGATGTTGCCCCGACCCCCGTGGTGTCCCAACGGACTCCGTCTATCGTGCCTATGTCTAGTTTGATATTTCGGGTACCGTTCGTAGGATATATGAGTCTTATATATTCCCCCGACCCCCGTGGTGTCCCAACGGACTCCGTCTATCGTGCCTATGTCTAGTTTGATATTTCGGGTGCCGTTCGTAGGATATATGAGTCTTATATATTGCATGCTAGTTGAATTGGTATCCCGTTGACCTAGGTGAAAGAAGTATGAACCCCTTAGGATTATTCTTAGTTTGTGAAGGATCACGCATAGGTTTTGTTATGCGTTTCCTCCCCCTTCCCAATGTGTTAATGTGGGTTGCATGTGCTTGCTATGTGTTATGTGTGCATGATACCCCAATTCGGTTGCGATCGGATTGGTCATTCCTGAGCTGCAGTTCAGAAGCTGGCTGCGGTCAGATTTACACTCTTGGGCTGCGGTCCACCGTTTGGTTGCGATCAAACGTTTCTACATGAGCTGCGGTTCATATTTCCTGGCTGCGGTCAGATGACATACTCTTGGGCTGCGGTCCACTGTTTGGTTGCGATCAAACTATGATGAGCTGCGGTTCATCGGTCGGTTGCGATCGACCCCTCCGTGTTGTGATACGGGGCAGGGTGCTGTGGGGCCGTGTCAGCGCTATATGCGCTGACCCTCATGTATGCGCATGCGATTGGTCCTGTGGCGCCAACAAAGTGTGCTATGTGATGAGATATGGTGGAGTTGTTGATATGAGTGCCTTGGGGATGTGACTATGGGATTCATATTGGGAATCGTATATGTTGGGTTATGATTATTGATTGTGCTTATCTTATCTGTCTTGCCTGTTGTAAACTGTATATGCTTGGTATAACTCCTGTCTGTGCTTAGCCCTATCTGTCGAGTCTATCCCTGTTTTAAAAGCTAGAGTTCGTAGAATATATCTTCATGCTCAAAATGGTTTTCGTATATCTATACATATATATCTATATGTACTGTATTTCAACGCGTTGGTGTGGGTTACTAGCATCTCTCGCTGAACAGATATATTTGGCTTTCAGGCACAGACGAGTAGATCACTGGAGCGCATTAGAAGCTTGGGGCGTAGCTTAGATAGTTTTCCCTTTCGGCCTGCGTGCCATGATTTAGTATTGGTACTGATTGAGGTTTTAGAATTTAGCCTGTGCACCCGAGTTATCTAGCTCGGGTGTGGCATAGCACCCCGTACTCTTTGTATCGTATTTTGGGATTTAATGAGATTCTATCTTTATTATATAAGTTTTAAAAGTCTTGAAAATCTGGGGTGTTACACTAAGCCTTCTACATATGGATCTCTTCGGACCAGTTGATCCAGCAAGTCTGAGTGGAAGAAAGTATACTCTCGTTATAGTAGATGACTACACGAGATATACTTGGGTGATTTTCTTGAAGATGAAGAATGAGACAGAAATAGTTCTTCCAAATCTCTTAAGACAACTTCAAACAGAAAAGGAGGTCAAAATCATTCGAATAAGATCAGACCAGGGAACTGAATTTGTCAATAAAGTCATAAAAGATTTTTGTGCGCAAAATGGAATCTTTCATCAACTCTCGGCAGCACGAACTCCTCAGCAAAACGGAGTGGCCGAAAGGAGAAACAGAACCTTGAAAGAAGCTGCACGTACAATGATCTCGTATTCAGGCCTACCAAAGAGATTTTGGGCCGAAGCTGTAAATACGGCATGCTACACACAAAACAGATCCCTGATCAACAAATCTCACAACAAAACACCATATGAACTATGGAAAGGTAAAATACCTAGTATAGGCTATTTTCATGTCTTTGGTTGCAGGTGTTTCATACACAACAACGGAAAGAATCATTTAAGGACCTTTGACGAAAGAGCTGATGAAGGATTGTTCATGGGATACTCCTCAGTAAGCAAAGCATTTAGAGTTCTAAATAAACGAACGATGGTAATTGAGGAATCCATTCATGTTAAATTTGATGAGCAATCTGAGAAAAATTCATCCGACATCAAAACGTCAAATAATTCGAGTCAAAACCCTCAGCAATGTGTTGATGAAGAAATTTCTGACGAAGAAGATATACTATCGTCCAACACGAAATATCAGCTAAAGGTTTCAGAACCCGAACCTACAACTCAAGAAAAGGTCACACCTCAACAAAATGATCCTGTCAGTACCACAGCATCTGAACCAATGATCTATACTGATCTACCATACATTCCTGAAATGGATGTTCAAAACCAACAAAATTCATTTTAACCTGATCTTAGGTGGTTAAGAGATCACCCACAAGATCAAGTAATTGGAAATATACAAGAAGGTGTGAGAACAAGAACCTCTTTGCACGAAAACATGATGGCATGTTTTCTATCTCAAATGGAACCTAAATCCATAGAAGAAGCCTTAAATGATCTCGACTGGGTAATAGCAATGCAGGAAGAACTCCATCAGTTTGAACGAAATGAAGTATGGGAACTTGTGTCAAGACCAACCCATCAGAATGTCATAGGAACAAAATGGGTCTTCAGGAACAAAATGAGTGAAGATGGGCTCATTGTTAGGAACAAAGCTCGTCTTGTTGCTAAAGGGTATTTCCAAGAAGAAGGAATCGATTTTGATGAAACCTTTGCCCCTATGGCGAGACTTGAAGCCATACGAATATTTCTGGCCTTTGCAGCTTACAAGAACTTCAAAGTCTATCAAATGGACGTAAAAAGTGCCTTCTTAAATGGACTCCTTGAAGAAGAAGTGTATGTTGAGCAACCGCCTGGTTTCGCAATTGATAATGAGCATGAAAAGGTCTATCATCTCAAAAAGGCGCTTTATGGTTTAAAACAAGCTCCACGAGCTTGATATGATACTCTCTCACACTTTCTTATCAATTGTGGGTTCACGAAAGGAGCTGTAGACAAAACACTCTTTCGTATCAAAGACAATGATCACATTCTTCTAGTACAAATCTATGTTGATGACATTATATTCGGGAGCACGAATCCTGCGTTATGTGAAAAGTTCTCAACTCTCATGAAAGGCAAGTTTGAAATGAGCATGATGGGAGAACTCAACTACTTTCTAGGTTTGCAAGTAAAGCAATGCTCAGATGGAATTTTTATCAGCCATGCCAAATACACTAAGGATCTAATTCAAAAATTTGGCATTGATGGAAAATCATCTGTCAAAATTCCTATGAGCACATCTCTTAGAATGGATATTGACAACGAAGGGAAAGATGTGGATCAGAAAAACTTTCATGGAATAATTGGATTTCTTCTATATCTAACAGCAAGCAGACCTGACATATCGTTTGCTGTTGGTGTATGTGCAAGATTTCAAGCGAAACCAAAAGAAAGTCACTTGAGTGCAACTAAAAAGATCTTGAGATACTTTAAAGGGACTCAAAGTGTTGGTATTTGGTACCCGAAAGAAGGATCCTTCGATCTTGTTGGCTATTCAGATGCCGAATTTGCAGGATGTCGAATCGATAGAAAAAGCACCTCAGGAACCTGCCAGTTCCTAAGGGGAAGACTCGTGTCATGGTTTAGCAAGAAACAACATTCTATTGCTACTAGTACGGCTGAAGCCGAATACATAGCGGCTGGGAGCTGCTGTGCTCAAATTTTATGGATGACACATCAATTGAAAGATTATGGTATTAATGCACGAGAAGTGAGCATCAAATGCGATAACACGAGTGCAATTGCCATTACACATAATGTAACACCCCGTGTTACGGCCCCTAAAACCATTTAATTAATCAATCAATAAGCCCAAGAGAAGGAATAAATCATAATGATTAATTAGGGAAAAAGGCCCACCATAGTTCATGGGCCCTCATATATAAACCCAACCCCTAAACCCAATCCTTAGTTCCGAAAGGAATAGAATTAGCAAGCCTATAATATTAGTTCCTAATTAGGACTCCTAAATATATAAATAAGGGACTTAGGAGACACCTAGAACTTCCCACACACCTAAATATATTCTAGGGGTAGTAGAATGCCCCGAGGAGCGTCGTGTAGAAATAGCCTCGTTCTACTTCGAACACGAGGCCGACCTCTGGTGGATCCACGAAGGACCCACCCACCGACAAGAACCAGGGTTCAACTGTGAAAGCCTCAAGGCACGATTACGTGAACGGTTCTACCCAACCCACATAAAAGCATCCATGTATGAAGAGTTCCTTCATCTAAAGCAAGGGACGGCCACCGTCGTGGAGTACCATAAACGATTCCTCGAACTGGCGCGCTTCGCACCCGAACTTGTCCCCACCGAGGTGACCAAGGTAGAAAGATTCGTATCGGGCCTCAACTTCGAAGCCCGGAAGGCACTAGTAGTAAGTAGGCCCCGGACCCTCAACGAGGCTTACGTCAGTGCCGCGAACCTCTATCGGATCCAACTACTTCAACGCGGAGCTCAGGAACAAATGCGAAGAAGGAATACCGGAAGTGGGGCACCACCGGTGAAAAGAACAAGGAACGACATCGGCACGAGGTCAAACAACCCGACTAACCCAAGACCGCCCCCGGGAAGCAACGAAGCGAACCCAAGAAACTTTCCTTGCCCGAGATGCAACAAAAGTCACAGAGGCAAGGACTGCGCAGGCAACCCCTGGCGATGCTTCAACTGCGGGGAGGAAGGACACAAGGCCTTCCAATGCACTCGGCCCCAAAGACCGCGTCCCACCACCACAGGCCAACACGAGGGTACCGGTCACCAAGGGGGCTACAGCGCTCCCAGAAAAGTATTCGTCATGAGCCAAACGCAAGCCGACCTCGGAAACGAAGAAGACCTAGAAGGGGAAAACCCAATCCCTGAAGACGAGGACCATACGGACCCCGCCAAAGAAAATCCCGAAAGCGAATTCTGTCTAGGATAAGCCATCACCCCCTTGTAACCGCCCCCTGTATCGTATAAACCACTTATTCAGTTTAATTACTTCGGGAGCAATATGTCTACTTAGCTTAGCTACTTAGAAAGTATTATGAAGAAAGATTCCTTTTCGTTCAAATTCCGATTCCACTACGAGAGTAAAACACAAGTTATGCCATCCACCCAACCCTTCCTCACTAAAAGACGAAACAAGGGAAAGGACAAAAATCACCTCATCAAAGAATGCCTAATGTCACCACTAGGGATTGAACCTTAAACCTCCCATTTATAAATCCAAGTCCCAACCACCAAGTCATGAGTGTTTCTTGAAACCTCAAGGGGACACTCCCTTGTTAAACCCCTCTAAATCCCTAAAACCCACAAAATCCCCAAATCAAAAACCCTTCTTCTTCTTCTTCTTCTTCTTCTTCTTCTTCTTCTTCTTCTTCTTCTTCTTCTCTCTCTCCCTCCCCACACCCTCTCCTCCTCCCTCTCGCATACCCCCTGCCCCACCACAGCCACCATCTCCCACCGACGCCGCCACCGCCCGGACGCACCCCTGCAGAGTCGCTCGCCTCGCCGCCGTCCAGACCAAGCCGCCGGAGACCACCCGCCTACTGCCCGGAGTCCGCCCAGCCGAGACCCGCTGCCGCCTCCACCCGAACGCCAATCCCACGCCACCTCCTCCTCATCGTGAACCCCGCCTCGCCGCCGCCTCCCTCGCAACCGGAAGACGCCGCCTCGTCGAGGACGCCCGCCGGAAAAACACGCCGGAGCGCTGCCCACCTCGCCGGAAATCTCGCCGGAAAACCCACCGGAAAAGTACCACCTATCGCGATGCCAAGGAAACCCCTCGGAATCCGCACCCCGGAGTGGAACAATGCCGATTACACCGTGATCGGAGGTAAAGCACTTGAACCCGACCAATTCTCTCCGGAATTGGTCGATATGCTTAAACACCAAGGACTTTTAGATACGTATCTCACCATCAAAGGGGATACGTACCCCGAATTGGTGAAGGAGTTCTATCAACACCTTGTAGCCACCAAACGGGGTGACAAGGTAGAAATCACCACCAAAGTCCGCGGTAAGGAAATTGTGCTTTCCGAAGGCCGTTTGGCCAAGCTCTTGAAATTGACCACCACGGGTGTGTCCGACTATGACCGGAAGGGGTGGATTGACACCCAAACTATGGGATACAAGGACTATCTCGGGTTCTTACTCGGGAAAGAGGATGGGTTCACCTCGGCCACCCGACCAAACCGGAAATGGCTATCGGCGGAGCAAAAGATATTGGTTATGATTGTAACCGATAGCCTCTTGCCCACCAATAACAAGAGCAAGGATGTGGGAAGCTTGGAGTGCACATTTGCGTATCTCCTAAAACATAAAATCAAGTTCAACCTGCCGGCACTCATGCTAAAGCACATAGAGTTCTGCAAAACAAACAACCGGGCTATAACACCGGGCTTCGGGGACGAAGCCCCTTGTAAAGGGGGGGAGAGTGTAACACCCCGTGTTACGGCCCCTAAAACCATTTAATTAATCAATCAATAAGCCCAAGAGAAGGAATAAATCATAATGATTAATTAGGGAAAAAGGCCCACCATAGTCCATGGGCCCTCATATATAAACCCAACCCCTAAACCCAATCCTTAGTTCCGAAAGGAATAGAATTAGCAAGCCTATAATATTAGTTCCTAATTAGGACTCCTAAATATATAAATAAGGGACTTAGGAGACACCTAGAACTTCCCACACACCTAAACGCCCCACCTCCCCAGGAGAGCTCCAAGAATTCCCCTAGAAGAAAGCAAGAAAGCAAGAAAGCTTAAAGAAAGACCCTTCATAGCCAAGGAACTAATTAAGGCTAAGAGGTAACCCATGTCTCAACAAAACCTATTTTCATAGCTATGATTTCCCCCTTAGGGTTTCCCCATATTATTGTGTATTAATGACTTGTGATAATTATTGTTGATGATTGATGTGATGATCCCATGGGGGATCTTGATAATCTTGATATTGAGAGATTCTTGATAATTATGATATTCTTGATGATTTTATGGAGTTCCTGATGATTATGCGTTGTTTTTGATAATTGGGTGATGATCTTGATGATTATGTGTTATTTTTTTTTTATTTTTTTTTTTAAGTAAATCATGCTTTATTAATAAAAGGCCGAAGCCAATACAAGGTCCAAGGGGTTAGGCCACAGACGACCAAAACCCACTAACTAACACTAAGCTAGAAAATAAAAACGAGATTACATAACGAGGCCCCCGGGGCTATACCATACATGCCCCAGGTCCCATGCTAGATGACTACCACTAGACCAAAGACTATGATGAAAGGAAAGTCACAAAATAAACGCCCGATGAAATAGGAATGCGAATATAACCCAACTCAGTAGACTGAGGTGCTGCTCCAATCATGTACTCCGAAGGCTCAAGTAGCAAGGATAGATGCCTCGCGTGTTACACACGTGGCCCCTCCCAGCCAGTTGCACTACAGCGGCTACACACCATAATGCCGCCTAGCCGGGCTGCACCACAATTGTAACACCTCCCGGAGCGCTATTGACTGCCCTGTAGAACATGCCATACAACAGATAATAATAGCACGCAGGGCAAATCATAACAATGGCACGCAGGCCTCAGTCAAGTAATGGCACGCAGGCGTAAGGCAAAAGTACAAGGTAGATCCCGGCCAGCAAAATCATCAACGCAGCACAAGCCAGCCAATAGCAGAACTCCCGATCAGCACCAGCACGAACCAGAACCAACCCTAACGGGATTAGCTACTATGGGCCAGCAGCAAGCCTGGACTACCGCCAACGGATTTGAGAAACACCTACCCGGCCACCGTTCAGCCCGGGCTACGATGCAATTTTTTACCGCTTGCATCGGCGTTGAGACCTGGTCTTTTCCAAAGATGCCTACAAAGGCGGAACCAAAATGAGCCCAAGACCAGTTCACGCCTCCGATGACAAAGAAACAGCACCTGCAAAATAAAACAAGATAGAACAAACAAGCATCCTGTTCCCATGACCCAACTATCACGTCTATCTCGGGTGAGTGTTCAAGTTTATAACAGGCTGACGCGAACAAAAAGCAACCCCCCAAATAATAGCCCGTCCCCCCGGAGTCCAGAAGGAACCCAGCTACTATTGGCCAGCAGCAAGCCTGACCAGGTCAACGGATTTGACAATCCTGCCCGGCGCACCGTTCAGCCCGGACTAGGGTGCCCTGTTGTACCGCCAGCACCTTACGTTGAGACTCAGCACTGCGAAGCAGGGCTTCCCGGTCCCCAGAGAACCTCACACACTCACTGTTTTTTAACTCCCATCCACTCTTTCTTTTCCTCCCAACTCTCCTTTTTGTCACTCCAATTCTTTTCACTCTATTCTTTTCTTTCACTCATTCTTTCCACTCGATCCCTCAACCTTTTCTTTTCTTTTTTCCATCTCTTTTCCTTTTTTCTTTTCTTTTTTCTTTTTTCTGTATTTTCTTTTTTCCAAATTTCCAACTAATCAAACAAAGTACAAGTACAATCACGGGGGATCATCAATATCAAAAAACACATAGGGCACATCATCATGTATCAGTAAAGCACAGACCCTACGTGGCAGATCATTGAGGCTCCGAAAGATGGCCTCCCCCGGCTTATCCACCGCCCAATTAGCTAGCGCCTGTGCGGGCATATTGGCCCTGGACGGGCACACAGAAGCAGTAACCACCCCACAGGAACACTGAAACCGGAGTCTGGTCACAACATCATCTAGAAACCACGGCGGACGAACAGAGATATCAACGTAGCTAGCCAACTCCGCCCAAGTGGACTCTATATCAATCCAAGTAGTTCCCCCGGCCAGGCACCATTCCAGGCAAGAGAAAAGGACTCGGAGCATTCCCCGGGCGTGCTCCCCGTGGCCAGACCACGCAACCCCGTAGCAGAAGCCACCCTCCTGGTTGCGCACCACGGCCGCAGCCCCCCCAGCCGTCGAAGATCGAGAAAGATTGATCTTCAACGCCCCGGCAGCCGGGGGAGACCACCTGACCGTCCTAATAACACGCCTCGGCACATGTGCCTCCAAGTATGCCACAATAGTCCTCCAGTTAGAGGGCAGGATATGCTGCATGGGCCAACGCCTAAACAGGCATTCCGCCACCCCCTTCGCCACCCCATGCATCACCCGTGCAACGCTGGGTGTGTCTCGGCCGTACATGCACCCATTACGGTGCTTCCACAGCTCCCATAACACCAGATACGGCACCCTGCAAACAACAAAAGACAAAAGATGATTATGTGTTATTCTTACCGAATCTTGCAATTAGAAGACGAACCGTATTCTTGTTGATATAAAAGTGATTAGAACCCTAGGTTGTATCGTATGATCTTATTCTTGGATTATCGGGTGGGGAAATCGCATGTTTCGGTGTTGATTATACTTAGAAAAGCATGATAGGTTATGTGCCGTTCGTTCCTCGTATTTCATTCGTTAATTGTCTACGGGTTGTCGTTAATTGTGTTGTAAAGTGTCTAAGTATGGTTTCGGGTTCCATAACGGTTCCCGGGGCGTAAAGTGTGTGAAAGGAGTCAATGGGGGGTAGGGGACCCGCCACCTACCCATAGCCGTAAACCACCGCCTGGCAGCGGGTGGCCGACGGGCGGGCAGTTGCCCGCCGGCGACCCGCTGCCCGGAACAGTAGAAACCGGCGGGCAGCCGGCGGGTGGCCCACCACCCACCGGCTACCCGCTGGAAAGTCGTCCAACCCGGGACCCCGGCTTCCCCGTTTGACGTCCCCCGTTCCCCGTGGTGTCCCAACGGACTCCGTTTATCGTGCCTATGTCTAGTTTGATGTTTCGGGTACCGTTCGTAGGTTTATGGGTCTATTATATTGCATGCTAGTTGAATTGGTATCCCGTTGACCTAGGTGGAAGAAGTATGAACCCCTTAGGACTATTCTTAGTAAGTGATGGATCACGCATAGGTTTTGTTATACGTTCTCTCCCCCTTCCTAATGTGTAATGTGGATTGCATGTGCTTGCTATGTGTTATGTGTGTGTGTTACCCCAATTCGGTTGCGATCGGATTGGTTATCCTGAGTTGCGGTTCAGAAGCTGGCTGCGGTCAGATTGATACTCTTGGGCTGCGGTCCACCGTTTGGTTGCGATCAAACGTTTCTATACGAGCTGCGGTTCGTCCTTTTTCCTGGCTGCGGTCAGATGACATTCTCTTGGGTTGCGGTCCACTGTTTGGTTGCGATCAAACACTATGATGAGCTGCGGTTCATCGGTCGGTTGCGATCGACCCCTCCGTGTTGCGATACGGGGCAAGGTGCTGCGGGGCCGTGTCAGAGCTATATGCGCTGACCCTCATGTATGGGCATGCGATTGGTCCTGTGGCGCCAACAAAGTGTGTTATGTGTTGTGATATGGATGAGTTGTGATTATGAGTGTCTTGGGGGATGTGACTATGGGACTTATATTGGGGATTGTTCATGTTGGGTTATGATTATTGTTTATGCCTTGCCTTATCTGCCTTATCTATTGCGAACTGCATATGCTCGTTATAACTGTTGCTTGTGTCTGGCCTTATCTGTCGAGTCATTCCCGGTTTTAAAGCTAGAGTTCGTAGGATATATCTTCATGCTCATAATGGTTTTCGTATATCTATATATATCTCTATATGTATTGTATTTCAACGCGTTGGAGTGGGTTACCAGCATCTCTCGCTGAACAGATATATTTGGCTTTCAGGCACAGAAGAATAAGTCACTAGAGCGCGCTAGAACTTGGAACGTAGAAGTAGATAGTTCCCTTTTTGGCCTGCGTGCCATGCTTATGCGTTTACATTATTGAGGATATTAGTAGTTAGCCTGTGCACCTGAGTTCTCTAGCTCAGGTGTGGCATAGCACCCCATACTCTTGTATTATGTTTTGGGATTTAATGAGATTTCACCTTTATTCTATAAGTTTCAAATGTCTTGAAAATCTGGGGTGTTACAGTTGGTATCAGAGCCTAAGTTTGACCCTAGGAAAAGACTCTTAAGACCGGACTTTAGGACGTTATGCTTGAACTCTAAGTACCTAGGAACATAGGACTCAGGAATCTTAGGACGCGCGGTGAGATTGTGAAACCTACACATAACTTCCCTACACGTTGCCCTTCCCCATTCTAAAACCCTTCCCCACTTATCACTTCACCAGAAGTGCGTCGAACTCTAACTTAACATTCTTATAAACACTGACCAGAAAGACGATAGCATGGCACCGAACAGAAGGCAATCAAGGACTCCGGAACCCGCCACCGACGACCCCTTGACCCAAACCCTACAGCAACTAACACAAGTCGCGCAGGCATTAAGCGACGCGGCCCTTCGCAAAGCCAGGCCCCCACCGCCTCCGGTGAATGCAAACTCTGACGTCGCTCGACAAGTCTCGAATCACCGACCACCCACGTTCTTCGGAGAGGAGGACCCCGCAGTCCTGGAAGAATGGATTCGGACTCTTGACAAGATTCTAGGGGTAGTAGAATGCCCCGAGGAGCGTCGTGTAGAAATAGCCTCGTTCTACTTCGGACACGAGGCCGACCTCTGGTGGATCCACGAAGGACCCACCCACCGACAAGAACCAGGGTTCAACTGGGAAAGCCTCAAGGCACGATTACGTGAACGGTTCTACCCAGCCCACATAAAAGCATCCATGTATGAAGAGTTCCTTCATCTAAAGCAAGGGACGGCCACCGTCGTGGAGTACCATAAATGATTCCTCGAACTGGCGCGTTTCGCACCCGAACTTGTCCCCACCGAGGTGACCAAGGTAGAAAGATTCGTATCGGGCCTCAACTTCGAAGCCCGGAAGGCACTAGTAGTAAGTAGGCCCCGGACCCTCAACGAGGCTTACGTCAGTGCCGCGAACCTCTATCGGATCCAACTACTTCAACGCGGAGCTCAGGAACAAATGCGAAGAAGGAACACCGGAAGTGGGGCACCACCGGTGAAAAGAACAAGGAACGACATCGGCACGAGGTCAAACAACCCAACTAACCCAAGACCGCCCCCGGGAAGCAACGAAGCGAACCCAAGAAACTTTCCTTGCCCGAGATGCAACAAAAGTCACAGAGGCAAGGACTGCGCAGGCAACCCCTGGCGATGCTTCAACTGCGGGGAGGAAGGACACAAGGCCTTCCAATGCACTCGGCCCCAAAGACCGCGTCCCACCACCACAGGCCAACACGGGGGTACCGGTCACCAAGGGGGCTACGGCGCTCCCGGAAAAGTATTCGTCATGAGCCAAACGCAAGCCGACCTCGGAAACGAAGAAGACCTAGAAGGGGAAAACCCAATCCCTGAAGACGAGGACCATACGGACCCCGCCAAAGAAAATCCCGAAAGCGAATTCTGTCTAGGATAAGCCATCACCCCCTTGTAACCGCCCCCTGTATCGTATAAACCACTTATTCAGTTTAATTACTTCGGGAGCAATATGTCTACTTAACCCTTCTTGTCCGCCCCCTTGTAACCGCCCCCTCTAAATCCCTAAAACCCACAAAATCCCCAAATCAAAAACCCTTCTTCTTCTTCTTCTTCTTCTTCTTCTTCTTCTTCTTCTTCTCTCTCTCCCTCCCCACACCCTCTCCTCCTCCCTCTCGCATACCCCACTGCCCCACCACAGCCACCATCTCCCACCGACGCCGCCACCGCCCGGACGCACCCCGGCAGAGTCGCTCGCCTCGCCGCCGTCCAGACCAAGCCGCCGGAGACCACCCGCCATCTGCCCGGAGTCCGCCCAGTCGAGACCCACTGCCGCCTCCACCCGAACGCCAATCCCACGCCACCTCCTCCTCATCGTGAACCCCGCCTCGCCGCCGCCTCCCTCGCAACCGGAAGACGCCGCCTCGTCGAGGACGCCCGCCGGAAAAACACGCCGGAGCGCTGCCCACCTCGCCGGAGACTCGCCGGATATCTCGCCGGAAGCCTCGCCGGAAAACCCACCGGAAAAGTACCACCTATCGCGATGCCAAGGAAACCCCTCGGAATCCGCACCCCGGAGTGGAACAATGCCGATTACACCATGATCGGAGGTAAAGCACTTGAACCCGACCAATTCTCTCCGGAATTGGTCGATATGCTTAAACACCAAGGACTTTTAGATACGTATCTCACCATCAAAGGGGATACGTACCCCGAATTGGTGAAGGAGTTCTATCAACACCTTGTAGCCACCAAATGGGGTGACAAGGTAGAAATCACCACCAAAGTCCGCGGCAAGGAAATTGTGCTTTCCGAAGGCCGTTTGGCCAAGCTCTTGAAATTGACCACCACGGGTGTGTCCGACTATGACCGGAAGGGGTGGATTGACACCCAAACTACGGGATACAAGGACTATCTCGGGTACTTACTCGGGAAAGAGGATGGGTTCACCTCGGCCACCCGACCAAACCGGAAATGGCTATCGGTGGAGCAAAAGATATTGGTTATGATTGTAACCGATAGCCTCTTGCCCACCAATAACAAGAGCAAGGATGTGGGAAGCTTGGAGTGCACCTTTGCGTATCTCCTAAAACATAAAATCAAGTTCAACCTGCCGGCACTCATGCTAAAGCACATAGAGTTCTGCAAAACAAACAACCGGCTTAGCCTACCTTACGGGATGATCCTAAGTTGGATCATGGAGAAAAAGGGGGTAGACCTAAGCCACATCGAGGTCAAAACCGCCAATGGCATGGTTTTCAATGCCCAAAACCTCCGCCGCAACGACATCTACTTCATCGAAGGAGGACACTATCTCACCCTCGAAGAAATTTGCCAAAAACCCGATGAGGAACGTAGGGAATTGGTTGATCGGTTGGACATCTCCAACAAAAAGCTCAAGCGGGCCATGCAAGATTGCGGAGGCACGGAAGAAAATGAAGGACAAGAGGAGGAAGACGGGCCTAACCCGTTAGTGCACCCACGGCCAGGAAGGAACCCGAGGGGGCAAGACGAGGGTTCGGTCAATGAACGCATACTCGCACAGCTCGACCGACAGAATCAAATCATGGAAGAAGGGTTCTCATCCCTGATCCGCACCACACACGCACTCGATCAAAGGGTAGCAGCGATCGAGGCCGCCTAGGGCACTCGCTGTGCACCCAGTCCCAGCGCAGGAAACCGAGGTACAACCGAAAACTTCCCTATCACAACACCATCAAAAGTTCAGCCTACCCCAAGCCAAGACAAACGTAAGGCCGCAACCCTAATCAGGAGGCCGAGCTACGAGGTGTCTAGGGGTGAAAGGATGGACTATAACATCGGGCTTCGGGGATGAAGCCCCTTGTAAAGGGGGGCAGAGTGTAACACCCCGTGTTACGGCCCCTAAAACCATTTAATTAATCAATCAATAAGCCCAAGAGAATGAATAAATCATAATGATTAATTAGGGAAAAAGGCCCACCATAGTCCATGGGCCCTCATATATAAACCCAACCCCTAAACCCAATCCTTAGTTCCGAAAGGAATAGAATTAGCAAGCCTATAATATTAGTTCCTAATTAGGACTCCTAAATATATAAATAAGGGACTTAGGAGACACCTAGAACTTCCCACACACCTAAACGCCCCACCTCCCCAGGAGAGCTCCAAGAATTCCCCTAGAAGAAAGCAAGAAAGCAAGAAAGCTTAAAGAAAGACCCTTCATAGCCAAGGAACTAATTAAGGCTAAGAGGTAACCCATGTCTCAACAAAACCTATTTTCATAGCTATGATTTCCCCCTTAGGGTTTCCCCATATTATTGTGTATTAATGACTTGTGATAATTATTGTTGATGAATGATGTGATGATCCCATGTGGGATCTTGATAATCTTGATATTGAGAGATTCTTGATAATTATGATATTCTTAATGATTTTATGGAGTTCCTGATGATTATGCGTTGTTCTTCATAATTGGGTGATGATCTTGATGATTATGTGTTATTCTTACCGAATCTTGCAATTAGAAGACGAACCGTATTCTTGTTGATATAAAAGTGATTAGAACCCTAGGTTGTATCGTATGATCTTATTCTTGGATTATCGGGTGGGGAAATCGCATGTTTCGGTGTTGATTATACTTAGAAAAGCATGATAGGTTATGTGCCGTTCGTTCCTCGTATTTGATTCGTTAATTGTCTACGGGTTGTCGTTAATTGTGATGTAAAGTGTCTAAGTATGGTTTCGGGTTCCATAACGGTTCCCGGGGCGTAAAGTGTGTGAAAGGAGTCAGTGGGGGGTAGGTGGGGGGTAGGGGACCCGCCACCTACCCATAGCCGTAAACCACCGCCTGGCAGCGGGTGGCCGGCGGGCGGGCAGTTGCCCGCCGACGACCCGCTGCCCGGAACAGTAGAAACCGGCGGGCAGCCGGCGGGTGGCCCACCACCCACCGGCTACCCGCTGGAAAGTCGTCCCACCCGGGACCCCGGCTTCCCCGTTTGACGTCCCCCGTTCCCCGTGGTGTCCCAACGGACTCCGTTTATCGTGCCTATGTCTAGTTTGATGTTTCGGGTACCGTTCGTAGGTTTATGGGTCTATTATATTGCATGCTAGTTGAATTGGTATCCCGTTGACCTAGGTGGAAGAAGTATGAACCCCTTAGGACTATTCTTAGTAAGTGATGGATCACGCATAGGTTTTGTTATACGTTCTCTCCCCCTTCCTAATGTGTAATGTGGGTTGCATGTGCTTGCTATGTGTTATGTGTGTGTGTTACCCCAATTCGGTTGCGATCGGATTGGTTATCCTGAGCTGCGGTTCAGAAGCTGGCTGCGGTCAGATTGATACTCTTGGGCTGCGGTCCACCGTTTGGTTGCGATCAAACGTTTCTATACGAGCTGCGGTTCGTCCTTTTTCCTGGCTGCGGTCAGATGACATTCTCTTGGGCTGCGGTCCACTGTTTGGTTGCGATCAAACACTATGATGAGCTGCGGTTCATCGGTCGGTTGCGATCGACCCCTCCGTGTTGCGATACGGGGCAAGGTGCTGCGGGGCCGTGTCAGAGCTATATGCGCTGACCCTCATGTATGGGCATGCGATTGGTCCTGTGGCGCCAACAAAGTGTGTTATGTGTTGTGATATGGATGAGTTGTGATTATGAGTGTCTTGGGGGATGTGACTATGGGACTTATATTGGGGATTGTTCATGTTGGGTTATGATTATTGTTTATGCCTTGCCTTATCTGCCTTATCTATTGCGAACTGCATATGCTCGTTATAGCTGTTGCTTGTGTCTGGCCTTATCCGTCGAGTCATTCCCGGTTTTAAAGCTAGAGTTCGTAGGATATATCTTCATGCTCATAATGGTTTTCGTATATCTATATATATCTCTATATGTATTGTATTTCAACGCGTTGGAGTGGGTTACCAGCATCTCTCGCTGAACAGATATATTTGGCTTTCAGGCACAGAAGAATAAGTCACTAGAGCGCGCTAGAACTTGGAACGTAGAAGTAGATAGTTCCCTTTTTGGCCTGCGTGCCATGCTTATGCGTTTACATTATTGAGGATATTAGTAGTTAGCCTGTGCACCTGAGTTCTCTAGCTCAGGTGTGGCATAGCACCCCATACTCTTGTATTATGTTTTGGGATTTAATGAGATTTCACCTTTATTCTATAAGTTTCAAATGTCTTGAAAATCTGGGGTGTTACCCATAATCCCGTCTTACACTCACGAACTAAGCATATTGATATCAAATATCATTTTATTCGTGATCATGTCGAGAGGAAAGACATATCTCTTGAGTATGTTAACACTGATGATCAACTTGCGGACATACTCATGAAACCTTTAAGTGAAGCAAGATTCTCCTCTCTAAGGCATGAAATAGGAATGATTGAAATGACATAAAGCAACGAGAATCAAATCTGCAAAGATTCTCATTCTCGATATTCAAAAGATTCGATCCATCCTCACACGCAAAGATCTCTATAAAATGAGGTACATAACGTAATTAAGCCTTCATAACTAACAAAAATTCTAGTGTTTGTCTTTGTGTGTGCAGATATGAGTACAGGAAGCGAGAAAACAATCATTGAGGCACAAGAGGAGAAAAGCGAAATCTTCAATGATCCACTTGTGACCAAGCAAGAGTTAAACAAATTTCTTGAACATTCACAATACATACAGAGCATTCTCCGTGACCCAACGAAAAATGAGTCAAGGGAGTCATTCCACTCTGTTGGCAATCCTATAGGGTATGTCAAGGAAGACAGCGTGCTGGAACGAAGTGATAGTCTTGACTACTCACCCTCGAGCACTCCTCCTAAGATGCCATCTCCTCCCAAATCCACCGCAAGCAGCAAGAAAAAGAAGGCCTAAACAACACTATTAGGCCACAATGATAAGTTGTGGTGATGTTATCTTCAGAATGATGCGCTTCTCTAATAAACAACGTTATCTTTCCATATATTTCTGATAGCCTGACTAACACGAAACGTGAATCATTATCTAAAATATTTTAACAAGTTCTACACGCCAACGTTATGTCTATAAATTGATTTCTCTCCACATAAGTTTCACTCACACTCAGTCCCTAGAAAAAGAAAAGCTTGCAGGTATGGATGAGGGTAAAGAGAAAATGGATGAAGCCGAGATTCGAGCTATCCATCATCTTCAAGAAGCAGGCAAATTGACAAGTGCTACAATAACAAAGATAGTAGAAGATAGTGATAAGGTCCACGTAACATTCACTATGCCAAACTCAGCCACTCCAAAAGATGAAACCGAAAGAAGGGCCATTCGTTTAAACCATCATCTCCAGAAAGCAAGTTTGCCCAATGCTACCATTATCAAGCTGGAGGAAGACGGTGAAAGGGTCAATGTGACATACTCCATGCCCAACACAGCAAATCTTAAGGAAAAGGAGGCACTGGACAATATTGTCAATGAATCTCTGGCAAAGAAGGTATATTACTTGGAACAAGCCAAACGGCTTGCCAACGAAAGGATAATGACGTTGAAGAGCGCTAACAAGCACTCAACAAATCCACCTAAATTTCGTTGGTACCCCATTCCTGAAGTTCCACAAAGTGATGAGACCTACGAAGACTTCACTTTGGCTCACTCTCAGTCACCCAACAACCCAAACACGCCTACCCTCACACTTGAGGAACTAGACGAATATTCAAACAGGGCTAATCTGCCCGATGTGACTGATGAGTTTTCCCGTCTGGAACTTCACATGCCTTACCGCTTTATCTGAATATTGTTTGTCTTCTTTGTATGGTTTGGAGTACCTCTGCACGAATCTCGTTAATGAAGTTTCCAGTTTATTTGTGTCTTTACTAAATTACTCTCTTGACCTTGTTACTTTTATGTCAGATTATCTCTCTCAGGTCAAAGATGGAATTATGTCTTAGAGCATCATACATGAGTTTATTACTAATTCACACATCTTGAAATCATATCTCTGACCCTAAAATTATGACATTCTTGAAAATGTCCATTCAAAGTCTTCTACACCATTAATGGTCAGTTGAAGAAATACATGGTCATTGATTGCAGCATTGAATGCTAAGAGCAGTTTCACAACGTTATCTCTTCCAAATCTGCCTATAAAAGGGGACTATATCTCGCTTTTCTCTACCATTCTCATCTTCACAAATGGCTCCTAAAAATCCCTTCACAAGGGGAGATTCCAGTAAGCTCCGTGAACTCTCCAGGCAAATAAGAGAAGAGCAAGGAGACATGTACCCAGGCAATAGCCTTCAAACACCGTTGGAAATCTCGTCTGATACTGAAGAATCATCTCTGTGTGATGATATGGCTGGGTTCATTGTTGAAGAGCCTCAGAGAGAAGCTATTTCATCCCTCCCAAAAATCTCAGCAAGTACCATGATCCGGACTACATGGCTTATCTGAAGAAAGAGTTTGAAAATGAGGCAAAAGTTAAGGGGGAAGAACCTGAATCATCTTCGGGTTCCAACTATCCACGTACCGGAAAATGGACAAGCGTATGTGGGGAGATCTGAAAAAGGCAAAAGCTTAGCCATCTGAGGTCAAGAAAGTCGAGAGAAAGAAAAACTAATCCTTCGGATTATGTATCTTATCTTATGTATTGCTATCTCTCGTTATTTTGAATAATAAAATCTCGGTGTTTCTGTTTTTCTTAAAAGAAGTGAACGAAACTTTACTTGTCTCGTTCACATCTATCTAAGGTTATCCCGAATCAAGAACAACTCTCTTGGAAATGAATTTATTCGGGACATATCTTTTGAGACAAATGATTCTCTACTTTATGGATCCTCTTACTGATAATGAAATCCGAAAGAAGCATTGTGAAAACGCTCGAAATGAGAGGACTGGCATTTTCTTAATATTAAATCTCTCGGGAAATGCATTCTCTTAGTATGATAAGAGATTTGTTTGACTTTATTTGTCTTACAAATCTTACATTATGACAAGTTCATCCTCCTTTGGGTTCGAACCGTGCTTGATAAGCCTCATCTGCTTCTGTCTCATCTGAACCGTCAGATAATTCATCATGGGGATCGTGTGGCCGAGAAATATGGTCCACTACCCCACCATGACTGACACATGAATTGACGTGCATTAAATGCACCTACAGATACTCGAGTATTTTTCTCTCTCCGCATTAAATATGGAATGATCAAAATTTATCTGCACACGATCTTATCACTCCCCCATGCTCTGATCAGTTACCATATGAAGAAGAGGAGGCGGTTAAACTTTTGAAATTCCACTAACCCATCTTCATATGGGTTACCCATATTCAGTTACCCGGAACCAAATAAAACCCTACTTGAACTCTCTACGCATCATACCTCACCTTTTTCATTCCCTCCCAGACAAAGCTATCAAACTTACTCTCTCAGACACTCTACAATGGCAGAAAATACACAAGCTACATCTTCTGAAAAAGAACCAGAGACCCCTTCTACCCTGGAAATCCCAAGCTTTCCAACCGAAGACATGCATTTATTGAATCCAGAGTTCCATTTATTGTTGGAGGTAGCATGTGGGATGCCCATGGATTTCTCGAGTACGTGTTAGATCGAAGATTTGGCGAAGATATCATATGATTGCTCATGGAATCCGGATTGTACAAGTTCATTACACATCTCTACACCATATGGTATCCCATCGATGTAACACAGTTCTACATGAATGCATCCATATCTTCCGACTCTCTGACCATCACTTCCAGAGTCCACAATCATCAAGTGGTCCTCACTTCGGAAGACATTCGAGCCACGTACGGGTTTCCACAAAGAGATGATTCTTACAAGTCCAACCTTACGTATTACCACTATGATCCAGAAGATTTCTATGATTCTATCAAGAACAACCAAGCTCCTTCGAAGACAAAAATCACGTGGCCATTAAAGAAGAAGTGGTTTCGGCTGAATTATGAATTTATCGTTGACATCTTCAACAAGGTTGTTGATCATAAGACTTCAGGCACCGATGATGTGACAAAGGAGAAACTAAAGATGCTGCATGCCTTTCTTAATGAACTTAAGGTTGACTGGTCGAAGATCATTTTCAACAATCTTGTTCACACCATCACCTACCACAGGAAGAGTCCAGGAGACATCGCCAAGAAACTAGGGTATGGTTTCATGGTAAGCCATCTTCTTGTCACTAAAGGAGTTTTAATGCGACCAGGCATTCGGCCAGGATCGAAAGCTTGCCATATGAAGCAGAAACCATCTGGTTATGACAAGCAGAAAGCACTGGAACTGGGGATTCCCGTTGAGTTGGTTAAAGCCAAACGGAAGTCAAGAACGCCAAAGGCATCCGAAGATGATCAACCCAAGCCAAAATGACAAAAGAAAGAAAAACGCTCCTCTCGAGATAAGATAAAGAGAAATGATGATGATCAACCATTGCCAACACCTCCAAAATCTCCTCAAAAGAAGAAGAGTACAACCCCACCTCTAAAATCTCCACCACCGGAAATAATAGTTGTGAAAGACTCTTCCGAAGAAGACAATCTGACTCTATTAAGACTTGGCAAAAAGGGTCACTTTCGTTCTCCTGTCAAATCAAAGCATTCCCCGAAGAAAGATACTACACCGAAAGTAGTAGACGCGAGAGAAGCACCTTCTCAGGGGGAAGAGAGCATGAAAAGAGCACCTCTCCAGGGGGAAGATCAACCGAAAGTTGTCTCTCCAGACAAACTTTCTAATCATCAAGTACCAGATATTGGTCATATTTCCTCTCCAGTCCCTCATCCACAAGAACCCACTTCGGCAGAGCAACTCCCCCGAGGATTGACACAAGAACCTGCTGATGTGGAAATGGAGGTCAGTCGCTTAAGTCTTCCACAAGAACCTGGTTCGCTAGAAAAGACGAAAGAAATAACTGATGCGTTGATTGAAGTTCCGTCTCTGCCACAAGAACCTATTAATGCAGAGCAGGTAATTCTGACACAAGAACCTGCATTGGTAGACGAGACAGCTGTAGTGTCGGTAGCTAGTCCAGCTATTCCAAAAGTATCAGCACCAATTCCCAAAGCAACAGTTCCACCACCATCACGAGATTAAGTGCTCCGAGAGTCCATTGAAAGTGATTATCAACGAGTTTTGCAGTGGCAAAAGTGGCGCACAGCCCCATTAAGTATATTCATTGAAACCTTTGAAGCCATGCAAGACGAAGAACAATTTGCCCTGAAATGGATCGGAACAGATGATGTCTCCAAAGCACTTCGTCTTGAAGAAATAAGACGAGTGTTCTCCTACAAGATGACCAATCGCACTCTTGGAAAAGACAAAGCCCCACTCTGCATTGAACTCAACAAGCCACCATTGGATCCGGCAGTTGAAGAAGAACTGAAGCAACTCCGCTATGCCTTGTTGCTATCAAAAATCAAAACATCTCTAGAGAAAGACCACCAGAATGATCCAAACTGTAATGTCAGTGGCTCGAAAGATGAGCATGGACGAGAGATCAAGGACGACAAAAGTAACAGTGATGAAGAAGATGAAGACAACACTGACAATGATGCTGAGGATGCAGATGATGAGCATGATGATAATGATGATGACAATGACGATGGTGATAACATGGGCAACAACGTCGCAAGCTGAACCGAATTATGACAGCCAATCCCCCCTATTGATTGGCCCTGATTATGAAACTTTTCCACAACGATCTCCGCTTAGAAAATTGCCATCTGACAGTGATGAAACAAGGGAAGCATCACACCAAGCTCAGAAGCTTTCAAATGATCATCCCGAAGATATGTCTCGTGCAATTGTACCGCATATTCCACTCATGGACGAGACTCCGATCAAATGAGAAGAAGCAACTGAGGGAAAAATGGAAGCCTCACATATTCTCCTCAGCTCAGCAAGTGGTGACAAAAGGGAAGCACCACCTCAAGATGAACATATGGACACATCGCAAACTAACATTGAAGAAGAATCAACTCCAGAGTCCCCACGGACTATCATGAACCACATGAGAGAAACTGTTCACACAGCCGAGAACATTCATCTACAATATTTAGTTCTTCGGCAAAATGACACAAAAGTGTTAGATGACTTATACAAGAAGGTAGATCTCCTAATGGCTGCCCAATCTCAATCTCGGCCTCCACCTCCAGAACAGTCTCAACCGCCTCAACAAACTCAATCAAATCACAAGTTCCTTGAGCGTATTGCAAAGAAACTTCATGAGCTTCATACCTCCGTCAACACAGTTGCACGGCAACAACACGAACTCAAACATTCTCATTTCAGTCTTAAAGAGCGTGTTGACTTGGCTTGCATGAAGATAGACACTTCACAAGATAATTCCTACCGACTGGGGGAATATGCTCTTCAGATTCTCGGATATACCCAGGACATCTTGGTTGCAGTGAATAAGCTTTCCACTGTTCCTCCTACCACTTGTGCCGATGATGCCAAAAAGGGGGAAAAGAGAAAAAATGACGACAAGGATAAGGATGATGATCATCCGAGAGATAACACGAAAGAACGGTCTCCAAGAGAAACTCCAAAAGAACGACATTCTCCTTCTCGGACACCAAGAGATTCTGGTCAAAGAAACACAAAACCGTCACATCCACCATCCAAGTACCGTGGACACCATTCCTCACAGCCAAGATATCATGGACAATATCAATCCAGATCACTCAAGCCTCGCCAATCTTTTAGTTCTGAAGCCAAATACATCTTCGCAGGTCTCTCCAAGAGAGAAAAGACGAACTTGAGGCAGAAACTCATGAAGAACAACAAAGTGACTATGGATGGCATAGGAAACTTCGTGGACTTTGTACCCTATGAAGAAGGAAGTGGTAAACGTTTTGAGGGTTGCAACGTTCCTATCTGGCTCAAGACAAAGGACAATCATACAAGGCAAGATCACATAAGCACTCAAAACGAAAGGATCAAAAGAGAAAACAGAGAGCTATGGAAGAAACATGAAGAAGAAGTCAAAAGAAGAGAGGATGAATCAAAGGAAAGAGAAAGAATAAAGAAGCTAATTGAAGACCTTTCAAATGTGACCAAAGACTCTCCACAAGGTGTCATTCATAATGCAGCTTTCAAAGTGCACACTGAGTCGGGAAAAAGTTATCAAGAAGGAATGAACTCGTTTGAACTGATTTCGTGGTGGAAAGCTGGAATAGTCGAAGGAAGAAACATTCGTGAAGCCTACAACAACTACACAAGTTTGAACATCAAAGGAAAAAATGAAGATCTTGTCAAGACAAATCCGATAAAGATCTTCAGAAAAAGGATTAATGAGGAAATCGACTTCACTAGAATGCTCAAACAACAAAAGGAAAGGGATGACCGTGAACATGAGGAAGCTGAACAACAGAAGTCAAAACTCTTGGAAATGTAAGATATCCTTTCGTTCTGCTTTCATTATAAAGTTTTTGTAATTTTCACCATCTTAATATGAAACTCTCATTGTCACACATCTCGTGTCACTTGTCTGACTTATTTGTCCTTGTCTTATTTGTTAATGCTTTCATCTAGAAAAGACTTGTACACTCTCAAGTATGGCTGCTTTTATAATAGAAAAATTCTTTATGAAACCATTATTAGCCTTATAAAAAGAGTATAGGTTTTGACATCATCAAAAAGGGGGAAATTGTTAGGAACCTTGTATTAGGATTTTGATGATACCAATGTAATGTAGAAAGTAGACCCCTAACTATTAGCTTTTTCGATCGCTACTTTCGTCCTAGACGAGAGTTGCCATAACTCCCCTGTATTTCGTGTTAAGCTAGACAAACACACGAAAATGAGTTATGTCTAGTTGATAGGGTCTCCAAAACGAAAGAAGACACAATGCATGATAAACAGCAACGAGAATTAATCAGGAGTTGTCAACTACCTCGAAAGGAAAGATTTATTAAAGACGATTCTCACCAAGCATTCTTTCTCTTCAACAACGAGAAGAATGTTTTTGTCTGTCTGATTTGACAACATCCTAGGAACATAAGGACCTCATCTTGTGAAACACGTTTACCAAGAAGCATTAAATGAAGATGTACCATCTCCTGTAGCTAAAAGACAAAACCCTAATGTTCTCCATATCTTCAACGGCTACATGGTACAACCTCATTAATGAAGCATTTAATGCATGAAGCTCCCCGGTCCTTATCCACTGGATAAAAGGTTCGAAAATTTCATCTCCCTCCAACGGATGAATTTTCATCACCTATATAAACCCACCTTCATCAACTAAGAAGGTGCTGGTTTTCATTCACTCGATCATTATATGCAAAAGCTCTTAAACGCTCTCAACTCTCTCAAGCTTTTGTGAACCAGTGTTAAGGTGCTAAGATATTTGAAAAAGTTCATTGATCATCATCTTACACCTTAAAGAAGTCTTGCCATTTGTACGAAGCAATCATCTCACACAGTCTAGACTTCATCAAGTTGGAGAAATCAGAAATCATTTTCTACCAACCTCAACTCTGAAGAAGAAGTTGATAGAGGCGGAGTAAACTCGAGAAGTTGAAAAACCTACGAAGGATGTCCGGCTTAGTGATCAAGGAAGTCTTTGTGTAATTGTACTAACGAATGATAGTGCAATCCTTCCATAAGTTGTGGAAGAAGAGTAGAGTAGGCAACGTTAGCCGAACCACTATAAAATCTCTCGTCTCTTTGTCTCTTTACATACGCATTTCATTTTTGCATCATATTATCCTCATCATCATTACCGAAAGTTTTCTTTACAACGAAAACTCGTGCAAAGCAAATAATCGAATTTGACACTTCCGCTGCGCCAAAACATCGAAAGGTGGTTTTTAGGGCAAAACACGAAAAGAGTCTATTCACCCCCCCCCCCCTCCCCCTCTAGACTCTCACTACACTCTATCGGGACCAACAGATATAGGTGTGGCATAGCACCTCCGTGTTTAGACGTTGCTTCCGCTGTTTAATGATTAATGTTTAGTTTTATGTCTCTTGTTTAAGCTTTTAAATTTTGGTAAAAATCGGGGGTGTTACAGTTGGTATCAGAGCCTAGGTTTGAGCCTAGGATGTTAAGAGTTCGACTTTAAGAACCTAGATTGGAACCTATGTTAATGCTTTCAAGCGTAAGACCTTAGGAAGTTAAGCTCGGAACCTAAGTGATGTTTAAGTACCTAAGTCTTAGGAACCTTAGGATGCGCGGTGAGGTTGTGAGTTCTCTTATCGTTTTCTGTTGTGCTTCCTGTGCTTTGTTCTTCCTTCAGCTTTAAGTTCTTTTAAGTTAAGGCACCGGGTAAGGGTGCGGGCTTCTAAGTTTCCTCCCGTTATCGTGTTGTTTCTGTAGAAGTAGAGGATGGACCCATAGAGACGTCGTGCAAGGTCTTCAGATGCAGCCACCAACGATCAGCTAGTTCAAAGCCTGCATCAGCTGACGCAAATCACCCAGACGCTGAGCAACGCCCTCATCAACAACAGCCACCCTCCTTAGAATGGGAATTGGGACGTAGCACGCCTAGTCTCAAGTCTCCGTCCCCCGATCTTCGCCAGTGAAGAAGATCCCGCGGTGCTGGAAGAGTGGATCCGGATGTTTGACAAGATATTCGAAACAGTGGTTGCCCGGAGGATCGCAAAGTAGAGTTGGCTAGTTTCTACCTTAGGCAAGAAGCGGACTTGTGGTGGATGCTTGAAAGACCAGCTTGTAGACAAGATCCGGAGTTCAGTTGGGAAAGCTTGAAGGATAAGCTACGTGAGCGGTTCTATCCCGCTCATGTCAAGGCAGAAAAGTACGAGGAGTTTCTCCACCTTAAGCAAGTACCCTTGTCGGTGATGGAGTACCACAAGAATTTTTTGGAGTTATTATGTTATTATTATATTATTTTAATAGTTCAACTACATTATGGTTATATTTCTCTTTATCATAATAATAGGTGTCGATACGAATTGTTGTATTACAACAGAGGATGACCAACGCTCGTCAAAACACAATTATGTCCAACCTCTACAACACGTTAGAAATATGATTTCAGAATTTGAAGAGGTTGTTCAACCTATAAATTTGGGAACCGTGGCAAACATTGGTCCGTTGACAGACATTAAATGAGTAACTTTTTTTAATTAATATGTACTCAAACTAAATTCAGTTGTATTAATATTTTGCAATTTATGTTTAGTTACAGTTGAGTACCTAGACTTTGGTGATCCAGAATATGTATGCGAGTACTGTAATGCAATTTTTTGGGGAACTGAACGGTCAACTACATCAAAACCAAACGCTGCCCCAAAGTACTCAACCTGCTGTGTGAATGGAAAAATAAAGTTACCGTTGATGATAAAGCCACCTAATAAGTAGGGGTGACCGCGGTTCCAGTTTCGGTTCGATTCCGGTTCGGAACTGCCGGTTCCTATTCCGCAAATGGACAAACCGGAACCGGAACCGGAACCTTATAGTAAGGTTCCGATTCAGAACCGTGGGTTCCGGTTGGAACCGCCGGTTCTAACTGGATTTATTTTTTTAAAAAATAATAAGCTATAGTTTTTAATTTATTCCGGTTTGGAACCGAACTGCCGGTTCTGGTTCCTTGTCATCTCGAACCTTAACCAGAACCATATTGGTTCCGATTCTGATTCAACAGTGCGCAATTCGAACCGAACCGTGATCATGCCTACTAATAAGTTACATGATTTGTTTTTTGTATCCAGCGAGAAAAACAAATGTTTCTTGCAAAATATACGGTCAAATAATAACATGTTTTGTTTCACATCAATGGGTGATAAAGTGGATAGATCAATTAATAATGATACTGCACCACCAATATTCTGTATAAATGGTCAGAACTTCCATCGCATTGGAAGTCTTTTACCTACAGATGGAGTTCAGCCAAAGTTTGCGCAACTTTATATTCACGACACACAAAATGAAATAGAAAATCGTATTCAATGTGTTAGGTATGTACTTCTTGTTAGACTAAAATATCACATGCATCACTATAATATGTGATAATAGGATCGACTAACCTCCAGCCATAGTTCTTGATACGGTTGAGCGATCCGGACTGCTGCAGAGATAACGAGTATTTTGTCTCTCACTTTACTCAGCTCTCTCTAGATGGTGTATGAGGTATGTAATGTGAGCAGTGAGAGGACTAGTGACTTTATATAACCACTGGTCATCATTGTGGTTGATTGTCTTTAGGTCTCCTAAACCCTAACTAGACTCCTAATCATAATGGTAGTCTAGCTATTAGGTTATTAGTGTTGCACCATATATCAAATACTGAATATTATCATAACTTATCCTAATGTTATAATAATAGTAACGGATAAACGTTACATTCTCCCACTTGGTGCAAGCACTACCACTCAATAACAGAAAAACACCAACCATAATGATATGTTCTCATTAGCACGAGTAGTATCCATTATGATCAAATGCAAACTGCCATTGGGCACTTAATTAGGAAACAAAACCCAACGAAATAAACCCTATGTTTATTCCAAGTCCCTGAAGTACATTTTCTCATCAATATGAAGCAAATGAAGGTGTACACACTTAATTGAGAAAATGTCTGAATGCCAAAGAATTTTATTGAAACTGAATGTATATACAAATCACAAAGTGGATGAAAGTCTCATTTTCTGAACCAGATCCTTGAATTTAACTGAAGGCATGCATTTAGTCAAGGGATCTGCTGACACCAACTCAATATGAATGTGTTCAAAGAATACAACTTTATTTTGACACGCTCCCTAATTGCTAAGAACTTAATGTCCAGGTACTTAATTCGACTCTCAATTTTGTGGTCTTAGCTATGGAGACTGTAGCTGAGTTGTCACAGTAGACTTTCAATGGCTTAGATATAGAATCCATAATTCTAAGCCCAGAGATAAATTCTTTAGCCAAACACTCTATGAAGTTGCCTCGAAACTGGAAACGAACTCGGTTTCCATGGTAGAAGTAGCTATTAAGAACTGTTTAACATTTCTCCATGAGATATCCCCACTGGCCATTATAAAGACGCACCCTGAAGTTGATTTCGAGAATCAACACAGCCAGCGAAGTCCGCGTCTGAATAACCGACAACATCTAAATTGTCCGTCTGCCTAAACCCAAGCTTGTAACCTTTGGTTCATCTTAGATACCTTAGAACCCTCTTTACAGCTCTCCAATAGTCTAACCCCAAATTGTGTTGGTAACGCCCAAGCATTCCAACCGCAAGTGCAATGTTCGGCCTTGTACAGACTTGAATATATCCAAGACATCCAACAAGGGATGTTCTCCATGGATTCTTTCTCCAAGTCATTTTCCGGACATTGGTCCAAACTGAATTTATCCCCCTTAGATATGGGAGCAACGTTTGGTGAACAATTTCGCATATAAAATCTCTCTAAAACTTTGTTTATATATGTTCCTTGAGATAAACCCAGTATACCCCGGGACCTATATCTAGGAATTTTAATGCCAATAACATAAGAGGCATCACCCATATCCTTCATATCAAATTTCTTTAGAAAGAAATTGTTTCACATCACGAAGCATCCCCTTATAATTGGTGGTAAGTAAGATGTCATCCACATATAAAACAAGAAAGCAAATTTTACTCCCACTCACCTTTTGGTATATACAGTTATCTGAGGGATTTTCAACAAAACCAAATGAAGAAATTACCCCATCGAATTTGATATACCATTGACGGGAGGCTTGTTTTAAACCGTATATGGATTTCTTAAGCTTACATACTAAATGCTCACCCCCCCTAGAAGAGAAACCTTCAGGTTGTTTCATATAAATCCCCTCTTCTAGATCACCATTTAGGAAAGCGGTTTTCACATCCATTTGTTGCAACTCAAGATTAAAATGTGCAACTAATGCCAGAATGACCCGAAGTGAACCTTTCTTTGATACAGGAGAAAATGTCTCCTTGTAATCGGTTCCTTCTTTTTGAGTAAATCCCTTGACAACAAGCCGGGCCTTGTATCTCTCAATGTTGCCTAATGAGTTTCTTTTAGTCTTAAAAACCCATTTACAGCCAATAGCCTTGGCCCCATTAGGCAACTCAACAAGATCCCAAACTCCATTGTCTTTCATGGAATTCATTTCATCTTTCATGGCTTCTAACCATAAGTCAGACTGTGCACAATTTGTGGCTTGAGAGAATGTTTCAAGATTATTTTCGGCCCTTATGTCAGATTCTTGTAGATACGAAACATAATAACTAGGAACTGCTGATCGCCTTATCCGAGTAGACCGTCTTAAGGTTGGACCCCCACCGCCTTGCACAGGCTGCGGATCAACTACCTCTTCAGGAACTGGTGGCAGTTCTTGAATTGGTTCAGTCTGCATCGGCTCAGAATCTTGCTGTACATCCTGAGTTGGTTCAACCATTGGTTCGAAATCTAGTTCAGACGGTTGCTGTAAGTCCTGAACTGGTTCTTCCAAAGGTTGATCCTCAACAGTTTGTGAAATCTCAACAGTAGGTGGTAAATCTGCAAGCGGAACTAAAGGAGCACTGCGGATAAGTACAACCCCACCAGATGATGTAGAAGGTTGAGAGTCAATATGATCAAAGGAAGGAACTAAGTCCTTAAACCGATCACTCCCACTAATCAAGTCATCTTCAAGAAATTTAGCATTCTTTGATTCCACTATCCTAGTAGTATGAGATGGACAATAGAATCTATAGCCCTTAGAAGATTGTGCATATCCAATAAAGTAAGCACTAATCGTCCTTGGGTCAAGTTTCTTCTCGTGTGGGTTATATATCCTCACCTCAGACGGACATCCCCAAACACGCATATGTTGCAAACTCGGTTTCCAACCTTTGAATAACTCAAACGGTGTCTTAGGGACAGCCTTGGTTGGAACACGGGTTAATATATACGTTGCCGTCTTAAGTGGTTCATCCCACAACGACTTAGGAAGCTTAGAGTTGCTAAGCATACTCCGCACCATATCTAGAAGGGTCCGATTTCTTCTTTCAGCTACACCATTTTGGTCCGGAGAAGCAGACATGGTGTATTGGGCAACAATCCCATGCTCTTGAAAAAACTTAGCATAGGGACCAGGTGCTTGTCCATTCTCAGTATATCTACCATAGTATTCACCACCCCTATCAGACCTAACTATGTGTATTTTCCTGTTACATTGGTTTTCAACTTCAGCTTTAAATGATTTAAAGGCATCCAATGCTTCATGTTTATGATGAAGTAAATACACATAGGAAAATCTTGAGAAGTCATCAATAAAGGTGATGTAATATTTCTGACCAGGTATTGTCATATCAGGACAACATATGTCAGTATGAATAATTTCGAACAACGTTGTACTTCTATTGGCACCTTTCTTTGACTTGTTTGTCTGCTTACCCTTAATGCAGTCAATGCAAGTCTCAAAGTCAGTATAGTCTAGAGTAGAAAGTACTCCATCCTTTACTGACCTTTTAATACGCTCAAGGGAGATATGACCTAATCTCCGATGCCACAACATTGAGGAATTATCGTTAATACTACACCGTTTGGTGCCGCTTTGAATATGTAAAGAATTGTAAACTGAATCATTCTTTAATTTAAGAAGGAAAAGACCATCAGACAATGTACCGGTACCAACACAAGTAGAATAACGAAATAACTTGATATTATTGGTATTAAATTCAAAAGAATATCCGAAGGGTATAAGTCTAGATACTGAAACTAAGTTCCTAGAAAAACTAGGAACATAAAAATGTCTTTTCTAATGTCAATACAAAACCATTGTCCAAAACTAAATTGCAAACTCCGACAGCTTCGACTGGTGACGCAATCTTGTTTCCAGAGAAGATGCTACACTCAGTTCCCGTTGGCTGTCTCAATTTTGTCAAATCCTGCAAAGAGTTTGCAATGTGGATTGTTGAACCAGAGTCAACCCACCAAGAATTAGTATTAACTTCTGACATATTAGATTTGAAACAAACAAAAGAAGATGGAACATACCCAAGCTTAACCACAAGCCTTTGTTCCTCCGTTGCACACATGGTTATCAACTCATTGATAGACCAGTCCACTTTATGTGTGATGTAGGAAATCTTAAAAGGATTGTACTCCTGAGGAAGGGTATCAAGTGCAAAAAACACCAAATAATCATCTGGTACAATGATTTTCAACTCCTTTAATTGAGCCGCAATATCCCTGAGTTGCATAATGTGTTCACGCGTTCCCTTGACAGTGAAAAGACGCAAATTTCTCAACTTCACGATTAGAGTCATTGCCAAAACTTTCTTTGATACAACAAAGTTATCATCGATAGTTTTGAGCAAGGGCTTAGCTTTCCTAATGTCCTCAAAGCAAAAACGAATTTTTCTGGAAATTCGTGACTTAATGAAGACCACACATAATCGATTGGATTTCTCCCATCGTGCGCGAAGCTGCTTAGCCTCGCCAGTGCTTTCTTCAGTAACCTCAGGGGGTTCCTCATTGAGAACAGCGTAATCCAACTCTGATAATCTTAATTGCAGGAGAATAGCATCTTTCCACTCTTTGTGGTTATCTTCATTAAGGATTGGAACATTAATTTGTGTTTGGGTGACAGAATGAGTTGCTGTAAAGAATAATAATTAATGCTTGGTTAGAATTTTCGAGGCACAAAAAATTAGAGAGAGACACTGAATTACATAATATTACCAATGTAAAATTATGCGAAAGATAAATTCGGATGCCATAAAAATTGCCTGTGGGCTAAATTTTTACGCATAGTGAATTTACCAAAACCGAATGGTGGAAACGGAATGGGCGCGATTTTAAACTTTCCACCCTTAATGACAAAACTACCAAAACTATATGCCGATACATAATCCCTGTGGGCAAATTATGATCATAGTATGGTATTTCATCCTAATTAACCCTACAAATATAAAAAAAATTGCCTGTGGGCTAAATTTTACCATATCACGCAGAGTGAATTACAATATTCTTGCATTAACTTTATGTGAATAAAACTTAATATGTAATTTTGGAAAATTAAAGATGTTGTGGCTACTCTTTAATTAACCAAAGAACATAATCACATTAGCAAGAAAGCCTAATAAACAAACAGATTAAACCAAAATATGATAGACAATCCTTAGGTATACTCCCAGGAAAGTTGGTCGAGACGAAGCTCGGTTAAAAACCAACTCCTTAGACAGAGTAGCGTCGCAAGGGGACTAGTAGCAACAAGGCTTTGAAGCCAGGGCCATAGAACTAGTATTCCTCCCCAAGAAACTTCCCTAATTCATGTGTTCTCATTTTTGAAGTAAAATCGTTTGAGAGATCTAAAGAGTTGTAGTTTCACCTATGGATAAAGCTTTGAATAGGGTGAACTACGAATTGTTTATGTACTTTATGTGCTTTAGGAACTTTATAAAACACGAGTGGAGTAATAACTGAAGATTGAGTAATAATATACATAATCTAACCTGAAAGTCACTAATTCACCTAAAAGGCACTAAATCTAAATCATGCATAGCATATAATTCAGACCTAAAAGGCTCAAAATTTTTCTTAATGAACATGCTTTTCTATAGGCATATAATTATAACAGTCAAATAATTATTGCAATAAAGAGATAAATAGCATGCTCAGACTATGCATATTACTCACAAAATACTCCACAATTAAATTGTAACACTTAATACAATTTAAACTGAAAACATTATTAAATTAAAATTCAACTGAAAAATTAAAAACTGAATAATTATTCAAAGTTGAATAATAATTTAATAATAGACTTTAAAAAAATAAAAAATTCAATTGGATAATTTAATTAGAAGAAGTCCAAATATGATGAAGATGTTAATATGAATGAATTGATGTAGTCCAAATATCAATTCAAGTCTGACCCAAAATCATAACAGGCCTATTTAAAAAAAAATTATTTTTTTAATATGAGCCAAGGTCTGGCCCAATTGGGCCAAACCCGGCCCAATTAATTTAGACCCATCATTCATCTTCTTCTTCGTCTAATCTCCTAGCAGTAGATCAGCCGACAGAGCAGCAACGGAAAGCCATGGAGAACGAACAGCAGCCAAAAAGGACGCCGGCGTCGCCAATAGGAAGGCAGACACCAGCCTTGTCGCCGGAAACCCAACGTCGCAGCCGCCACCTAGCCTCCACGCAACGCCGAAGTCCGCCGTCGTCCGCCCGCCACAGTGTGAACTAGCCACCGCGATCCTTCCTACTGCCTCTTAAGGCCGCCGGCGAACAGCAGAACAGACGTTTTGAAGGTCGTGCCTCCGTCGGCGTTCGATCCGTGCCGTCACCGACTCACCGAAACTCCATTGTTGATGGCCACTGAAGGGGAGAACGCCGATCAAAAATAAATAAAAAAATTGTTCGTTGATTATGAAGCGTTGTCTCCACCATCAACAAAAACTCCAGCAAGTTCAAAATGGCTATGGGAATTCATGGAAAAAAAAATGGCGTAGCAGTAGGGAAGACCATAACAAATTAGGAGTATCCAATTTTAATTTTTTTTTTTTTTTTGTTTCTTAATGCGGAAAAAAAAAAAAAAAAAACTTAATTTTTCAGCAGCCCAGACATACAATTGCATACTAAAAAAACATTCGCATATGTAATTTCAATTATACAGCAAAGTATATAACATATGCAAATATTTAGCAATTAAAAAAACTAAGCAGAGATTATTTATGGCGACTGATACCAACTGTTAGACTAAAATATCACATGCATCACTATAATATGTGATAATAGGATCGACTAACCTCCAGCCATAGTTCTTGATACGGTTGAGCGATCCGGACTGCTGCAGAGATAACGAGTATTTTGTCTCTCACTTTACTCAGCTCTCTCTAGATGGTGTATGAGGTATGTAATGTGAGCAGTGAGAGGACTAGTGACCTTATATAACCACTGGCCATCATTGTGGTTGATTGTCCTTAGGTCTCCTAAACCCTAACTAGACTCCTAATCATAATGGTAGTCTAGCTATTAGGTTATTAGTGTTGCACCACATCAAATACTGAATATTATCATAACTTATCCTAATGTTATAATAATAGTAACGGATAAACGTTACACTTCTAACAAATAATAGTTCTTTATTCACAATCCAAACAATTTATATATTCTCTAACAATAATTTTAATTGTTGAACGGCATAATTTTTGTAGGGGCGATAGCGATCAAGTGGATCTACATGTAGAAGTTGTTCATGACATTAAAGAGGTGTTAGATAACAATAATGTGTTTGTGAAATCATTCTGTATGGCTAAGAACTTTCTTGATTGTAATCCCTCATCTGAGATTAAAATGCGACTAATAGGTAGGAGGGCTACAGATGCACGGATTTATACATTACCAACTGCATCTGAGGTTGCAGCTCTGATTGTAGGAGATTTAGAGCCAACATTGGGTGAACGGGACATTTTAGTAGAGTGTAAGACTGGAGGATTGAAAAGAATAAGTGAATTAAATCCAGCATATTTGTCATTGCAATACCCAATTTTATTCCCTTATAGTGAGGATGGATTTAGGGAGGACATTCAATTTTCAACAACACCTAGTAATCAGAATTGGTCTAGAAAAAAGTGTCTCTCAAAGGGAGTATTTTGCATTCCGTGTTCATGAAAGATTAAATGAGATATCAACTTTAATATATGTTAGAAGGTTATTTCAACAATTCTTAGTGGATTCGTATACAATGGTTGAATCCTCTAGGTTGTGTTATATAAGGGCAAATCAAAAAACTTTGAGATGCGAGGCATACAAAGGTCTCTTAGATGCCTTGACACAATGTGAGGTTGAACCTAGCAGTCAAGGGAAAAGAATAATATTACCATCAAGTTTTACCGGCAGTGCATGATACAAAACTATCAAGATGCTATGGCTATTTGTCAGTTTATAGGTTATCCAAACCTATTCATTACATTTACATGCAATCCTAAATGGCCTGAGATACAACGATTTCTGGAGAAAAGGAACTTGAAGGTAGAAGATAGGCCAGACATAGTTTGTCGTGTGTTCAAGATGAAATTGGATGCAATGATCAAAGAGATTAAAAAAGGGAAATTATTTGGCCGCGTCAAAGCTAGTATAAATTCTTTAACATTCTATTTTTTTTAAGTTATACAATTTCGAAAAAATAATTTAACTATTCATTTCGTTTGCAGTTATTTACACAATCGAATTCCAAAAGAGGGGTTTACCACATGCCCACATATTGTTATTCCTTGAAAAGCATGATGGTTTCTCTAGCCCAACACTCATAGATTCGATCATTTCAACTGAGATTCTGGATAAGCGTACCGACTTGCCATTTTATAAAGTAGTTGAGGAATTCATGGTTCATGGACCGTGCGGTCATGCTAAAAGAAATTCACCATGTATGGTAAATGACAAGTGCTCTAAAAATTTCCCTAAGAGATTCATCGATGCATCCCAGTTTGACCAAGATGGCTACCCGTTATACCGTAGGCGAAATGACAACAGGATGGTCAAAAAGAGTGGTATAGAGCTGGATAACAGGTATATTGTACCTCATAATTGATATTTACTACTGAAGTACAAAGCTCACATTAATGTTGAATGGTGCAACCAATCACAATCAATCTAGTATTTGTTCAAGTACGTCAACAAAGGTAATGATCGTGTCACAACTGAGTTTTATAAGACCACGATGGATGAAACCGGTAATGAAGTTGTAGATGAAATAAACATGTATTATGATTGCCGATACATTTCAGCTTGTGAAGTAATGTGGTGCTTATTTAGTTTTGAGGTAGAATATAGAACCCCACCAGTTGAGAGGCTAAGCTTTCACCTACCGGATTGTCAATCCGTTGTTTTCCAAGACGATGATAACATTAATCGTGTTTTAAATAGAGAATCAGTTGCACAAAGTATGTTCAATGGATGGTTTGTAGCAAATCAAAAATATCCAGAAGCCAGAGAGTTAATTTACATTGAGATGCCTACAAAATTTGTTTGGAAAAAGGACATTCGTGAATGCCATCTAAGAAAGAAGGGTTTCTCCATTGGTCGCATATTCTATATTCCACCAGCATCAGGTGAATTATATTATTTAAGGTGCTTATTGAACATAGTGTGTGGTCCTTCAAGTTTTAAAGATATTAGGACACATAATGTAGTTAAGTATAATACATTTAGGGATGCATGTTATGCTCACGGTCTGTTGGATGATGATAAAGAGTACATTGATGGTATAGTAGAAGCAAGTTTTTGGTCTACTGCTCATTCAATGAGGAAGTTGTTTGTAGTGCTATTAACATCGAGTTCCATGATTAGACCGGAATATGTTTGGAATGAGGTGTGACAACATTTGTGTGAGGATGCTCAACATTGTGAAAGAAGAATACTACAACAACCAGGTTTGAACTATTATACATATACTCTTATCCAATTAGTATAAATAATGTGGATTATTCAAGTTTGACTTTTTTTTTATGAAATTACAACAAATTTGTGTTTAATTGACGAAGAGAAGAAAAACTTTGGACTAATTGAGTTTGAGAAATTGTTGGAACAACAAAATAGATCTTTAAAGGACTACTACCCAATGCCCTTTCCAAATATGGTTAACTCTAGATTGGTTCAGAACCGATTGCTGTTTGAAGAATTATCTTATGATCGTGAGTTTTTACAACAAGAAGCTCAAGAGTTGTGTGATAAATTGACGGAAGAGCAAAGATCTATTTATGACACTGTTTTAGAAGATATTTCAAGTAAACTGGGTGGATTATTTTTTGTATATGGGTATGGTGAAACTGGAAAAACATTCGTGTGGCGAGTGTTGTCATCTACACTACGCTCTAAAGGCCAATATGTGGCATCAAGTGGTATAGCTCCGTTGTTGTTGCCTGGTGGACGAATTGCACACTCAAGGTTCTCAATGCCAATAGCAATAAACGAAGACTCGACATGTAACATTAAACAAGGGAGCCAGTTAGCTGATTTATTGATACAAACAAGTTTAATAATTTGGGATGAAGCCCCGATGATGCACAAGTATTGCTTTGAAGCTCTAGATCGGACCATGAGGGATTTGTTGCGATTTGTAGACCCAACAGTTCCAATAAGACTTTTGGTGGTAAAACAATAGTACTAGGTGGGGACTTCTGTCAAATTCTTCCCGTAGTCCCCAAAGGTACTAGACAAGATATAGTTTCTGCAGCTATCAATTCTTCCTATTTGTGGAACAATTGCAAGGTAATGAAGCTCACAAAGAACCTTCACTTGAATGCTGTAAAAGACTCTGTAGAACAACAATCTTCACAACACTTTGCAAATTGGATAGCTTCAATTGGTGATGGCAAAATTGGTGGACCTAATGATGGTTATGCAGGAGTAGAAATACCTAGTACTATGTTACTATCGTCTGATGGTGACCATATTGAAACCATTGTTAGAAGTACATTTCCTATATTTGCTAATGGTAATTCTATTGCAAGTTATCTTCAAAGGCGTGCTATTCCAGCACCTACTCTCGAGGTAGTGAACTTAGTGAATGACTATATGAGTGAGTTGCATACGGCTGAAAGTAGAACATATTTTAGTTGCGACACAATATGCAAAGCTGTTGCAGACGCTGGGATACTTAGTGATGTTCACACACCTGAATTTTTGAATGGCATTAGAGCTTCAGGTCTTCCAAACCATGCATTAACTATAAAAATTGGTTCACCAGTCATGTTATTAAGAAATATTGATCACTCAGTTGGTTTGTGTAATGGCACGCGGTTGTAATCACCAACTTAGCAGACCGTGTAACTGAAGCTGAGTTAATTGATGGTGCTAACAAAGGAAAAAGTCTTGATACCCAGAATGTCAATGTCACCGTCTGATACTAGGTTGCCATTCAAGTTTCAACAAAGACAATTCCCGTTGATGTTATCATATGCAATGACTATTAACAAAAGTCAATGTCAAACATTGTCACATGTAGGTAGTGTTGTCAATACGGGTTGGCGGGGCAGGGCGGGCTGCGGGCCTAAACGGGGCAGGCTAAAAAAGCCCGCTCCTGAGCGGGACTGGGGTTGCTTGGCCTGGACCGCCCCGCCAGTGGCCCGCGGGCTAGGCGGGCCCCCGACCAAACCTCCTCTTAAAAAAAATTGTTAATCTAAAAATAGTAATACACTAATTAACTGCTTAAACACACATACATTAACTGCGTGAGTCGCGTAAATGAAGTCTATTTTATTCTTTGTCTATTATTATATAATATATATATATATATATATATATATATATATATATATATATATATATATATATATATATATATATATATATAATAAAATAAAAAAAGCCGGGCAGCCCGCGGCCTGCCCCGCTAAGCCCCGCGGGTCAAAAAAGCCTGCTCCTAAACGGTCTTGTATTTTCGAAACCCGCCCCCTACCTAAGTAGGGGCGGGGCGGGCCGGCCCAGCGGGCTAAGCTCGTTTTGACGGCTCTACATGTAGGTTTGTTACTTAAAAAATCAGTTTTTATGCATGGTCAATTGCACGTGACTGCATCTCGAGTTAACAACCCAAGTGGTCTTAAAATATTGATTGTCAACGACTCAAGAACAAATGCTACATCAACAACCAACGTGGTATACCACGAAATCTTCAATAATTTGTAATTTTATGACACTTATTTTTGTATATTGTATGTTAAAGTAATTTCATTATTGTTACTATTTTGCTTTTACATTTTTTTTTTAAAGATCGACTTTGTAATTTGAACATTTTAATATAGTAATATCTTAAAATTTTCACACAATTAGACAATATCTTGAACAATATTCATCCCGTGCATCGCACGAGTACTATACTAGTTGACCTTTTAGCAAATGTTTGAGGGTTTATTTGTCACTTTTCTCTTTTTCTTTTTAAATTACAATTTCCAAAAATAAAAAAGGAAAAATATAACTAAATTGGTGCTCATATAAATCGCAAATTATGCTATGGACTCGTGTCCATAATGCATTGTGGACACTAGTCCAAAACGACGTCGTTTTCAGGGAAAATGCGACATTCCAGTTTTAAAAAAAAAATTGATTTTGTCTCGCCGTTAACGGCGGCATTCGATTATGGAATTATGAATGTACAGTTATGGAATTATGAATGTAAGTTATGGAATTATGAACATAGAGCTCTGACATTATGAACTTACAATTATGAACATATAGTGATAAAATTATGAACATAGAGCTTCGAAAATTATGAATGTACAGTTAGGGAATTATGAATGTACAGTTATAGAATTATGAATGTACAGTTATGGAATTATGAATGTACAGTTATAGAATTATGAATGTACAGTTATAGAATTATGAACACAGAGCTCTGACATTATGAACTTACAATATGAACATATAGTGATAAAATTATGAACATAGATCTCTAAAATTGTGAACATAGAGTTTCGAAAATTATGAATATATAGTTATTGAATTATGAATGTACAGTTACAGAATTATGAATGTATAGTTATGGAAGTATGAATGTACAGTTATGGAATTATGAACACAGAGCTCTGACATTATGAACTTACAATTATGAACATATAGTGATAAAATTATGAACATATACTCTTATAACGAAGCGGTCTGAAATTTTTTATACAAAAAATGGAAGGTAACGATCTCACTAACGATACCGTTATCGTGTCCACAATACATAGTGTACACAGGTCCATAGCATAACGATTGCATATAAATAGAATAACAAGCCCAATTGCTTATACTAAAACTTATAGTATAGGGTCCAATTGGAATAGAGCATATGTTAAAATTATTATACATTTATACCGTACCTGAGGAGGAGGGAAGCGAGAGCATTGAAAAAACATGGACGCGCCTCCGTTTAAGAAGAGGCCGAGACTGGAGTCGGAGTCGGAGTCGGAGCCGGAAAACGCCGAAACCGACAGCGGGGATACTGAGGAGCAGGCAATGAGTGACGGAGAGGAAGACCTCATCGCTCTCATCGAGCACCGTTCCAAGGAAGTTGAACATCTACGCAAACGATTCTCTTACTACAAAAGCCAGGTTTCTTTTTCTCTCTTAATATTTGCAAATTGCAATGTATCTGCTTTTGGTGCTATTTTGTAATCTTTGAGAGTTTTGATGGTGCTTTTTTGGTTTTAACTTTGGCCATTAGGTCGGTTAGTTTATTTGATATGTAATGACTTGTGTGTGATGTTGGAGAATTAGGACTTAATGGTTTTGATTCATGATTAAATTCTTGTCCATTGGAAAATCATTTGGAGGCAGGAGTGATTGCGGATAAGAGTTTGAATTTGTAGTTTTTTTTTTTTTTTGCCAAAGATGGGCAAAAACTTTGGTGCTGGAAGAAGGTGTGGACTTTTTTGGTTCTCAGATAGTAAGAAAAATGCACTTATTGGTTACAAGATATTTGGTGTGTTGAATAATTAGCTTTAGTAATAGAAGAACCAATGTGAAAAATCTTGACCGTGCCAATGCAAATATAATATCAATAGGAAAGGTAGATACCTTTTTGCTCTTTTCAAATTATAAGTTGTGGAATGTTATAGGCATTGTGGTTGATGTAAACCAATGTGGAAAGTTGATGAGTTACTTTTTAGCATTTGCATGGCTTGGAAGTTGGAACCTTGGTTTATTCATTTAAAAGTTATTTTTATGCTTTATTGAGATCAAAAGTAAAAGTTTCTTTTTTTCCTATTCAATGGATTATGCAGCTTGAAGAAGCAGAGAAGAGGTTAGATGATTCACAACGGAAATTGGCTCGCCTCCGGTGCCAGAAGAGTGTTAAGACATCACTAACCCAGTCAGAATTTAGATCACAATTCAACTTGAATACAAGTATACCAGTCCGAAGATCTCCAACACCAGAGCGTAAATTCCCAATTACTTTCTGGAAGAGTGAATCTTCTTCTAGAAACCAGCCTCAAAGTAAACCGCAACCTGAAATTCTTGATATTAAACAAGAAGATTATGAACCTGTAACTAAAAATTCAAGTAGTCCTAGTTCTGCTGGTGATTCAGGTTTCTGTTTTAGTAATAGTATGATCAAGCATAAAGGTGACAAAACTCAGAGAGAACCTTGTGAAAAGGAAGTTGTTGATGCTCAAGATAAAGGAGCAAAGAGAATTTCTGGTAATATTATCATTTGTAGTCCTGCAATCTTCATGTGCGTGTTGGATCTTAATTATGATGTAGCATAAAATTTAATGGTTTGCATATTTGCTTAATTTACTGCATTGGGATGTTTATTACTATACTTTCTTAAATCTTAATACAGATAAAAAAAGGCAGAAAGATTTAATCCCGATGATTAGTTGCCACTCTTCACCGTGCATGATCGACTGCCAGACTTGTGCTATTGTAACTAGTCAACATAAGAGAAAGCTGAGAAGTCTTGTCTTGTCTCCAACTAATGAGCAACACTTTGCCACCAGGTAGTTAGGGCTTGCTTGAGAGTCTTACTTGACCATCAGTTCTGATTTTCTGTGGATGCTCTCAACATCCAGCACTAGATGTTAGAGAGTAAAGGTGGTTGTTGTTGTGTTTTGTTGTTTGTTTGTTTTAAGAGTTTAAGTTCCTGTTTAAGCATGCTGGATAGAAGATGTTCTTCCTGATGAGCACTATCACATGATATGTATACATGTTTACTGATATCATCTGCATCCTTACCCAGAGCTTATGGATTTTTTTATAAACAAAATTTTTTTAATTTACCGAACTAGAGCTTCATAGAAGGCTGGGCTTGGTGTAGTGGCAGTTGCTCACCTGCTAACATTTAGGTTATGGGTTCAAGCCCTAAAAACAAAAGAATCAGAGGTAAAGTTACATCTTCGTTCACAAACTGCCTATGATCAATGATGCGGGAGTCTTGCACATTGTGTCCAACATTCCAACCTTTATGAAAGCACTTCATTCTGTGTATCACAAATCTACTATGGTGACACATGATTTAGGTCTACTGACTAGAGGCAACAAGTATGCTCAAGTTTCCTTAAGCTTTACTGCAGTTTCTACTCTTGGCTACTTGCGAAGCATATTGAGACTCCTGGAAAGGAATAGTGCCCCGATGATATTGGATGACATAAAAATTCTTTCTACCACACTTTTACATTCGTCTCATGCAACAGTTGTGTTTCTTTTGTTGGAAATGTTCCCTGGTTTTGTTCATAATGTGAAATTTGTGATGGATATAACAAATGGGTCTTATACTAGTTACCTTTGGGGTTACTCATTTGCAACATTACTTACAACTGCAGCGCACTGGACGGAGCAGTCAACTTGTGGCAGCTTCAGAATAGAGGGTATACCAAACTTATTTACTGGTCAATCTTCCTAGCAATACCAATATCATTCTTTATCTTTTTTATTTTATTAAGAACAGTATCCTTATTCTTAGAAAAGTAATCTTAACTTCTTGTCACATTTAAATACCTTGTTCTCTCCATATAAGTTATGAACTGACTTACTTGTTTGATGAGACTGCAGATCAAGTGCGACCCTTCTTAGTACTACTAATTGCCTGTCGGTCAAGCAAAGGAGATGGCCGGAAGATATTGCCTGGCATCCTGAGGGGAATTCCCTTTTTTCAGTTTACAGTGCTGATGGTGAAGAATCTCAGATTTCAATCTTGAATCTTAACAAACGGAAGGAGGTATTGATTGATTACAATATTATTTTATGGTAAATTGTAAAATTATGACATAAAATGCATGGATTTTGAGTGTGCTAAGTAATATCTTCTTTGAATTACATGTAACCTTGTCTACTTGCATGTACACTTTATATGCATGCTATGGTGAGTATAGATAAGCCAGCACAGAGAATCCCGTGAGTAAAATTTATAATGGAGAACACCATTGAACATTCTCTATGCAAGATTCATTTCATTCTCTGGTTAAAGATGAAAAAGTAGTCCTCTCGCTTTTTCATTCTGTTGATTTTGATGATCAAACAAATACTTTAAGTTGGCTAAATCATGATCTTAATATGTCTGCTTGTCTACTTCTATAGTTCTATTCATGCAACATGATAAGTCGATGATACCTGAAATTACTGTGTTTATCTTATTTCGATTTTGAATTTGATTTAGTTTACTTTTTGTCACAGCAGATTATCTATAACTGATACACTCTATACTTAACAATTTTTGTAGCATTTCATATGTGCACCAGACTTACAGTTGTCAAATAAAAATAGTAATATCAGGGTGTGTTTGGTTCGCACATGGAAATCGGAATCGGAATGGGAATCAAATACTTGGTAATGATATGAATTTTGGTAGTATTTTGCATATTTGGTAGTAGGGTGGAATTGGAATGATTATCAATATTGATGTTTGGTTATGTATGACCCTATAATGAGAATAAAGGTTTTAAAAATACAAAAATAAAAAATCAATGCAATTGATCCTAATATAATGACATCCAAAGCACTGATATGAACAACAACAAAAATCAAAACAAAAATCTAAAAGCACTAATTCAAACTTAAAAATCATATTACCAATAAGATGGAATGATACCTTTTTCTAATTAGGGTATGGGTTTTCTATTGAAGGGGTAGTTGTGTTTTAAAAAGTTGTCAACCAAACACTAACTATGATTTTGATTCCCACTCCTAGTGTGTAAACCCATGAACCAAACACACAATCAACTGTGACTTCATATATTGATGCATAAGAGAACTTGCAGGTAAGTTTCTTGGAAGAGAAGCCGCATGTTAAAGGCATCATCAACAACATAATGTTCATGCCATGGGAGGATAACTGTTTTGTTACGGGTGGTAGTGATCATGCTGTCGTTTTTTGGTCTGAAAAAGAGCGAAAGAATTCATGGAAACCTAATGTGTTACATAAAAGCCTGCATTCTTCTGCTGTAATGGGAGTTGCTGGTATGCAACAGAAGAAAATTGTTATGTCCGCTGGTGCTGACAAGAGAATCATTGGATTCGATCTTGTAGAGGAGAAAGTGGAGTACAAGCATCAAATAGAAAGCAAGTGCATGAGTGTTCTACCCAACCCCTGTGACCTCAATCTATTCATGGTTCAGACCGGGTAAGACAAGCCATTAGAGTACAGTATCCTTGTTCTACTTTTACATTATTATTGCCACACATAAATCCTGTTGTTTTTTGGTTTTCTTGCTCGCAGGACTTTAGAGAAGCAACTTCGATTGTTTGATATCAGAGACAGGCAAAAGGAAGTTCATTCGCTCGGATGGAAGCAAGAAAGCAGCGAATCACAATCTGCGCTTATACATCAAGCCTGGTCACCGAATGGCCTCTACATTTCATCGGGTTCAGTTGACCCCGTGATTCACATATTCGATATAAGGTACAACTCCCACAAACCTTCCCAGTCCATAAAAGCGCATCAGAAACGCGTCTTCAAAGCTGTTTGGCACCCCACTTTACCTCTCCTGATATCTATCTCGTCTGATCTTAACATTGGATTGCATGAGACTGCTTGAGTTGCAGACAGTACCTACAGCCTTGCATTGTTCCAAATGTTTGGAGATTTTGTTCAATGTGGGATTATGTTATATCTAACATAACATTTGACTCAAGAAAATACATAGGAATGTAAATCAATCTTTTGGGTTTTCCATCTTCAATCAAGTATTCTTGTGTTAAACCATATTTTAAGTTAGTAGACTCGAGTTTGAATTGGGGTCATATCACATCTCATTATGAGGTGTTCTTGGTTGATCTTGACTTTGAAAACTAATGCTTTGCTTCACTTTCAAAAATCACAAAATGTAGACGCAAGTTTATTAACCGAAGAAATTATTCATTGAAGAAATGAAAACAAATACATTTTTTAATTATACATTTGGATTTTGGAAAATAGAAAAGAAATTATTCATTGAAGAAATGAAAACAACAAATACATTTGGACTTTGGAAAACAGAAAAGAGATTGGAGAAATGAAAAATTAGAGAAATAGAAAATTGAAGTACATAAAGTAGAGAATTTATGTAAATGGTGACTAAAAAAAAGTAATTACAAGTTTTAGCCATACAAACTACTTAAAGAAAATTATCATAATTCATAGGCATTCAATATGTTTTGATATTTATTTTGAGGGGATAGTCATGATTTCACCCCTGAGAATTGAAGAATAAATTTTTTCATGGTTCATCGATAATTTTTTTTTTTTTTTTTTTTGCAATAGCATTTAATTTCCAAAATTGCAAACCATTAGTTATATATTCTAGCCTGGTATAACTAATAATGAAATACTACGGAAATTTGTATGATTTTGTATATGAAAAGGAAAAATGCTACTCCGTATTTAGACTAATTATTATTATAAAATATTTTGTTTACTGATGCAGCCTATCATAATGCTGCTCTATATCTCATCATTGATGAATTGGCCAAACCGTACAACAAGTTTTGGTAAAAAAAAAAAAAGCACTTTGGGTCCACATAACATTGTTGTTTGAAAAATGAAAACTTTAACTCCCTTAATTTTATGACAATGTTAGAAATAAAATTATTTTAAAATAACTTTACTAGGTTGACAGCAAAAGTCTAACAAAAACATGTATCATGTGGTGCCCTATCATTTGCTAATTCAACAAGTCTTTCCTGAATGAACTATTAACCCTGAACCCTGATAAAACTTTTGATTAATTTTTAATCATTCATGTGTTACCACTATTAACCCTGAACTCTGATAAAACTTTTGATTAATTTTTAATTATTCATGTGTTACACACACACACATATATAAGGAAGGGATCATGTGCATTTGAGGCTTCTCGTGCGGTTGTGCGGGTGGACACACGTTAAGCATTAATCTGACGCACTTAAAGTATAAAACACACGCACATTAAGTTTTAAAAACAACTCACATTAAGCACAAAACTCACACACATTAAGCATAAAACTCATGCACTTTAAAGTTTTAACAACAACTCACATTAAGTACACACTCACGCACATTAAGCACAAAACTCACACACATTACGCACAAGACTCACGCACATTAAGTCCAAAACTCATGCACATTAAGCACAAGACTCGCGCATATTAAGTACAAAACTTGCGCACATTAATCACCCGCACAACCGCACGGGAAGCATTCACCTGCACTGGAACTTTAACATATATATATATATATATATATATATATATATATATATATATATATATATATATATATATATATATATATATATATATATATATATATATATATATATATATATATATATATATATATATATATATATATAGGGTTTAGGTGCGGTTGATGTTTCCCGTGCGGTTGTGCGGTTGGACGCACCTTAAGCATTAACATGGCACACCTTAAGTACACAAATCACCACGCACCTTAAGCCCACAAACAAAGCACCTTAAGAACACAAATCACTCACCTTAAGTACAAAAATCACGAACCTTAAGCACAGAACAAAGCACATTAAGCACAAAATTCACGCACTTACGATTTTTAAATGTCTTACATTAAGCACAAACTCGCGCACATTAAGTACATAACACAGGCACCTTAAGCACAAATCTCACGCACCTTAAGCACAAAACCCACGCACTTTAAGTTTTACCAACTACTCACATTAAGCACAAACCTCACGCACCTTAAGCACAAACTCACGCACATTAAGAACAAACCCCACGCACTTTAAGAACAAATTTCACGCACCTTAAAAACAAATCTCACGCACTTTAAGTTTTAACAACTACTAACATTAAGCACAAACCCACGCACGTTAAGCACAAAACTCACGCACGTTACGCACAAGACTCACGCACCTTATATACAATACTCACGCACTTTATATACAATAGTCACGCACCTTGAATAGAATAGCCATGATAGATTTGTTCTCATGTGTTCATAAGAGCATCACACACACAATAAGGTAGATTATATATAATGAACAATAGAAGTGTTGCTAAAGTGTTCAAACCTACAACCTCAAGTATAACAACACAAGTTCTTAATCACCAAGATACCACACATCTTGTGTATTAAAAGGAAGGATGCTCTATTTACTCGTGTGAAGATCGTTAACATCCAGGTAGTTGAGAGGACACATGTATAGCCAAGATTGAAGACTAACCGATGCGGTACATTTGTCAATCATCCGCAAGGCCCACCATACTATAAATCAATCGTTATACCCTGCACCATGGCGCACACAGCACTGTGCGCCCCGTGCCTCCCAAAATGACGTCGTTTTGTTAAGTTGTGTAGGAAGTTGACGCGATTATGTACATTATGGTATACAATTATGTACATTTGTTTATAAAATTATGTACAATTTTTTATACAATTATGTACATTTTTTTTATACAATTATGTACATCCGAAACAAGGAATTTATGTGTATTATGTTAAGAGTTTATGTGTATTATGTTAAAAGTTTATGTTATTATGTATTATGTTAGATTATGTGTATTATCTTTTCAAAAAAAGTATGTGTATGTTCTTATACAATTATGTGCATTTCAGTATACAATTATGTGCATTTTAGTATACAATTATGTACATTTTTTGAAACATGAGATTTTAAAAAAAAAAAAAAATAACAATCAACATAGGAAAGCAGAATTCCCAAAAAAAAATTTCCAAAACGACGTCGTTTTGCACCAGGGCGCACAATGCAATACGCACCCTGGTGCACGATATAAATTACCACTATAAATAGACACCCTTTCCTCCCTTTAAAATTCATCCCTTAGTTCACTAAAGCCTCCGTAGTCTAATGGGTTGTATTCCTAACCTTTAACCCATATATCAGGGTTCAATTTTTAGCAGGAGCATTATTATTTCTAGTCCATTATTAGGGCCATAGTAACTATTAGGTCAAAATACCTATGAGATCCTTGTACTATAGTATTTTGTTCAATTTAGCCCTTGTACTTTTGTTGGGCGTCGGACAGGTTGGCCGAGTTCAGCTCCTACTCGATTCGAGACGTGGTGTTGTGACTTACCATGGAGTGATGTAGTTAAATTATTAATGTGCACCTACTTATCACCAATTGATTTTAAGTAGGATATTACAACTAGATAGCCAAATAACTCTGTGGTTAAGTGTGCTTGACTTACAACCATCACAAGGGCTAAGCAATAAGGACAATACTTAACATTATTAATATTACAGTTAACTTAGCTGGCATCATCAATGTCGCATCATTATATTCATATTCCAACTCATATATTACATTATAAATATGTAAAATTAATTATTTTACCACCAATATATTACATTAATATGTCCAAAATAAATAATTACAACCATACTCCCAATGAGATTTGAACGCTTGATGTCATCATGCATGTAATTATTATTTTTGACATATTAATATAATATATTGGTGGTAAAAATAATTAATTTTAAACATTTATAAAATAATATATGAGTTGGAATATAAATATCATGATGTGGTAGTAATGATCTCAGTGTCATATAAGCTAAGTTAACGGTAGTATTAACACCGTTAACTATTGTCCTTAATTGCACAACTTTTTAAAGTACAGGGGCTACATTGAACAAAATAAAAGTACAAGGACTAAATTGAACAAAACACTATAGTACATGGACCTCATAAGTACTTTGACCTATTTATTATTTATGTATTCTTTGGACCGCCGTTTTGGGCCAGTATCTCGGGCTACACACCATGCAATAATACTACTACTTTCTTACCTTGTTCTATACTTTAACAATCATTATTGTGTAGATCATGTTTCGCACAGCTGTGTGGACCATACTATCAAATAATGTATATTTATTACACAAATAATGTACTTTTAATATATTAAAAGTGTACATTGTATTCAAAGAATGTACATTATTTGAGTATTGGAAGTACATTATTTTTTATAATGTACATTCAGTACAAGAATAATTCACTTTTAGTATATTAAAAATGTATTTTTTGTTATGACTCACACAACACTGTGTGTACCATGGTTCACACAATAATTTGCCATACTTTTTTTTAATACCCGATTTATGGTAGACCCGCCCCGACAAAATCATTAATATATGAGTTCTACTACATGTACTCCCAAATTTTACTCCCCAATGTGACGGACTTTGATAAACTATTTTTTTTGTCATGTGAATTTCAATACAAGTGTCTACATCAAGATTTTGTGAATGAAAGTAAAAAATGAAAATACACATAGCATTTTCATTAATATATAATCGTTTCCATTTTAAGAATACAACACGACAAAGATTCTCCGGTAGTTCTACATATCCACTTAAAACAATATAGAGATTTCAAGAGGAGATTGGATATACTTTTTATCATTTGCATATGGAAGTCAATAAGTATGCCTAATTAGATGGTTGCTGCATCGGAGGAGGCAAAACTTGGATTATATGGCATTTTAAAAAAATTTAATTTCACCTTTAGTGAGATCTAATCCTTAAAAAAAAAATAAAAATTTAACGGACTGATTTGACTACAATACTTATAATATCAGCACATTTAAAAAAAAAAAAAATTCAAATGACCAAAAAACAAAAACTTTTTGACCTAAACTTTTTAAGTCTAGTTGTATCACTCTTTATAAATTATATCTATTCCCTTGGAGTATCTAATAAATAACTAAATAATTTTAAAATTAAAATAACAAAAAAGTAGTATTACTATTTTTGGGGAGAAAAGCCAACCAACAAAAAAATTTTAAAATCTTGAAAATATTTTTTTTTTCAAAACCAAATTAAATAATACCAAAATTAAAATTCCATTCGGATATTATTGGGTGAAGTGACTGCCTTATAAGTCTAATTTAACTGTATTGTCGTATAACGACGGCAAAAGCTAATGGTTGACTCGGAAGACCAAGTCAAGTCGTCTTATTCCAAAAGACCGTCATTGTCTTGAAATTTTGCATAATCTGGAAACTGGATTGGGCCCATTCTTTTGGGTCAATAGAACTGGGCCCGCTTCATGTTACCCTTACGCTCTCATTTCTGCAAATTATGTCGTACACCGCGGTGCATAGATTGTTATGTTGTGCATCCGTATGCACCAAAAACGACGTCGTTTTGACGTTTAATTTAAAAAAATAATAATTTAGAATTGCATAACTATACATTCATAATTTCATCACATTCATAATTTTATAACTATACATCCAGAATTACATAACTACACATCCATATTTCATAACTATAAATCCAGAATTGCATAACTACACATCCATAACTTCATAACTATAAATCCAGAATTGCATAACTACACATCCATAACTTCATAACTATACATCCAGAATTGCATAACTACACATCCATAACTTCATAACTATAAATCCAGAATTGTATAACTACACATCCATAACTTCATAACTACACGTCCATAATTGCATAACTATACATCTAGAATTGCATAAAAATTCAGAATAAATGAACTAAAAAATGAATAACATAATGTTGTTGCTGGGAATCAAAACTGATTTTTTAAAAAATATATATATAACGCGCGTTTTGATGCAAAACGACGTCGTTTTTGCATCCGTATGCACAGCATAATTGTGCATAATGGATTATGCACCGAACTTCTAAACAACATCGTTTTGTTAATGAAAAGAAACAACACCCGTTTCGTAAAAAGTAACTTTGTTATTCAGTTTTATTTTGTATACAATGCAGTTTCATTTCAACACAACTACAGTTTCATTTCGATATAACTACAGTTTCATTCGATATTTATACACTCAAATATGCGAAAATGTTATTTAATTTTATTTTATATATTCACTATAATTTCATTAAAACATAACTACATTATCATTTCGATATAACTACAGTTTCATTGCACAATATACAATCAAATATGTGAAATGTTATTCAGTTTCATTTTATACACACTGCAGTTTCATTTCAACACAACTACAGTTTCATTTCAATTCAATTGCAGTTTCATTTGATAATATAAAAATAATACGTGAGGCAGTGTCAGTTTAGATGCACTGTAGTTTCAGTTGATAATTAATACACCAAACATCTAAGCTCCATTAACTGTAACGGCGTGCTGTTTCTTTACTTAAAGAAGTCGTTTTTAGACTGCATGTCATAAATAAAACTTTATAAACGGCGATCCAGAGTATAATTGCTGCACTCATTTCCCCCCTATTTATTCGGAAATTTATTTTTATTATAAAAAGTTACGTCTTATTCCCTCAAAGTCCCCATTGTCAAACGACTCTCGACGTATAAATTCATTTCAGTTATAAAAAAAAAGTCCTTAAAGTCGCCCTCCCATGCGGTCCACTTCAAAATTCCTAATATTATGCCTATGCTTAGAATAATGCTATGTTTGTATGATTATAGATTTATTTTTTCAACCAATCCTATGCTTAGAATAATGCTATGTTTGTATGATTATAGATTTATTTTTTTCAACCAATCAATTAAGACTAGAGACGGAGACTAATTATATTTGTGTGAAAAATATACCATAGATCATGGTCCACATTACATAATGTGAATCATAAATAAATGTTTATTTTTAATGTACTGTAAATTTATTATTTGTGTACTGAAGCTTGAAGGTTCAATATTGAGTAGTATATCAAACACTACCAAATAATGAACCTTAAAAAAAAACATTCAATTTATTAAAAATGAACATTTAGTATATTAAATATATACCTTATATATGTTAGTGGTTCACTTTATAAAGTGTGTCATGATCTATTGTATAATGATTGTGTTGGGTAGGACATCAAGGGTGACAAAACACTTGATTAAGTTGAAAGCTAAGAGGTCCACATAATCTTATTCACACCCTCACAGGTAGAACATTAGAACAATGTTACTTTCTCCTTATGATTTTACCACATAATATTTCTTGACGTGATAGTAAAATCATTTTTATTCATTGGCTTACCCCATCCCATTTTTTTTAAAAAAAGAGAAAGAATATACTTGTTAATCAAATATAAAAGGAACCAATCAAATATTACCACGTAAGGAAATAGAATTTGAAGGGGAATGTAGCATTAGTCGGATGCTTATATACTCATAACCTCATACTAAAAAAAAAAATAAAAAAATAAAAAAATAAAAACAAAACAACATAAAAAAGTAGCCCTAAAGTGGGTGAGCTAGCAGTTGTTATACCATGACCAGGTCATAAATTGTATATTTTTAGTATTGAAATTGTGAACTTCTGGAATATAAATTATGTTTCAAAGTTTTAGAAATTTGTGAATACAATAGAAGGTCATCACAAATTTTAAAATTTTAAAAGGTAAATTGTGAACAATTAGTATGTAAATTGTATATCTTTAGACTTAGGTCCACCTTGCAAGGTGGACCCGAGTCTACAGAATAATTTGCCGTGAACTAGTGGGTGCAACATGATTTTCATATCAGAAGATCATGTGAAAAAAAAATATGTATACAACAAAAGTATCAGTTGTATATGTGTGTTTTTTTTTTTTTTTTTTTTTTTTTTTTTTTTTTTTTAATATTTAGTAGTAGAGACATCTTTACTCGTTTTTAGACTATTATCATACGTATTGGTTTGAGCTAATCAGCTGTGAATAATTTCAACGATTTACCTTATTATAATTCTGTACTAATTAGACCGAGTTACAATGCAGATTTCATTCACATGATATTTAGATAGCGACTACACACTTTTTCATAAAATCAAAGATTATCATCGTTCCATGGTACTATATGGTGTTATATGTGTTTAATGTTGTAACGATTGAATTTTCTTCAACTTTTTTATTTAATTTTAACGATTGAATTTTCTTCAACATTTTTTTTTTTGTTTTATTTTGTTTTGGATACATTTAAGAGTATTTATTGATTCTGGCAGTTCCATTTAAAATTCATGAATTTATACACTAAAAAAAAAAGTGAGTGCGACATCTAAGAAATAATGGCAATATATTTAAATGACTTGCATAGAACATTCTTTCACTGTATACAATCATACCCACAAAAGAAGAGTGAATCTTCTTTCAGAGTGATGAGACTGTATCACATATTCTTATTTTTTAGACGGGTTGAGTCATAATAAAAATATAAAACTTATCCTAAAAATGAAATAATAATTAGAAATAAATTGTTTGTTACTTATAAGAAATAAGTGTAATACTTTCAAGGAAAAATGTAATACTTTTAAATCAAAATGTAATATTAAGAGTTGAATAGTTAATTATAATGAAGATTGTAATACTTATTTGAGAAAATGTAATACTATTAAAAAAATCTAATTCGTCTTACATATACAAATTCATGAGACGGTCTCATAGAAAAATTTGTTACAAAATAAATATGTTAAGCCATAATTTCAAATTTTTTCTACATCATGAGTATAATATAGGGAATTAAATGCTACAATATCAATATTGCCGAATACAAGTAAATATATCATTTTTGTTGTACTAGTTTCAATTGTTACGGTAGAAAAGATCGAGCATATAATGTATTAAAATTAATTAATAAATATATACAAAATAATTAACCAAGACTATGTGGCCTAATGGTACCCAGGTTGGATTTTCATTTGGAAGGTTGTGAATTTGAGCTTTAGTGGAAGCGATATTGGTTCTTAATATTGTATAGAGCCAGTAGCATTCAAAATAATTAAAAATCACCAAATCTCTAATAAAAACTTTATAAATAATCTTTGCATATCACATTATCACCTAATAGAATATGAGACAAACAAGTGAGTGAGAAAGAATTACACATGAGAATTCACCGGATAGTATCAAAATTTTATTATTTTTAGATGCTTTTGGAGTTTGAGACTCAAAAGGATATATATTTTTTTAGTTCGACGAGATATTTCATCGACTATTCAACTAGGACACACATCAACATTAATTATGTTCGTGTCGAATATATAAGACCTCAAGGCTCGAAGAGATCTTATTTTCAGTTGTAATGTAATGCTGTTAATTAGAATCAATCAGCTTCCCAACTTCATACAAAATTTCTGAGTCAAAATTTACACATTTTGCCAACTCAAAACTACTGTTTTGTCAACATAATTTTCAATATTAGAAAGTCAAGGAAGGAAGAAAGTGAATGAAGAATCAAACCTAAAATAGGAGTATCTTTTTTATGTTTGTTTGTTTGTTTGTTTATTTTGTTTGTTTGTTTGTTTTTTTTTTTTTTTTTTTTTTTTTTTTTTGAGAATAACACAAACTTCATTAATTCAAATCAAAGTACAAATCGTTGACAATAAAGAAAGGAAAGATGATATTCCACTCCTGACGTACAGACAAGAACAGACTCCCTAGCAAAACTATGGACAACTCTATTCACAGTATGATTAACATGAGAGATGTCTATGTGATTGAGTGAACGCAACATATCTTTAATATCGAAAATTAGAAGATCAAAAGAAGTCATCCGCGTTGTGCGTTAAACTTTGAATGATCTGGAGGGCGTCCGATTCAACTTGAACTCTGCATACTCCCTGTCTCTTGTTTTAGGTTTTATTCAACTGATCGAGGTGCCCACAGCTTGTACTGCCAGTTCACGACCACACGAATAAACATAATTAGTAGATTAATTGGCCTATTTTCTTTTAAAATTCTTTTTAATTCATCTTTTATTATTTAAATTAATTTTTTGGGTACCATTTTTTTAGTGATAGAAACATGGGTGAACAATCGTATCAAAGTTGATTAGGTTATTGACATGATAATCACAAAATTACAAGGGACATTGATTACATGTTTTTCTCATCTCTCACCAACATTTATTTATTCAATATGTTTCTCTATATGAATTTATTTTATAATGTTTATAGAAAATTATACTCCATCCGCGGTACAATTTTATATTCTGCCGTCTAAAAATAATAAAAGTGTTAGACTTAATAATTATATTTTCATTTAACATTATTTGTCTATTTTGTTATATATATTTTTTGGTGCATCGGCACTGCCTAAGCGGGTATTATCTAACTCTTCTAAACTTGGCTCCTCCAGCATCCGCTATGAGGAACTCCAACAACTCGTCTGGGGGATTATCTTGTTGGAGTTTACATTCAACCATGTGTAGAAGTGACTCCTCCTATACCTCTTGTCCCACATTGCTTTCACAAGGAACATTTTCTTCCCTTTTATTCAACAACCCATTTGGAATATTTGAATTATTATGGAGGAAAAAGTAAGGGGGAACCCCACACGCGTGCGTTGTCGCACGCGCATCGCAATGGGGGTGGGGTTAGCGTTTTACACGCCATACCTTTGGAGTTAGAATAGGTCTCTAATTAATTTTCTTCCACAATTAATTTGTGGAATTAGAATAGGTCTCTAATTTTCGTGGCCTATCTCTTCTCCACTATCAGATAGTTGTGCTATTATGGTGGGTTTTATGTGGCTGGAAGAGGGGAAGCAGTTATTTCTGAGACTATAAATACATTGCTTCCACTCAGTCTTAGCTGTGCTACTAAACGCAGCATATCAGTGTTAACCAGTCAAAAGCTACCGGGTTCAAAGACACGCATAGTCTCCGTCAAATTTCTTTTAAGGTAGTGTCTCGTACATGTCACATATTCTCTTTATTTTCTGTTGCCCAGGCCACAACAAAGTAGCCGAAAGCTACGACATTTTTCTGCAATTCCCCAACAATTAAAAGCAATTTATATAGAAAAAATGTTGACCTTCGTCTCCAAATCTGCTTTTGATCTCGCCAAGCTCGAACCACTCAACGGTCTCAATTATCGTCGGTGGTCCGTTAAGATGATGATCTACTTCGAAGCTGTTGAGCTCAATTACATTCTGGCAGTTGACCCACTCAGCCCTATGGTTTTATATGAGCCCGCTCAAACTAAGAGTGATGAGTCCTCTTAACTTGAACACCAAGATGACACCCCAGACCCGAAAACACCTGATCCGAAAATAGCGACATCCGTGTCGTCTGACAAGTCCCAAGAATTTCGTACCAAATACGAAAGGGATTACAAATCAGTCCGTGGTACTTTGTTACATCATATGCGTATGATAGTTTATTAGACATATACGCAAAGTACAGGTCCGCAAAGGAGATATGGGAGTTGTTGATAAAAAAGTACGTACGGAGTAGATGACGCAGGACGCAGGACATAGGAAGTATGGAGTTGGGCGCTGGCTCAACTTCAAGATGGTGGACTCAAAGCCAATCATAGAGCAGGTACACGAGTACGAAAATCTGGTGTCTGATCTAGAGGCTGAAGGTATTCCGGTAAGTGAAATGCTGCAAACATATGCTTTACTTGAGAAGCTACTGGAATCCTGGGGAGAATTCCAAAACAAGGTGAAGCACGAGTCTAAGGACTATACTTGGGAACGGATGGTCAATCATAGAGAAGGCGTATCGCCAATGGTCTGTTTCCTTTCCTACTAATTTAAAAGCTAACATAGTAGAATCCAGTGGTGTGAAAGGTGATATGTTAAAATCTGGGAATGTAGGATAAAACAAGAGCTGGAAAAAGGGGTTTAAGGTGAACAACGGCAACAAGTTCAAGAACAACAATAACCAGAAACAAGGGAAATGAGGAGCCTGTTTCGTTTGTGGAAAACTTGGACATCGCGCAACCCAGTGTTATCATCGGAAGGGAGCGAACGAATAGAGAACCAACCAACAAGAAAACAAGAGTCAAGCAAACCTAGATGAAGAAACTGATGTGGTGGCAGCTGTGGTGACATTGGAGGCAAATGTGGTGCAAGGCACTGAAGAATAGATGATTGACACTGGAGCAACTCGCCATTTTTGCGCGTGTAGGATAATGCTCAAGGACAAGGAGTGTAACACCCCGAAATTTTTAAAACTTTTTGATCTTATAATACGAAAGCAATTCAATTAAATAGATATCAACTGAAGCATTCTAAACATAGAGTCGGGGGTGTTATGCCACATCTGAGCTGGAGAGCTCAGATGCACAGGCTATTCTAACTACTATCCTCAAATATTGTCATTACATCATCAAGGCACGTAGGCCGAAAGGAAAGACTAACTATCTAATCCAAGTTCTTCTAGCGCGCTCCGGAAGCTAATCATCTGTGCCTGAAAGCCAAATATATCTGTTCAGCGAATGATGCTGGTAACCCACTCTAACGCGTTAAAATACAATATAGGTAAGTATATATATATATATATATATATATATATATATATATATAGTAAAACCATTTTGAAGCAGGAATATATATACTTAGGAGACTCTAGTTTTAAAACCAGGATTAGACTCGACAGATAAGGATAAACACATTCAACAATGATAATCAATTATAAAAACACGTATCTAAGGTCACAGTTCACTTTCAAATCATTAACATCATCATTCAATCAATATCCTTGTCACACAAGCACACTTTGGTGGCGCCACGGGACCAATCGCATGCCCCAAACATGAGGGTTAGCGCATATAGCGCTAACACCGCCCCGCAGCACCCTACCTCATACCGCAGCATGAAGGAATTGACCGCAGCCAATTGTATAGACTGTCGATAGTTTCAACGGCGGATCACAACCCTACACACCGCTGACGCGTTCAGTCGGTGGACTGTGATCCTCTTTTGGGGACTGCGACCCTACACACCGCTTGACGGGCTCAGTCGGTGGGTCGTAGCTGATCATAGCCCTACACACTGTCTGAGGGACTCATTCGGTGGACTATGATCTTTGGGGACTTCGACCCTACACACCGCTGGCACATACACTCGGTGGATCGCAGCCGACCATTGCCCTACACACCGCCTGACAACTCATTCGGTGGACCATGGCCTTCCTCGGGCTAGTGGCCCTACACACCGCCTGACGCGTCCAGTCGGTGGACCACAGCACACGAAGCCCATGTGGACCGCAGCCCTAGAAGTGAGTCACTGACCGTAGCCAAGAGAATGAACCGCAGCTCATGAATAACCAGTTTGACCGCAGCTCATGTATAAGTATAACCAATTTGATCGCAACCAAATTGGGGTATCATGCACACATAACACATAGTAAACACATGCAACTCACATTAACACATTGGGAAAGGGGAAAACGTATAAATAAAACTTATGCGTGATTATCCACATATTAAGAATAGTCATAAGGCGTTCATACATCTTTCTCCTAGGCCAACGGGTTACCGATTCAACTAGCATGCAATACACGAGACTCTTTTATCCTGCGAACGGTACCCGGAACATCAAACTAGACTCATGCACGACAAACGGAGTCCGTTGGGACATCACGGGGGATTGGGGAACATCAAACGGAGAAGCCAAAGTCCCAAAGTGGAAAAAATCCAGCGGGTGGCCGACGGGTGGAGGGCCACCCGCCGGCGAAGATCCTCCGGGCAGTCGTCTGCCCGCTGCCGACGGTGTTACTTCGGGTAGCGGGTCCCCCCTACCCCCACTGACTCTTTTTCCAAAATATAAGTCCCGGGATCCTCCGTGGAACCCGAAACCATGCTTAGACACTTGTAAACGAAAATGACGACACCACGTAAACAATTAACGGATCAAAAGAAAGAATCACATAGAACACAACCTATCATGACTTCTAAACATAATCAACACCCGGACATGTGAATTCCCACCCAAATATATCAAGAATATCCAATACGAAATTCACGATTCAACCTAGGGCTCTAATCATATTTAAATCATCAAGATCATAGTTCATTTTTTAATATCAAGAAACATCAAGATTTATCAAGAACATCACACAATCATCAAGATCCTCTTATCATCATCAAGATCACACATAAAATCATCTCATCAATTATCAAGATCATAGAAGATTTCATCAAGACACAAGCATATAGAAGGAGCCAAAGGAGAAGATTATAGCAAGGAAAATAGGTTTGTTGAGACATGTGTTACCTCTTAGCCTTAATTAATCCTCCATTGGCTATTAAGGTTCTTCCCTAAAATTTCCATCCGATTGATCTCCCTAGGCTTGGTGGTGGGGAACCCCTTGGGAATACTTTTGTGTAATATAACTATGGTAGTAAGGGTTCTAATGTTTTCTAATCCCCTATTTATATCATCAGGAATCCTAATCATAATCTGAATAGTAAAGGCCTACTTTCTTTATTCCTAATAGATAATTAGGTCTAGGACTCCTAATTAGAATCTGATTAGTAAAAGGTTTACTCTCTTTATTCCTAATAGGCTTAAGGCTCTAGTTTAGGCAAGGGTCCACGATCCATGGTGGACCACATTAATTAATTAAAGGGAATCGTAGCCAAATTAAATCCATTTTTAATTATTATTAACGGAATTAATTAAATAATTAATACGGGATTGAAGGCCGTAACACGGAGTGTTACAAGGAGAGCAAGTATATATGGGGAACGACAGTACGTTTAGGGTAAGAGGTAGAGGAAATGTATAAATCAAACTCAATTCTGGAAAGTATTTGTTTTGTCGCACCGGTGGTTCCGCGTATATATCTATTTCTTTTGATGTATGGCATGCTAGATTAGGATATATTGATTTTAAATGCATGAATAGGCTAAAAACCATGAATATGCTTTAAGCTTACAAAATGATTCGTTTTCCTAATGTGAAGTATGTGCTGAGGCAAAATTAGCTAAAAAACCATTTTATACTGCAAAGACTCGCACAATCTTCGGCAAATTGCTTTTAAGGTAGTGTCTCGTACACATCACATATTATCTTTCTTTTCTGTTGCCCAGCCCACAACAAAGTAGCCGAAAGCTACGACATTTTTCTGCAATTTCCCAATACATCCAACACCATGGTGCCACCATTTTTTTTTTTTTTTTATATTTATGATAATAAGACGTACACCATATGGTGTTATGAATATTTTTGCTAGTTGAATGTCTAACGGCATCCCCAATGCACAAAAACGAGGGGAAAAAGAATAGGAGAAGGGTTGTACGTGCTGGAGAAAAAGAAGGGGTTCTCCAATCTTTAGAGAGACAATTCTCACTAGAGATTGCTACACTAAGCGCGTGGCGTCCCCCTCAACGGTTTTTTGTAGAAAATTTTGAATGCGAATTTTAATTTATGAAATTATATTTTGATTAGTTTATGAAATTATGTTTTATAATTTATAATTTATTTTATTTTATTATTTAAAATTATTTTTATTTAAAATTAAAATTGATATTATAATTATAAAGTTAAAATTATTAATTATAGAAAAGTGAATAAAATAATAGATGATATGTAGGGTCCAAAAAAATGTGGAGAAAAATGGGAAAAGATTAGAGAGAAAATTAGGGAGAAGATTATATGGTGATGTAGAGGAGTTGAACCCACAAAATAGGGCGATAATGGGAGAAGGGTTCGAGATGCCCTAAGAACAATAGTAAATCTTAGTGCGGGTTACCTTTCCGGTATAATTTGTATTCTATTAAATAGGGGGAAGTTTACTCAATGCAAAATCTTAGGTGGTAATGGCTGTGAGTTTTCATCGTCGTCTTTAAAAAAAAAAAAAGTTTAAGGTATATACTGGGCTAATTAATTTCGCTCTTGTGTAATACCCAGAAAACCACATAAGAGAGGTAAACCATACTACAATTTTTTGTGAAGGACTCAACAGAGAGGATGTTGTAAATAATATAATTGAACTCGTGACCTTTAAGTACAAGAATCATGCTCTACATACTTAGTTATTTCTCTTAGGGCTAGTATGAATATTTTGATTCAACAACGTAATAAGTTCTAAAGTTTTTTTTTTTTTTTTTTTTTTTTTTTTTTTTTTTTTTTTTTAAATTAGCTACAGATGAAGGATTGAGGATTTAACTGTTTGACTATCGTAACTTAAATTTCGAGTTAATACCTCTAATGGTCATCTGAGTATTAGCGATTTACCAATGGTGGTCATCCGAGTTTTAAATGACCTCTAATGGTCCTCCATGTTTTAAAAAATAACCACCTGTGGTCCTAATTCTTAAAAAAAAACCCGAGTTTAAAATGACCGCGAGATATCCTAAAAGGACCACGAGTGGTTATTTTTTAAAACATGGAAAAATATTGGAAGTAATTTAAAACTCGAATGAGCACATCTGGTAAATCACTAATACTCGAAGGACCATTGGAGGTATTAACTTCTTAAATTTCTAAAGTGTTGTGGTAAATATTCATCATAATTGTTGCCTTATAACTTCATTATATTTGGACTGTTTTAAAGTGAATATTGAATTAAATATTAATTCCACTTATATTGTATAGTATTTTCGTGTTAATAATTTATGACAAAATTTTGGAATGTTAAATGCGTATTTATCATGTCAGTATAATACTGGCCTGACTAGGTGTACATGGCAAATTATTGTGTAGAACCATAACAAAAAAATACATTTTTAATATACTAAATATACATTATTTTTGTACTGAATGTACATTATATAATATAATGTACATTCAGTACAACAATAATGTACATCCCCTGAATACAATGTATATTATTTTTGTATTGAATGTACATTATTTTTGTATTAAATGTACATTATTTTACAGTATATAAAATATTGTTTACACAACTTGTGTAGACCATGATTACACAATAATGATTGGGTGTACATACATCAATTATACTGTGGATGGCGGTCCACAAAGTTTTGTGGACCATGGTCCAAAACGGCAGATACTATAGTGTATCTAACCTAACACTGTCTCATGTATTATTTTTATTATATTATCAAATGAAACTGAAATTGAATTGAAATGAAACTATAGTTGTGTTGAAATGAAACTGCAAGGTATACAAATGAAACTGAATAACAATTTCACATATTTGAGTGTATATTGTCCATCGAAACTGTAGTTATATCAAAACGATAATGTATTTATGTTGAAATGAAACTGCAGTGTATATTTTATATATGGAGCATAATGCATTGTAGACCGCAGTCCACAGTATAATTTGCCCGTGTATATATACAATTTTTGTACACGTTAACATGCATGATTTGTTTGACTAATTCTTAGTGAGAATATGGAAATGAAAAGTAATGGAATCATGGTGATAGATTTAATTAACTCGGGGTAGACCCGAATTACTAAACCCGATAAATAAGGGATAGGAAAAGGTGTTGAATGTGTGTCGCGGGGACAACGTTGTATTGATAATGTTTGTAGAAGGGTTACAAGGTGAAATGTAATAGTAAGACCAAGAAGTAGATGTCCTAAGCAAGACAATAATCACCCTTTTAATACTAGCTAACCTCCCAACCAACCCCCCTATTCTCGCGGGGTGGTTGGATCGCGCCTTGACCGGGTCCACGCGGGCACCCGGGGCCGTCTCGTGCTCCTGAGCCGACGTACGCCCTGACCGAGGCCACCCCTGACCAGGCCACGGTTGGCCGAGGCCTTGGTCGGCCCCAGCTTGGGCCGCCCTTGGCCCTTCGCACCGGCCCTCCCGGGTCGGTTTGCCCCGAGCCCATGCCTAATATACCCATCATCAGTCCCCCACTCTCCGAGTTGCGAGTCATCGTCAACGAAGGAGAGTTGCCCGAGTCGAAGGTCGACCCCAAGCCCACGGGGTGACGTCCGCCCCGCTCCCGGGTACCCCGGTGTGATTCCATCGCGATCGGGACTTCTTCTTCACAGGACACTCATAAGTCTCGGATTCCTTCCCCCCCATAAATTCCTTGGGAATCCCACATGTCACACCCATCAACTTTCCCATTCCCCAAGTTTGATTTTTTCTCTTCTTATCCCGTTTTCAAAATTCAAACTCCTCAACTTCCCAAAATCTAATCCAATCTTTTTCCCCCCATTTTCCTTACTTAAACCTTCTCTAGTTCTATGGTTGATATGCTTAGATTTCAAGGTTTGTTAGATGGGTTTCTCGCCATAAGGGCCGAGACATACCCAAGTTTGGTTAAGGAATTCTATCGTCACATGGTTGTGACAAAGGATGGTGGTAAGCTTGAAATCACCTCTAAGGTGAGAGTCGTGAAAGTGGTTTTGTCTGAAAAGAGGCTAGCTCAGCTTTTGAGTTTATCTGCTTCGGGAGTTTCTCAGTACAGTGGTAACTCGTGGATTAGTACGGATACCATGGGGTACCGGGACTATTTGAGTTATTTGTTGGGTCGCACGAGTGGTTTCACTCAAGCTTCAAGACCGGAGAAGAAGTGGTTGCCCGTCGAACAAAGGATTTTGGTAATGCTGGTGTCTGATTGCCTGTTGCCTAGTAACAACAAGATTCGGTTGTTGGGAAAGTTGGAATGCACCTTTGCTTTTTGCCTTAAGAACATGGTAAAGTTCAATCTGTCGGCTTTGATGTTGCAACATATGGTCTTCTGCCGTGATCACAACCGAAAGAACCTACCGTATGGTATGGTGTTGAGCTGGATTCTTGTCAAGAAGGGTGTGAGCGTTGATGGTTGTATCTCGAAGCCCGTCGGAAAAATGGTGTTGGATGCCATCAACCTGCGAAGCTGCAACTTGTTTCAGTTGGACGATGGTGATTATATCAATCTTGAAGAGGTTGCAAGGAAGGCTCCCAAGAAAAGAGCAGAATTGGCAGTTGAGCTCGAGATCCCTGTTGGTAAGTTGAACCTTGCTGTCCAGAGCTTGGGAGGTGATGTAGAAGACGAGGGTGAAGCAGACCAAGAAGAGAAAGTGGAAGCGCTAGAAGCTGCCGAAGTCGAGGAAAGCGATCCGGAAAGCGAGGAGAACCGAAGGAGGAGGGAAGCCCGAAGCAAAAGTGTAACACCCTGTGTTACGGCCTTTAATCTCAAATTAATTATTTAATTAATTTCATTAATAATAATTAAAAATGATTTAATTTGATTAGAAATCACTTTAATTAATTAATTAATGTGGTCCACCATGGATCGTGGACCCTTGCCCAAACTAGAGTCATAAGCCTATTAGAAATAAAGAAAGTCAACATTTTACTAATCAGATCCTAATTAGGAATCCTAGGCCTACACATCTATTAGGAATAAAGAAAGTATACCTTTACTATTCAGATTATGGTTAGGATTCTCTTTAATTAATTAATATGGTCCACCATGGACCATGGACCCTTATCCCTAAAACAAGTCCTTAGTCCTATAAGGAATAGAATTAGTAAACCCATACCATTCAGACCATAATTAGGACTCCTAAATATATATATAAGGACATAGGAGACACCTAGAAGTCACACCACAATAGATATCACCACACAAGGATTCCCAAGGGACTCCCCACCACCAAGCCTAGGGAGATCAAAACGGATGGAAATCTTAGGGAAGAACCTTTATAGCCAAGGGATGATTAATTAAGGCTAAGAGGTAACCCATGTCTTAACAAAACCTATTTTCTTTGCTATAATCTCCTTCCTTGGCTTCTTCTCTATGCTTGTGTCTCGATGAATCGTTTATGGTATTGATGTTATGGTCTTGATAATTGGTGAGATGATTTTATGTGGGATCTTGATGATGATAAGAGGTTCTTGATGATTATGTGATGTTCTTGATAAATCTTGATGTTTCTTGATGTTAAAAAGATGAACTATGATCTTGATTATTTAAATATGATTAGAGCCCTAGGATGAATCGTGAAATTCGTATTGTGATATTCTTGATATGTTTGGGTGGGAATTCGCATGTTCGGATGTGTGCTATATGATTCTTGCTCTTGATCCATTAATTGTCTACGTGGTGTCATCAATTGCGTTTAAAAGTGTCTAAGCATGGTTTCAGGTTCCACAAAGGATCCCGGGACGTTTATTTTGATAAAGAGTCAGTGGGGGGTAGGTGGGGGTAGGGGGACCCGCCACCTACCCGCTGCCCGAAAGTGACGCCGCCTGGCAGACGACTGCTCGCTGGGCACCTGCTGCCCGGAGGTTCCTCGCCGGCGGGTGATTCTCCACCCACCGGCTACCCGCTAGAACTTGCCCAAATTGGGACTTCGACTTCCCCGTTTGATGTTTCCCCGACCCTCGTGGTGTCCCAACGGACTCCGTTTATCGTGCCTAAGTCTAGTTTGATGTTCGGGTACCGTTTGTAGGATAAAAGAGTCTTATATAACGCATGCTAGTCGAATTGGTATCCGGTTGGCCTAGGCGAAAAGAAGTATGAACCCCTTAGGATTAATCCTAGTATGTGGATGACCACGCATAGGTTTCATTATACGTTTTCTCCCTTCCCCAATGTGTTAATGTGGGTTGCATGTGTTTGCTATGTGTTATACGTGCATGATACCCCAATTTGGTTGCGATCAAATTGGTTATTCCTGAGCTGCGGTTCAGAAGCTGGCTGCGGTCAGAATTACACTCTTAGGCTGCGGTCCACCGTTTGGTTGCGATCAAACGTTTTACATGAGCTCCGGTTCATATTCCTGGCTGCGGTTAGATGAGCACTCTTGGGTTGCGGCCCACTATTTGGTTGCGATCAAACATTATGATGAGCTGCGGTTCATCGGTCGGTTGCGATCGACCCCTTCGTGTTGCGATACGAGGTAGGGTGCTGTGGGGCCGTGTCAGAGCTATATGCGCTGACCCTCATGTATGGGCATGCGATTGGTCCTGTGGCGCCACCAAAATGTGCTTGTGTGATGAGATGCGAATTGAATGATGATATGAATGAGATGAAGTGAATCTATGACCGTAGGATATATTCTAGTATCTTTATATGCTTGGTTATAACTGTTGAATGTGCTTATCCCTATCTGTCGAGTCTATTCCGGTTTTGAAACTAGAGTTTCCTAGGATATCTCTTCCTGCTTCAAAATGATTTTTCTTATATATATATATATATATATATATATATATATATATATATATATATATATATATATATATATATATATATATATATATATATATATATATACTTATACGGTATTTCAACGCGTTAGAGTGGGTTACCAGCATTATTCGCTGAACAGATATATTTGGCTTTCAGGCACAGACGATTAGCTCCGGAGCGCGCTAGAGGACCCGAGGCTTAGATAGATCGTTTCATATTCGGCCTGCGTGCCATAATGATGTAATGATGTTGTTTAAGGATAATTAGATAGTTTAGCCTGTGCATCTGAGTTCTCTAGCTCAGATGTGGCATAACACCCCGTATTCTTATGTTTAGTACTGCTCTGTTTGGGATTTAATGAGAATTTACCTTTATTATATAAGTTTTAAAAGTTTCAAAAATCTGGGGTGTTACAAAAAGGGAGCACGATGCTATCACGCACGAGGAGTGTGTGGTCACCTTGCTACGTCAACAGAATCAGATGATCGAAGATGGCTTCGCTTTTATGAAGACGCAGTTTGTTGCCGTTCACCAGAGGTTAGATCAGATTGAGGCTGGCTCAAGCCGAAGAGGAGGAGACGAAGAGGAGTCCGAGGAGAGCACCGAAGAATCTGAGAGCGAGTCGTTCTAGCTTGGTGTTGTGGTAACCCTGTTCACCATTTTTCCCTTAGCTTGTGTTACCTTTCTGGTTGTTGTTACCGTTGCTAGTTGTTGTGGTTTGCTTCGTGTGTTTGCTTTGCTTGCTTGTTTGGTTGGTTTGTTGGTTTGGTGGTTTGTTTTAGGAGCTAGAGGGTTAGACCTTTGGTGGTTGGATAGAAGTTGGTTTGTTTTGTTTGGTTTAGAGTTTGATATGCTCATTATCTCCGTTGGTTATATCCTCCAATCCTTACAATGATACTACTTCTTACTTGTTTTGATGTCTTCTGAATCCTTTGAGTTTTGATCAAAAGAGGATGTTCTTGATGCTCTTGTCACACTGTTGTTCCATTCCACCGCTTGATTTTAATTCGTCGTACCCAAGCTTCGAGGACGAAGCTTCTTTGAAGGGGGAGAGGATGTGACACCCCATAATCCAAAATTCAATTAAGGGATTAATTAAGTAATTAATCCTAATCCAATTGATAATTTAATTCCTTAAATTCCTGAAAATTCAATAGTCGAGGACTAGTAATTGACTAGTCAACCCAAAGTCAAGAGTTGTACCTAAAGCTTTGTGAATAGTTCCCTTGTTCCCTTACACATTTCATCTTAGTAAGGGTAAATAAGACACTTCCCTTGCAATAGTCTTTCAAGCTAACCTAAGAGAGACACATTACATTTCTCACAAACACTCTCCAAAATCATAAGCTCGATCTTCATTCTCTCTAAAAAGCTAGTTAGGTTTCTCTCTAAGCTAAATCTAGGGCTATCAAGATCTTTCAAGGTTGTCTTCAAGATTCCACATTTCCTACTATTGAGCATCTAGGAGGGTAAGATCTAAGCACCTTTTGTGTTTTTAGTGTTTTCTAAGGTATCTTTTTTTCTAAAAGTAGAATCTTTATGATCTTTTGGTGTGTTCTTGAAGTGGGTGTGGAAGGTGAACCTTGTTAGGAGCTTGGTGAAGTGTTAAGTGAAGGTTTTTGTCTACAAGAGGTAACCCATGCTCTACAAAATCTATTTTGCTTACCTATATGATGATTTATTGGATTCTACATGTGATTTTGCTATAAAATGTGAGTGTTGATGCATTGTCTTGTGAAATTGCATATCTAGAGCTTGTTATTAGGGTTCATGTATGCCATTGCTTGGTTATTCCTTTGATTCAAGTCATTTTGTTGTATTTGGTGAGATTTGGCATGTTTTGGACTTGAATTTGAGCTTGGAGTTGAAAATCCCCGAAGGGATTATTTTGGTACAGGGTGTGTACCCGTGGGCGGAACGGCGGGCGGGGCACCACTCGTCGCCCCACCCGCGGGGTACAAGCCTCGTGGGAAGTGGTTCCCGCGGGCGGAACCACAGGTGGAGGTCCACCCGTGGCTCCACCCGCGGGTACAGTGTTGATGTTGTTTGGGGGTTTGTTCCCCGTGATTCTTTGACTCGGTATTTGGTCTTTTGACTTCCCGATGTTCTTTTGTGGAACTATTTGAGCGTCTTCTTGATGTTTCGTATGTCTAGAACTATATGGTAGGATTCCATGTAGGTTTTGGTGTCTTGAATCGTGCTAAGTGTTCAACATTGTGATTCGTTGAACCATGATGAGTCTTGTGTGTTCTTCGGAACTATGTTTGGTTTACCCGTTTGATAAGCATGCTAGTTCAGTGTTTAAATGCTAGCATGTGTGTTGTTTGTCCTTTCCTATTGTTGATGATGACTTGTGTTAATCATCGTTGTTGTTGGACTATGATCCATTCCTTGATTGAGTATGGTTTCATATCTTCGTTGTGATCCGTTGATTGATTCCTATTGTGGTGTGGTGTGTGTGGCTGTACCTGGATTGCACGATTAATGGTATGGGACATTAGTCACCAAGGTACGACAATGGTCCTCGTGGTGGCCATGACGCGATTATGGAGTTTGTGACCTGAGTGATGGGTTCACGTATTTCTTGGGTGGCATGTGTTGCCGTGTGTGTGATCGGTACCTCGTGTACTATGAATCGGTGGTCTTGTTGGTGGAGGACGACGGTCCCAGGAGGGAAAAGGTTGGATTTGGATGTACAGGTGTCCTGGAGGTAATGGTTGGAACTAGACATAAGTTTGGGGTAGCCATAAGGTTGGAACCGGGCATAAGGAAGGCATCTCAATTCGTGATGGGTGATGTCACAAAGGCTTGTGTAGCAGTTGTTGAGTATTTCTCTATTTGTGACATGTCTTGTCACAAAGGCAATGTGTTGTCGATGGTTGTGTCCTTATTCTCTTGTGTTATGCATGTCGGGTGTTAGTCTACTGTGTGATGGTAGATTATGCCTTGAGCCGTTCTTATGAGTTGTTATTGCTTCTTGTGGTCTTGGGATGTGTTCCCTTGTCTTCGTTGTGAGAATGTTGTGTCTTGTGTTTGACTTCCACTCTTGGATCTGAACTTATATACACTATATCCTGTTTCGCAAATGATTTTGTATATATAAACTATCTACATATGATATTTCACATGTATTGGTGGGTTACCAGCATCATTCGCTGACCGGGCGTCGTCCCTTATTTTATGTGTTTCTTTCAGGTGCTGAGTAGACGAGAGCGCGGTCTAGAGGATATTAGATTAGACCCCTTGAACTTTGGTTATGTTTTGGCCTGTGCACCAATGTTAGACTTTAGTCCTTCTGTCCTTGACTTTATTTTGGATAATGGATTTTGTGCAGATGTTTACGCCTGTGCGTTCACTCTTGAGTGAGCGTGGCATAACACTCTACGTTTTCCATATATTGCATATCTAGTTTTCCGCTGTGTATGCTTTTATGGTTAGAATTATCTACATGATTAAGTTTAATTTGGTATGGAAAATCTGGGGTGTTACACCATATGTCTCATGTTTTCCTTTATACATATGTCCTCAAGATTGCCGCATTTAATAAACATGTTCTGCTTTTAGGTGGATCCTCCATGATGGTTTCTCGCGGGGAGCTAATACGCCGTGCTGCCGCCGCTCGAGCCCCTGCATCCAAGAGACAGAGGGTCGCCCCCGAGGGCGCCGGCCGTGCCCCCCGGGCGCCGCCTGCCGACACGTGAGCCGGGACTCGTGGTTCCGTTCCTACTGGCGTCGTGGTCACTTCCACGCCTCCCTCTCCCTTGGCGAGGCGGCCCGCCTTCGAGACACGGTCTTAGGTATGCTTGGGCCTGGCACGATGGAGTCCTTTCGGGCAGATGGGTTACCCCCCATACTTCGTGACAGTCTCGCGGTACTCCCCAACCCTTGATTTATGTGTGTTTACTTGAAGTGTTTGCACGTCCTTTACCCTTCTTCTTTTTTTTTTTTTTCCAGATATTTCTTCGCAGCTCCGTGGCGCTCGTGGAGGTCCGGTTCGCGATGGTGCAGGCGCAAATGGCAAACCAGTAGGACGACTTGAGGAAGGCCCTAGAGGCCAAGCATGAGGAGTGCCGCAAGATGGCATAGGACTTCGAGGCTGCCAAGAAGAAACACTCTGAGGAGATTATCCGGGCCATTCGCAGCTAGAAGAGATCTGAGAGAGCTTTCGTCGAGATGTGGAGGCCTATGCCGACGAGCATTCAGAGGCCCTGGTGACCGCGTGGTTGGCTACGGCGCCGGGCCAGGCGAGGCTAGCAGAGGAGGGCGTGTTCTCCTAAAACTTGGGATGCTACTCCACGCAGCGCGATATCTATGCCATTCTCCGTCAGCGAGATGAGAGCTTTGCCCCTGAGACGTGGGGCCTACCAGCTGAGTTAGCGGACCCGGAGGCCGAGGAGCGGGGCCCGGACCCTCCTCCGGAGGCGCGGGCAGAGATCGACGTCAACCTGGACCCCTCTCACGCGCAGACATCCTCCTTGGCGGCCAGTTCTTCCCGTGCCGGGGTTGCCTCTAAGGCCCCGGAGGGGGAACACTCAGCAGCGGCCCGCCATGAGGGCGCCCCCTAGAGAGTCTTAGATGTAGGCCCTTAGCTTTATATTTTTGCCATGTATTCTGGATTTCTAGACTTTATGTATGAAACCGTTATTTTATGATTTTCCTTACTTCAAATATCTTTTCACTTTTTTTTTAATGTGCCCCCAGGCCGAAGGGTATCCCTTCGGCTTGGACACTTTCCTGTCGGGGGCCAACGAGGCCAGGCCTCGTGCCCCCCTATGACAGCCGTCGGCCCCAAGTCATCGGACTTGGGCCGCTAAGCTCTTCCGTCGAAGTTGGTACGCGAGGTCGGGGCCCCGTGCCTCCTTAGGACAGCCCGTCGGCCCCAAGTCATCGGACTTGGGCCGCTAAGCTCTTCCATCGGAGTTGGTACGCGAGGTCGGGCCTCGTGCCTCCTGAGGGCAGCCGTCGGCCCCAAGTCACCGGGCTTGGGCCGCGAAGCTCTTCCGTCAGAGTTGGTACGCGAGGTCGGGCCTAGTGCCTCCTTAGGGCAGTCGGAGAAGTCGGACGGGTACCGCCAACCCTCCCCGAAGAGTGAAATGAGTATTTGGCGAAGTGTTATTGCGTTTATTGAAGTTGGAATGGGGGCGGATCACCTTACAAAAAAAAGAAAATTATTATTGAAAGTACTTGAGCAGGTGCTCAGAGTTCCACACCCTATCTATCGTCTTGCCTTTCGGCATCTTGAGTTTGTAGCTGCCGGGACGGACCATGGCTGTGACTACGTACGGGTCTTCCCATCTCTTGGAGAACTTGCCCCACTCAAAGGGCTGAATTGCTTCGCGCCTCCTCAGAACGTAGTCGCTGACCTAGAAGTAACGGGGTCGGACTCGCTTGTCGTGGTAGGCTTTGGCCTGGCACTGGTAATTTTTGGTGCGGGTAGCCGCGATCTCTCTCTTCTCGTCAATGAGGTGGAGCTCGGTCTTATGGTTGTCCTTGTTCAGGTCGGGGTCGTACACTTGGGCCCAATATGGAGGTATGGTTACCTCAGCGGGGGCCCGAGCTTCAAAGCCATATGATAATGAGAATGAGGTATTCTCGGTGGCCCTCCTCGGGGTGGTGCGGTAAGTCCACATGACGACGTCCAACTCCTCCACCCACGCGCCCTTGGCTGATTCTAGATTCTTTTGAAGGCCGTCCACGATAGTGCGGTTGACATTTTCGACTTGGCCGTTGGCCTGGGGCTAGGAGACAGCCACGCGGGTGTGCGTTATGTGCCATTGAGCACAAAACTCACTGAATTCCTTGCTCTCGAACTGGTGCCCATTGTCCGTGATGATCTGCATTGGGACCCCAAAGTGACACAAGATGTTCTTGTAGATGAACTGCTTGCACCTGGCGCTTGTGATGCTGGCTAGGGGTTCGGCTTCCACCCACTTAGTGAAGTAGTCCACTGCAACTATCAGGTACTTCCTCTTGCCCGACCCCATCGGGAGGGCTCCGACCAGGTCGACTCCCCACCGGGAGAACAGGATGACCAAACTGATCAGGGTGTAGTTAGTGGCTAGACGACCCGGGCCAACTTGGAATTGCTGGCAGGTTGGGCAACTCCTTGCATAGTCCGCGCACTCCTTGGCCATCCTGGGCCAAAAGTAACCTTGTAGGATGGCCCTCTGAGTCATGGTGTAGGCCTCTTGGTGGGCTGAACAGGTACCCTCGTGAATTTCCTCCATGACCGCCCCTGCTTCATCGGGGTACAGGCAGCGCAGCAAGGTTCCGTTGTAGGACCGCTTGTAGAGTATGTCCCCGATGAGTAGGTAAGTTGGGGCCCTCCTCTGCACGAACTTGGCATCTGCTTCGTCGGGGGGGAGGGCGCCCGTCTCCTTGTACACCTTAAGGTGGTCTAGCCAACAAGCGGGTCGAACTTGCACGGGCAGGACCGGGTAGGCCTCGAGGCTGGACCTCACGAGGTCCTCCACCCGGGCGATCTTGGAGACATGTTCGAGGGCCCCTTGTCCGAGTTTGGAGAGCATGTTCGCGTCTGCGTTCTGTTCTCTTGGCACCTGTAGGACCTCGTGGTGGATCAGCTGTCCCAAGAGTTGTAGCATCACGTCACGGTACCTCCTCATCCTGTCCTCGTTGGCCTCAAATTCCCCCGTAACTTGCCCTACCACGAGCCTAGAATCACATCTTATCTTCAGCTTCTCGGCCCTCATACTCAACGCGAGCCGGAGGCCCCCGAGGAGGGCCTCGTACTCGGCCTCGTTGTTTGACAATTTGAAGTTGAAACGGAGCGCGTAGTAGGCCCTGAAACCCTCGTGGGTCATGAGGACGACCAGCCCCCGCATCCCTTGACACTCGAGGACCCGTCTGTTGATGGGATCCACCATTTTTCCTCCTCGCTTCGGGCCTGCTCGGTGGCCTCCCAGGCGGTGCACTGGACTATGAAATCGGCAAGTGCTTGCCCTTTTATAGCAGGCCTTGGCTTGAACTGGATGTTGCACTGGACCACCTGACCAACCTACTGGCCGACCCCGAGGCCCTTAACACCGACTCTAGAGGCTGATTTGTTAAGACATGAATGGGGTGTGCCTCGTCTAGGTCGCCGACATGGGCGTCGGCATCTGCGCTCTTGACTATCATGTCGTCCACATAGGCCTCCATGTTGCGGCCGAGGACCTGCTTGAAGACCTTGGCCACCATCCGGGTGTAGGTGGCCCCGGAGTTTTTGAGCCCAAAGGCAATGACTTGATAGCTGAAGACCCCTTCGGGGGTTGTGAAGGCCGTCTTCTCCTCTTCGTCCTCATGCATGGAGATCTGGTGGTACCCCTGGAAGGCGTCTAGGAAGCTCATGAGGGCATAGCATGCTGTCTCGTCCACCAGCTGATCGATATTTGGTAATGGAAAGGGGTCCATGGGGCAGGCTTTGTTGAGGTCGGTGTAGTCCACGCACATCCTCCAGGTGGGGAGTTTGGGGGCGAGGACTACGTTGGCTAGCCATCTGGGGTACAGGACCTCCTGAACATGCCCTATCTCGATGAGGGTATTGACCTCCTTTCTCACGAACTCCCTCCTCTCTGCGGAGAGGTACCTCTTGTGCTGTTGCACCGGCTTGACTGTGGGGTTGACGGCGAGCCTATGGGTGATGACGTCCCTACTGAGGAGCTCTTTGTAAGTCCTGATAACGTCAATGATGTGGGCCCGGAGCTCGGGGGGAGCCTGGTTCCCACCTTCACCACGTGATCGGGGCGGCTGAGGTCGAGGACGACCTCCTCAGTCTCCACGACGGGCTCGGCTTGCGGGCGGCCCTCCTCCTCCTTCAGCGCCTTCTCTGCTATGGTGTGCACCTGGAGGTCCCGCTTGCCTATCTGTCGGCATGCCCGAAGGTAGCAACTTCGGCTGATCCTTTGGTCCCCCTGGGCGACCCCGACCCCGACCCCGGTTGGCGTGGGGAACTTGAGGCATAGGTGTTCCATGGAAATCACACACCTAAGGTCCTCCCAGGCGGGTCGGCCTAGGATCACATTGTGGGCGCAGCTGATTTTAACCACCACGAACTCTACTTCCCACCTCTTGGTGTGAGGCGGGGCGCCTATCTCAAGCGTGAGGTTGATTGACCCTTCTGTCTCTATGGAGTCCCCCGTGAACCCGGATAAGGGGGTCCTCACTAGCCCAGTCTCTTCCTCGATAGCCCCAACTAGGTGAATGTGTCGTGGTACATCACATTCACCGATCTACCTGTGTCCACCAATACTCTGTGCACGACCACCTCATTGATCTCCATCTTGACCACCAAGGCATCCTGGTGAGGGAGGGGGCCGTCTGGGAGGTCGTCATCGGTGAAGGTGAAGGGCTCCCTCCGGGCCTCTTCTCATGTGGGGGTCGCACGACCTCGCCCACATAGAGGCTTCGTGCCCATTTTTTCCTTTCTATGGGCGTGTACCCCCCCCCCCCTCTGGTCCCCCGAAGATCACATGGATAACTTGTTTCTTCTGGGGGGTGGGGGTTGTCTAGCTCTCTTTCTTCCTCATCAGTGAGCTGGCCGAGCTCCCTCTTGCGTGGCGCGGAGGTGGAGGGCTCAGAGCTGCCTCCCTTCCTCCATATGCGGCCTTGATGCTGACCTTGGCCTTGTCCAGGCCATTGCACGAACTGACCCAAGTAGCCTCTCTAGATGAGCTCCTGGCGTTTGAGGAGGATGCACTCGTCCGTATCATGCCCTGACTGCCGGTAGAATTTGCAGTACTTGTTGTGGTCTACCTTCGGGGATATCTTCATGCATTCCCCCGGGTACTCCACGATCCCCTGGCCTTCCGCATGCTCCAGGATTGTGCTGACGGGCTGCGTCAGCGGGGTGAGAAAACGTGTGGGGGTCAACCTGGGCACCTCGGCGTACTAACGGCGGGGAGGCCTGGGCGCCCGGCGGTCCTCTTGAGGGGCCTCGCGCCGGGGCGGCCGCGGTGCATGGCGCTCCTCTCGGGGTTCCTTGCCTTTACGATCCTTCCCATCCTCCTCTCCTTCTTCCTCTTCTCTGCTACCTCCGCATCCACAAACCTAGATGCGCGGTCCATCAACTCGGTGTAGGTCTTGGGGGGGGGGGGGGGGGGGGGGGCATCGGATGAGGTCCTGGTGGAAGGAGCCGGATCTAAGGTTGCTTCTGAAGATGGGTATGGCCGCCTTGTCGTCGAAATTGGAGATCCCTATCGACTACTTCTTCCACTTGCTGAGGAAGTCGGCCACGGACTCCGAACCCCTCTATTTCAAAAAACATAGGTCGGCGAACTGCTTCTTTTTCCGCATATGGCCAGCGAAGTAAGACATGAAGCGTCTAGTGAGGGTGGCGAAGGTCGAGATGGACCCTTCTGGCAGGGACCAACACCAGTCTTGTGTGTGGCCGTCTAGGGTCGAGAGGAAGCCTCGGCACATGATAGCGTCGCTGGTCCCAGTCATTAGCATGGCAGCCCGGTACCTGTTCAGGTGCTCACGTGAGTCGGTCGTCCCTGACTATGCCTAGATGGCGAGAGTGGCGAAGGTCAAGATGGACCCTTCTGGCAGGGACCCACACAAGTCCTGTGTGTGGCCGTCTAGGGTCGAGAGGAAGCCTCGGCACATGATAGCGTTGCTGGTCCCGGTCATTAGCATGGCAGCTCGGTACCTGTTCAGGTGCTCACGGGAGTCAGTCGTCCCTGACTATGCCTGGATGGCGGGGAAACGAAAGTTCGCGGGGAGGGGTTCCTCCATGATGGCCCTCGTGAACGGGGCGATCAGGACATCCAGAGGCTCTGGGGACCCATCCCTGTCATTGATTTGCTTATGAAGCTCGTCTATCCACCTACGGAGTTGCTTGACCTCTTCACGATGGGAGCTCGGAGCTCGACCATTCGACTACCCCGACCGCTCGACCCAGGAGTTTTGCTCTCGCCGCGCTGGGACATGGGGCCCCCCGGCTTGGAGATCGTCCCGCATGTGATTCCTGCCGTGGTGAGGCTCGGGGCCTCCTGCTTGGCGACCTCCGCGAGCATGACCCTGCTGCGGGCAGACACGCGGGTGCCAACCTCTCCAGGGGGGGGGGGGGGGGCATCGGATGAGGTCTTGGTGGAAGGAGCCGGATCTAAGTTTGCTTCTGAAGATGGGTATGGCCTCCTTGTCGTCGAAATTGGAGATCCCTATCGACTACTTCTTCCACTTGCTGAGGAAGTCGGCCACGGACTCCGAACCCTTCTATTTCAAAAAACATAGGTCGGCGAACTGCTTCTTTTTCCACATATGGCCAGCGAAGTAAGACATGAAGCGTCTAGTGAGGGTGGCGAAGGTCGAGATGGACCCTTCTGGCAGGGACCAACACCAGTCTTGTGTGTGGCCGTCTAGGGTCGAGAGGAAGCCTCAGCACATGATAGCGTCGCTGGTCCCGGTCATTAGCATGGCAGCCCGGTACCTGTTCAGGTGCTCACGTGAGTCGGTCGTCCCTGACTATGCCTAGATGGTGAGAGTGGCGAAGGTCAAGATGGACCCTTCTGGCAGGGACCCACACAAGTCCTGTGTGTGGCCGTCTAGGGTCGAGAGGAAGCCTCGGCACATGATAGCGTCGCTGGTCCCGGTCATTAGCATGGCAGCTCGGTACCTGTTCAGGTGCTCACGGGAGTCAGTCGTCCCTGACTATGCCTGGATGGCGGGGAAACGAAAGTTCGCGGGGAGGGGTTCCTCCATGATGGCCCTCGTGAACGGGGCGGTCAGGACATCCAGAGGCTCTGGGGACCCATCCCTGTCATTGATTTGCTTATGAAGCTCGTCTATCCACCTACGGAGTTGCTTGACCTCTTCACGATGGGAGCTCGGAGCTCGACCATTCGACTCCCCCGACCGCTCGACCCAGGAGTTTTGCTCTCGCCGCGCTGGGACATGGGGCCCCCCGGCTTGGAGATCGTCCCGCATGTGATTCCTGCCGTGGTGAGGCTCGGGGCCTCCTGCTTGGCGACCTCCGCAGCATGACCCTGCTGCGGGCAGACACGCGGGTGCCAACCTCTCCAGGGCGGGCTTAGCTGGGGCCGACCTCCCTCAACCTCTCTCACCATCTCAATGTTGATCCAAGCAGATGCTACCTCCCTCCCGCCTGTCTGAGGGGCGGGGCGAGTTGACCTCCCCCTCCGTCTGGGTGGCGTGGGCGCGGGGTGGCCGGCTCGGGCCGCTACACCCCCTCGAGGGGGCCGGAGGCGGGGTCGGGGCCCTTTGGGAAGCCTCTGGGCCGACCGGAATACTTCCCTAGAGCTCCCGCGTGAGGCGGTCTAATGTCACCGAGGCCTGTTGGAGGGCGACCGCCCCTTCCCGGAAGAGGGCAGGATCTGGAGGGGGACGGGCAGCCACTGTGTCGTTGCAGTGGTTTTTGAGGTGGTCTTTGAGGTCACCCGCCGACCTCAAAGATGGGACTTGTGGCTGACTAGTGGTCTCGTTGAGGCCACCCCCAATCGGGGAGGCACGGGTATTACGGGAGCCGCGGGAGTTGGATCTCGACCTTGCCATAGTTCGTGGAATATGGAGCACGCTCGAGCTTGTACGTCAACTCTCAACAAGAGCACCAATGATGGATTTAATTAACCCGGGGTAGACCCGAATTACTAAACCCGATAAATATGGGATAGGAAAAGGTGTTGAATGTGTGTCGCGGGGACAACGTTGTATTGATAATGTTTGTAGAAGGGTTACAAGGTGAAATGTAATAGTAAGACCAAGAAGTAGATGTCCTAAGCAAGACAATAATCACCCTTTTAAAACTAGCTAACCTCCCAACCAGCCCCCCTATTCTCGCGGGGTGGTTGGATCGCGCCTTGACTGGGTCCACGCGGGCACCCGGGGCCGTCTCGTGCTCCTGGGCCGACGTAGGCCCTGACCGAGGCCACCCCTGACCAGGCCACGGTTGGCCCGTAGGCCAAGGCCTTGGTGAGCCCCAGCTGGGGTAGCCCTTGGCCCTTCACACCGGCCCTCTCGGGTCGGTTTGCCCCGAGCCCATGCCTAATGTACCCATCACATGGCAATATGTATAAAATTTGTATGTAATAGACTTTTTATTGCCAATTGCTATTGATGTGGCAAATTTCACCAGGTATATGTATTCGTATACTATTGGATAGTGTATTTGGAAATGATGGCTTGGGTTATAGCAATCGAGGGCCGGAGGTTCCTGGGCTCAGAAATGATAGAGAGATGAGACCAAAAGTCCCCCTTTTAAAGCATCTAACGGGGTATTTATAGAAGATTTGAGGGGACACATGCCGAGAGGCCGGCATGTACACCACGTATCCTTCATGCACTCGGTGTCTCGGAGGCCTATGGAGAAGCGGACACGTGTTACGTTAGACTATATTTAATTAATTAGCCAATAGCCATCAAGCTCGGCCATCAATGTGCCCTTTTAAAGGCTTACACCATGGGCTCGGGGCTGAGTAGAAAAGGTCTAGAGCAGAAGCCCGTTAAGCCAATACGATGTTTAACGCCTAGGTCGGGTTGGTCACATGCTCTTCTCGGGTCGGACCATATCAGAGATGGACGATCACTAGCCTATAGAATTGGGTCCAAGATTCCTGCAACATCGGCCAACGGCAGAATGTGAGGATCACTGCTCTAGTCCATCCGTTCGCCACAAGCCGCGTTGTGAGCGAACGCCTAGGGATTTGTTTTTGAATTTCGAAATTTCCCACCTCGTTCGCCTATAAATAGAGCGGTGAAGTGGGCCAAAACCACGCTTTTCTTTTGAAATTTCCGAGAGCCTCCAGAGCCAAAATACAAAGATCTTTGCGAATTTTAACGAGACCGACGCTCCCGATCAGCTCACTCGGTAAGGATCCACTCTCTAGTACTTTAATTAACTTGCCTTCTTAGATCAATTAACCTTCCCGATCTTAGGATTTATTTTCTCGGCTAAGACTAAAATTCTTCGCCCTCGTCTTCGTTCTAAAGGAAGGGGTACTATATGTCCGACTCAGACATCTAGAATCTTTCGGTTTGGGACTACGACGCAATGGTCGAGACTGATTTTAAATAATTAAAGATAAATCTATTCAATTCCCCCCCCCCCCCCCCTCCTCCCGCAAAAGACTTTCTCAATGCATTGGGACCAACAAAAGGGCTGACACAAAACTTATACTTGAATAAAAAGTACACCCAGGAGCACAACCAATGTCCTCCTAAGAGCATCCTTATCAGTTGGGGATATTAGGGGGAGAATAATGTAAGAGTGAGTAAGAAAGAGAATAATGTGGGGGGAGAGCGAAGGGGGAGGGGGGGAATCAAAACTAATATATATATATATATATATATATATATATATATATATATATATATATATATATATATATATATATATATATATAATAAGCATGTCAGAGTAATTCCTTTTCTCTATTGGTTCTCTCTCTTCCATCATTAATTCCTTTTTCTTGGGCAGAGTAATATCCCAACCTTTGCAGATGCTCCCCACCCCTTCTCTCTCTGCCACCATGACGTTTTGGCCTCAAAAGTAGTGAATTCTCCCTCATTTCTCCTCTGATGTAGATGCTCTAAATAGATATGACTAGAACCCAATTGCACTTTTTGTTTGTTTATGGGGTTTGGATAAAAAAAATTCAATTATAAAACTTAATTGTACTTTGACTCTTTTTTCAATTCATTAATAGTTTTTAAGTGTTATAAAGTTTAACACTTTCATTAAAAATTTGAAACATTTTACAATGGAATATGTAATTCATAAAGGACGTATTTTTATTTTAATAATTATATTACTATACCTCCCGTCCTCCCCCACCCAATTACCCATCTTTTTTATTACGGAGTACAATTTTTTTACTCATTTTTCTTGTTACAAGTTTTTCAAAATGCTAGGCGGGGACATGAAGGATCAAATGAATCAAACATCAAAACATGACACTGTTCACTAAAAGTTGTATTTTTGTTACTAGTTATTGTTGATCACAGACAAGCTAAAAGTCTATAATTGTGGTGGTGGGGGCGGGGCGAGGGGGAGGGGTAGGGGTGGTGAAATAGACTTGTAAACACTTTTGTTTTTTTTTTTTTTTTTTTTGTTTTTAATTAAAATAATAGCTCTAACCGATGCCTTTCCTTTCAAATGCTTCGTTGCGAATTCATTACTTCTAAGTCCTTTCCTTCCGAAATCATTCCTTCCGGTTTCTTTCCATATGAAATCTTTTCTTTCGGAAGTGTTTCTTTCGAAAGTGTTTCTTTCTAGTAAGATGCATGTTGATATCTGTTTTGGCTTCCAATGGAATATAATCAACTTACAGTTAAAAAAATGTGGGGTCTATAGTGCATATATAACATTAATTTTATCATAAAAATCTATTAACAATTATTCCTAACCGTTATAACTTTTGGCGTAGTGGTAATTAAACACTTGATCCTAATTAAACTCGTGAGACTAAAAATAAAATTAATTTTATAAAGTATTTTAAACTACTGTTGATCTATATTGCTAACATTAGGGTGGAGGAAAATGAGAATACTAGCCAAAGGTACATTTACTATTAGAGGTTTGATGAGAGTACAAATTTAAGGCTTCATTTATGGTATGGTAACATTGTGAAGGTGAGCTTATATAATTGCATTATGGAATTTCATTAATTCCTTTCTCTAATAATTATCATGGTCATATGTATGTGCTCTTATCCTAGTTTTTTAACCAATGTAATTTACATGGCCATGATTATCACTGCGTTTATCGTTTTGAGCTTTAAAAAAAAAAAAAAAAAAGAATTTACGAAGGAAACAAAATTGCTTTATAATTTTAATTATGGACATTTTTTCATCTAAACTTTTTATCTGAACATTTTGCTTGATTGTTAGACTAGTGGTCGATGGTGGTGATGATAGATTTCAATGTTAAAGACAAACATATTGTACGTAGTGCATATATTTTAAAAGCTTTTAATTTTATGGCAGATAAGTTATAGGTAATTCTATATTTATTAGAATAAAGCTATACGACCAAAATTTGTCACCAAAATATTTCATAAGTTGACATGACAATAAAAAATATTTTATTCATTAATTACCATAAATTAACTGATCCCACCTCAATTTTTTTTTTTTTTATAATATACTTATAATATCAGATGGTAAAGAATTTCGGCCCTTATAACTTAATACTATTTAGTATCATTTAGTTATATTTACAATGCGGTATAGTAGCCCGTATATGGTATATTATAAAGAAAAACATATTGTAACCTATATTTGAATTATTGAATCTTTTCTTATAAAATACTCCGCGAGAGATATAACTATAGAATAATGCTATTTTTTCTCCAGATCGATTTTACCTTGACAATAAAATTCTTTTAATTTATTTAATTTGCTACTATAAATAGACTGATCTCATGACTATATACCCGATTAAACCTAATTATTACACATTCCAATATTTTGCAATAAAAAACAAAAAAAGTTTTCTAAGCTCCATTCTGTCATTATAAGACTACAAAAAGTATGCAAGACCAAATATATTATTGATCGAAATTCCTTTCAACAAACCAATGTCCCTATTCACACACACTATATCTCTATATATACGTGTCACCAATTACAACTGTGAGGGAGCAGTCTAATCCCTAGCCAGCCTTCAATTCTCCTCCATCCTCTCTTCGATCTTCTTTCTCAAAAACAAGCTTGCTATATATCTTGTTATTGCAGATCAGAAGAGAAACCAAATTGAATTGAAACTCCATCGATCTGTGTATGTATGTATGTATGTAGATGTGATTAGTAGTAGTACTAATTAGCTGCAGCATGCTTTGATGATTGAATACACCCAGGAATTGGAGGCTGCGAAGGAGGAGAGGTGCAGTACGGCGGCGGCGGAATTAAGGTTTGGAACGGTGGATCGTCGGAGAGGTGAGAAGCGGCCTCTTTCATTATTGTCCGATGATGAATCGGAGAAGAAAGAGAAAGACGACGACCCCACAACCAAGGCTTTGTTCTACTCCTCACCTCAATCTCAGCACGACATGTCCGCCATGGTTTCCGCTCTTTCCCAAGTCATAGGTTGCAATAACACCACCACCACCACCACATATGCAGCGCCCGCTTCAATCCCCTCCTTACACCACCAATCTCCTCACCCCAATCTTCATCATCAACAACAACCAGCTGGTACGCATATTAATTTAACATTAACACCTTTATAGTAAGTGTGGTGCAATTCTTCACAAATTCACAGTTTCCAAGTTAAGATTAATTCTCACTTAATTATGGATCATAGATTTCTAATAAGGTGAGAACCAACACTTGCAAACCAAAAACTTGTGAAATTAAGATACCTTGCGGGTGCAATCATATATATATATATATATATATATATATATATATATATATATATATATATATATATATATAAATATAATTCAGGATATTGCTTAAATCTTAATTTCCATGTGATCGGTTTGGTGACATGTGTGGTTGTTAATTATAATTAATGGAGCTAAGAACTAATCTAATCCAATTTGATGTGTGTATACAATTAAATAAGGTGGCGTGAACCAAAGGAAAAGACATTATAGGGGAGTTAGGCAGCGGCCGTGGGGGAAATTCGCGGCGGAAATCCGGGACCCGAAAAAGGCGGCTAGGGTTTGGCTGGGAACCTTCGAAACAGCAGAAGCTGCAGCTTTAGCGTACGATGAAGCAGCCCTAAGGTTCAAAGGGAACAAGGCAAAGCTGAATTTCCCAGAAAGGGTTCAAGGCAGAACCCAGTTTGGATATCTAACCACCCGACAAGACTTGCCTATTGTTTCATCATCATCATCCAATCATCATCTTTACTGCTTACGCCCTCCCAATTTCTCTTCTTCTTCTTCTCAGACCACTACTTATCCCAACGTCGACCATTACGCGCAGCTCCTGGGCCGCGGCGCCGGGGGCGAGTTATTACCCAATTTTGAGGTTTCTACTACTCACATGTTTCAACCTCCCCCTCCGCTACCATCATCATCACCATCTATGGGAACAACATCGAATCACAACATTATTGGTTATAATTACTTGTTTCCATTCAACTTCGGGACGACTTGTTCTTCTTCCAGTACTTCTGCGCCTAATAATAATGACAATAATGGAAAGGATGAATGGGACGAAGATCTTGATTTCAAGAATACGAGGAAGTGATGATCCAAGTCGTCCCGGGATGCTTTGCTTCAATTCATTCTTCCTTTTTACTCATCCCTGTTTAAATTGTAAGTTCTTCAGTTTCAACCTTAAACTATATACATATATGCATGTGTTACATTGAAGTGCAATGATTTTAAAGGGTTTTTGTATTACTTTTTGTTTCATTACTTTAAAGTTCCCCAATCAAGTATGTATGTGTGAATAAATTAAAAGAATAAAATTCTTTTGTAAGGGCATTGTTTGGTAAACAACAACTTTTTTAATTAGCTTTTACTGGTATGTCGAATTCCTAATTTTCCCAATATGCATAATATCTAATGTTACATCTAGTTCTCTGACCTAAGAGTTACTAGAGGATTCTTTTTCTCTTTTTTTTTTTTTTTTTTTTTTAATGATGTAGAAAACTCACCACCACTATCTGAGAATGTGCATGTACTGAATTAATTTCACTCGTGTAATACCTCCAAACCACACGGAAGATGTAAAAAATTATACTAAGAAGATCTTATCTGACAAGCTCAACTGAGAGGGTGTTGGCAAGAATGTAACCCTTGACCTTTAGGTACCGGAAAATTCTCCTATGAGATCGCCTCACAAATCATCATTAGTAGACGAGTCAGGTTTTTGATAAGTACTAGATTTCACCATATAATAAGTATTACAATTTTTATCATAAGTAACTCTTCACCTCTTAATATTATATTTTGCATCAAAAGTATCACCTTTCTCTCATAAGTAACAATTATACAATTTATCCATGATTAGTATTGTACTTTAATTTTCTCAAAAGTAACTATTCAACTCTAAATATTACATTTTGATTTAAAAGTATTACATTTTTTTTATAAGTAACAAACAGTTTATTCCTTATTAGTAATCCGTATTAGATTTTCAAGCATAAGTATTACATTTTCATCATAACTCGACCCGTCTCAGAGATAAGGATCCATGAGACGGTTAGGGAAGTCACTCTTAAGTATAAGAGTCATGTTCCACCCACTTGACCATCCATTTCATGACTAGGGCATCATTTTTACTTTTAGGATATTATGAGTGTTTGGAAAATGGCTTATTAGCCAAAGTATAGCTTGTTTGACCAACTTTAACTTACTTGACTAGTCAAATAGTCAATATTAGTGTTTTGTAAATAGTTTTTTGACTTAGCGTATTAATTCCAAATAAGCTGAAAATGAAAACGCTACTTTGAGTAGCTTAGTGATATCAACTTATTACTTTTTGTTTTAAAAATCTAATTTACCCTTAATAGTTGTTAGTTATTGTAGTGTTTATATTTATTCAATTTTTATTTAAATTTACATTTTTATTATCATCAAAAACTTCTAGAACCTGCCACGTGAATTAACTTTTTGCATAACATGCATGCATGCATACGCGCACGTGCACACAATATATATATATATATATATATATATATATATATATATATATATATATATATATATATATATATATATATAATTGTGTAACCTTTATATTAAATTATTATTAACTTACGTTTATTATATTTTTATTTAAAATTTTATTTTTAATATTGAATTATTATGAACTAGAAAGTAAATCTTTATAATTATAAAATTAATAATAAAACAAAAAATAATAGTTAAAATAATTAATAATAACAAAATGATAATAATAAATTATAAAAAATACTTTAAGAGTTAAATAAATAGCACAATAGACTTATGCCCTTATACTTCATTTTATATGTAATAAGTTAAGAGTAAACAACTAATTTCTCAAATACTTTTCTATAACTCGCTAATACTATCAGCTAGTTAAACCAACTAACACAATCAGTTGGTTGTTATTAGCCTTAAGCTAAATCAATAAGATATTAGCTATCAGCTATCAGCTAATGCCCAATTGCTAAACACCTTAATATCCTAATTTACCAAATCTCAAAAAAAAAAAAAAAAAAAAAAATCACACATATATATAGCTTTCCTTAATTTGGGAGTAAAGGAGGGTTATGAATTATGATGATAGATGATTAATTGTGGATACATGCATGCATACATACATTATATTCATAAACACACATACATATAAGGGTGCCCATAGTTTGGGTTGGATCTAATTTAGACCGCTTAAAATATGGGCAGGGTCGGTCTAGAATAATATAGTTGGTCCTGATGATTTAATTTCAAAATAAGTTTGTACTAACTTAGTGGCCTGGGCGCAAACAGAATACAATTTACTAGCCAGTTTGGTCAAGCAAAGTTTTAAATATCTATCTTTCCAATTAGGAATATCCAAACTTTTGAAAGTTGATTAACATGCTTGGAAAGTGACGAAATGAAATTGGAAAGCTAGTAAAGATAGATGCTAAAGATGTCATAAAGAAATAAATGTTTCTTAAATTGGTTGGTGGATTTAGAAAGTGCATTTTCACATTATATAACTTCATTTAATTTACACAACTGTATTTGCTACTCAATTTGTATCTTCTTTTGCATAACAATGAACTCCACAAGATACTAGCAAGCTAGCTTCATCCTAAAACTTCCCCATCCTATAGAAGATTAGATCAAACATGTTCATATGTGTTTGAACTCCATCTTTTTCTTCCGTTCCCTTTTCATTTAACTTAAGAGTTTTATAAATCCCTTTTTCATCTAGTCATAGTATCACATTGTTCCGTGCTTTGAAAGAAATTAATCTAAGTCATATATAGACTTTTTAAAAGTATTGATTATTATTGTGCTGTAGGTGGCTAGATGCTTACTTAGCATACAGTCATACATCTTACAGAGTTGAATATAGAATTAATTGATCCCTAATAGGGGCAGTTTAGGCATTGACAGTGGGAATGTGAAATTCATTATTTATTAATTAGGTATTTAGTTGTGACAAATAAATATAATATAATAGGATGGACTCATTTGAATATTTGATCACTAGTGTGTGTGTATATATATATATATATCTTGGGAAGGGTTCAGGTGCGGCGAAAGGTTCTCGCGTGGTTGTGCGGTTGACGCACCTTAAGCACACAAACAAAATAACTTAAGAACACATGCAAACCACGCACCTTAATCACACAACAAAGCACTTTAGGAACACAAACCACACACCTAAGGTTTAAAATGGCTCACCTTAAGTTTCACACAACGATGCACCTTAAGCATACGAATCACGCACTTTAAAAAGGAAAACAACGCACCTTAAAAAGGGAACCCACGCACCTTAAGTTTCAACAACTACTCACATTAAGCACAAAACTCACGCACCTTAAGCATAAAATTCGTGCACATTAAGCACAAAACTTACGCACCTTAAGCACAAAACCCACGCACCTTAAGTTTCATCAACTACTCACATTAAGTACACAACTCACGCACCTTAAGCACAAAACTCACTCACCTTAAGCACAAAATTCACGCACTTTAAGCATAAAACCCACGAACCTTAAGCACAAAAACCATACACCTTAAATTTGACCTAGATGCAAAAATTACCAAATTACCACCGCATTTTTTTAAAAAAAAATTGATCATCCTAGACGTTGATTTAAGTAAAATCAATGGCTATCTTCTTGCCGCACAACCGCGCACCAGCTGGGCGGACCAACCCCTAATTGTATGTATATATATATATATATATATATATATATATATATATATATATATATATATATATATATATATATATAAAATAACTTTTGTGACTCAGCACTAATCACAGTAGCCCTAGACTTGTAATATACTCCTTAATGTAGGGAAATAATTTGGGCTGAGTTCATTATACCATGTAGACCCAATACTTAGGAGAGGAGGCTCTTAATAACCTAGGAGAGCACTAGGATGTGTGTCACCATCTACCACCTTCTTTAATCATGTTTAACTATTAACAACGTGTCATTTAAATATTAAAAAAAATTAATTTCTCTTAAGTAAGATCTTATGTTCAAATCTTATATATGAAGTAACAACATTGAACACACTTCGATGTGGTCAAAATTTGTATTTGAATCTAATTCGTACTTAAGATAGGAAGAAAAAAAAAAAGTTGAAAAGGTTGGCTGGGTGAATGGACCTTGAACTATTGCACATAAGTAAGATTTACTTATTGTATACATTCAAGTAAAAATTGGAAATTTCTATTGTTAACCAATAAAAATAAATGGGACTATCATTTGAGGCCTAATTAACTTTAATTTCGCACTAATTAAAATTAACCTATGGGCTAAGGATGACTTGTAACTTTGCACTTTGTATTTGTGAAAAGAAAGAGAAGGAAGAAAAAGCAAATAAAATGATATGTAATATGGAGATATGGGTTAAAGAAATATGTACTACTTCAATTCCCTTTGCAGCTGGCTACGTTGTTGTTTCCTCAGCTCATAATCAGTTCTAGCTTAGCTGCAGCTTTTGAATTGACTTTCCAAGGTTGGAAACTAAACCTGGGCTTATTTCTTCAACTTTGATCTGGTGTAAACATCAGATTGATCGAGCTATGGCATAGTAGCACTGGTCCTTTCTTGGCATCGAGTAGTCCCCCGACCCGACCAATTAATAAAAAATCGCCTTATACAACTATTTTGATAGGTGTGCAGTAACTTTATGTGGGGTCGATATAAAATCGTATCATTTGAGTATATAGATATGAAAGTAAATAAGGAAGAGATAAAAATATATATTAGGATGAAGCTAAGATAGATGTTAGAGTTTCAGGTAATGTGTGTGGGTGTGGGTGTATAAATATATAGAAAACAAAAGAAGAAGTAAAAGAAGAATAATGTGAAAGCTAGGGGTCATGGAAATCGGCTGAATCATCTAATCTAAATGGTTGACGCCTTGACGGCTTGTCGACGACAAAAGGCGACGATGAGAGATTGAGAGCCGACTCCATCTTTTGTTTGTGCATCCATCACCACACCGCCCATTTACTCACCCAAATTGCAATGCATATTTACCACACTTCAATTTTCTTCTTTTTAAATTCATTATCTCTTAACCAGCTTGATTGGTGTGAGTAATGGTATACTCTTGTCCTTTAAAAGATGTCGAGAGTTAGAATCTCCTTTCATATAGAAAAACAAATTTGGCCAACAATTTTTTTCTTTAATTGGGTTGGCCCGATACGAACGGGGATTACTCTAATTAATTATGGTACGGGTTTAAAGGTGTCTCCTATGGTTATGGTCTGACATAAAAAAAAATTATTATCTCTTAATTTTCTTCAGATTATTTGAATTAAACCTCAAATTTCGAATCAAATTTTTATTATGAACCTAAATAATTATTATAAGAGGTTTTAGTAAATTAAGATACATTCGAATATAAATTTGGTTTGAAAATTAAATTAAAAATTGTATTTATATATATGACCCAAAATTCAAATTAAACTAACTGAAAATTTATTATGAATATAATAATAAAATGTATATTAATTATTTCTTCCATCCTATTTATTTGTATGGGTCAAATTTGGTTAACAAAACTTGACTCTAGTTACTTACATTTAGTTTTAGGTTGGTCCCAACCTGTGAGCAGGGACGGAGCTAGAAAATTTTGTGAGTGGGGGTGAAGTTTAAATAACGTTAGAAATGTCAATTACAAAATATCAAACAGTCATAATAAGGTTAAAATACAAAATACATTATAAATTACAATAGAATGTTTTTTATATATTAATAATATTATACGATAGTTAGAGTCGGAGCCAAAAATATATTTGAGTGGGGTGACAATGTGAAAATATTTATGACAACATGTGAAACATAATAAATTAGACAAAATAATTTGAATAATACTATATTCATAAATACATTTTAATTTAATTTTTTTAGTTAGATCAACTTTAAGTTGTTCTAAATTAATTTGAATACAATGAAGTATAATATAAACTTGTATATTATATTACATTAATTGAATAATTCATAAAAAGTACGTAGACTAAAAGAATATTTAATTTGTTAATTAAATAATTTATAAAAGTAGACTAAAAAAATATTTATCTTGGGAAGGAATGAAAGAGATAAAATAAACTAAAATAAGAAAAATGTTGTTAATGATATTTGAACTTACCAAATACGTTTTCTTAACATAAAAAGTAAAGTTCAACCAACTAAGCTACTCAAACTATCAACAATTTAAATATAACTATTTATTTTATATAACATCTAATGCTATATATATATATATATATATATATATATATATATATATATATATATATATAAAGTAATAACATAGCATAATTGTAGATATAATTAATACTTTACGCCTTATACATAATACTGTATTGCATAAATCTAATACTTAATAGCAAAACTGCAATAAATCAGACAATTTGTAAGAAATAAAGTAATAACATAATAGAATTGCATATATATACCCAATACTTTAAGCCTAATATATAATAATTTATAGCATAAATAATATAGTAATGCACATTTTGCAGGGAATAAAGAAATAAAATAATAGAATTGCAAATATCATCCATACTTTAAGCCTTATATATAATACTTTATAGCATAAATATAGTTCTAGAAAAATTATAATAGACCATTTATAAAAAATAAAGTGTCATTACATAGCAAAATTGCTTATATAATCAATATTTTAAACTTTATAAATAATATTTTATAGCATAATGTAATACTTTATAGCAAAATTGTAGTAGACAGTTTGTAGAAAATAATATTACTAAGACCACCATATACCATAAGACACAAATTCTCCTAACCCAACTCGTCTCACGGATTGAGACTCATGAGATGGTTCCACAAGAGAATTGCCTTCAATTTTTTATTATTATTATTATTATTTTTTTTGTAATATTTAGTTTAGTATAGTATATATAAAATTTAGGGTGAGTCTCATAAGGTTTTCTTACAAATTTTTATCCATATATGAGACGAGTTGGATCAATATGAAAATGTAATACTTATGTTATAAAATGTAATATTATAATTAGGAAAAAATTGTTTGAAGAGTGAGAAAAAAAATGTGATACTTTTGATGAAAAATGTAATAAATTTAAATTCAAAATATAATATTAAGGGTCAAAGATGAGAGTTATGAAAAAAAATTATAATAGTTATGAAAACTTCAATATGTCTTAGGATGAGGAATACTAAAATAGTCTTACTGAAGATTTTGCCCAAATTTATATATTTATAAACTACATCAAAAGTATTATTAAACACAGAAGTTCGATCAAATTTAAGTATTATTAAACACAGAAGATCTATCGAATTTAAAAGTTATTAGCAAATATTAAAGTAAATAAATGAAAACAAATTGGTTTAACCAATGAAGTAATATGAGATTAGACATGACTATTAAATATATTTTATAGTAATATTATATTAATTTTCAAAACTCTCATAGTTAATTTGTTAGTCTTTTGTGTTATTTTTAGTTTGATGGTATATCAAAAAAATTAATACATAAATTAATAATATTAATAAAATTATAAAATTATAAATTAATACAAAAAAATTTCCAGTATACCCAAACTAATATGACCAATAAAGTTGAACTAATTTCACCAAAACCATACATATTTGAATTATTATTTTGTTCAGATGTCATTAGGTTTCAAAAATATTGCTCAAAATTTTTTATTATTTGGAATGAAATTCGGGTAAGAAACACCCCTATTTATTTATTTATTTTGAATATGAACCACCCCTATTCTTTTTTTTTTTATTCACGGACCACCCCTATTTTTTTTTTTAGTACGAACCACCCCTATTAGTCGTAGATAAGTTCATCTTTTGAAAACAAATTAATAAGTTGTAGATAAGTTCATTATTGAAAACAAATTATATACTAAGAAATTACATAACGTCAAAATATAAATTGGAAGAAATTTATGTGAAAAATGCGGTGATATGAAGTAGAAATTAAACACAGTCACTGTTCCGATTGAATATGCGTAGTAAAAAAATCATGTTATTATGTAATATTTGACAAATCACACGTAAAAGGTACATCATATTAAAAAAATTCTATTTGACGAATTCAACCGAAAAATATTAACAAGAATCGAAATCATAACCTTTAACATTATAAATATTTTTTTATTTAGAAAATATTTTAAAATTAATTAACAATACGTGATTCAGGAAGAGTTTAGTTGTCATTACTCATTAAGTTACGCAACATCAAATTTATTGTCTTTGGTTCTTTGAATCTTTCTTTCCCCATTTTCTATCTCTTCATATTTGGCACCGACTTATAAATTATTGCATGCGAAAATAAACATTATTATTTATAATTCTAAGGAAAAATGGCACTTTTTCCCCCTTTGTTATATATTTATAGCACTTTTTCCCCCTAAATTATTTAAGTGGCAGTTTTTTCCCCTGATATATTAAATGGACATATTTACCCTTAAAATAAATGTTTCATTTATTTTTCTTCTCCAACAAATTATAACCACGATTTTAAAAAATAAAATACATTAAGTGTTGAATTTAGAATATTTTAAAAATAAAAAAATAAAATTTTAAAAGAAAGTTTGAACCAACCGTTCAAATTGGATCCAAAATCGTGAACCGACGGTTCAAAATAAAACTCAAACCGCGATTATATATACTTATATGTGAGAGTCAATATAAATGCGGAAAAAAACATACACTATTTGCAAATATTATAATTCTAATTTAATTTAAGCTATTGCTAGTAGTTGTTCCGATTTGAACCTCCGGTTCACGGTTCAGGATCCATTTTTTTTCAGTTCACGATTTTAATAAACGGAAACCCAAATATTGGGTTATGTTATGAATCATAACCGAAATTTTTTAATTTGTTTGCTATAGTGTTTGGTTCAGTTCGAACCGAACCGTGGTCATCCCTACGTATAAGCAATAATTTGTTGAAGAAGAGAAATAAATAAAATATTTGTTTTAAGGGTTGAAATGTCCATTTAATATTATTAGGGAGAAAAATCGCTACTTCTATAATAATTGAGGGGGTAAATGTGAATGCATGAATAACTCAAGGAGAAAAAGTGCTATAAGCATATAACACAGGGGGAAAAAGTGCCATTTTCCCTAATTTTAAAATATAATTAACTTTGGTAGTTTAAAAAAGAAAATTAACTTTACTACAATACTCCTAAATAAATGAAACCACTCTTTATGCTTCATCCAAAATCTTTATAATAAAAAAATAATTCCAAAATTTATTCTAAAGAGTTTTAAGACCTTAGTATTTTTTTTTTTTTTTAAATACTCATGATTCTTTACATGATAGTATATGTCATATACTTTCTTAAACATTTTCAGCCTAAAGAATTTAAGTCCAATTATTATTGTGTGGACCATATTTTGTATATTGTAAAATAATGTACATTCAGTACAAAAATAATGTACATTCAATACAAAAATAATGTACATTGTATTTAGGGGATGTACATTATTTTTGTACTGAGTATACATTATATTGTATAATGTACATTCAGTACAAAAATAATGTACATTTAGTATATTAAAAATGTATTTTTTGTTATGGTCCACATAACACTGTGTGGACCATGGTCCACACAATAATTTGCCATCTAAGTCCCCACCACCGAGGTTCGAACCTATGACCATCCAATTGGAATGATAACCGAGATGTCATCACACTACAAGGTAAAAAAAAAAAAAAAAAGACCTTAATAATTTAACAAAACTTTCGTTGACATTATATTAAACTCTTTTAATTTATATAAAAAAAAAAAAGCGTATAACTATTATTCGAATGTATATTTTGTGTGAAGTTCGTCTTGTGATTCTAACCAATAAAAGATCATAAGAAAGTAAACTAACTTAAGTTGATCATAGTTAACTAGCTCAAAGTGATAAGGACAGTAAACAATTTACACTGTACTCAGAATCAATTTTGAAATTTTATAATTATCAAATTAATTACATGATCAATTTTGTTATAAATATTTTAATTATGTGGACATTATTATGTAACGGTCATATTTATGTATCCATTTATGTTTCCATTACCGTTTGTAATTATATATATATATATATATATATATATATATATATATATATATTGCATCATGTATTATGTTGAGATGATAATGAACATAATATAAAGGAAAAGAAGAAAAAAACAATGTAGAGAGAAAGAGGCATTTTTTTTTAGAAATATTATATATTTATATTAAACTCTTCGAGTTGACTTAGTTGAAGCTAAAAAACAAACCAAGTTGTCCCTTTCTGGTCGGATATGCCGGAACGATCGAGAAGATGAAGTCCCACTAGTCATTTTTGTGCCATATCTATTCTTCGGTCATTTTTGAAAAAATATCTTTAAGGTCAGAACTAAATTAAATGTTACAAATAAATATAAACAATTTTTTAAAATATTTTTTTAAAGGCAAACCTAAGAATTGATTTATAAGGGCAACAAAACAAAGTCAGGAGGGACAGAGTTTCAGTACAATACATTAGTCTGTGAATAGGTTAATGTAGTTAGAGAATGAGCTATAGAATTAGATGAACGAGGTATAAAATGAATAGAAGAAACGTCGAACGACCGCATTAGGTTCCTACAATCACTATTGATAATGCCAACATAGGATCGAATATTGATAGATGACGGAGCTAGGTTGTGACATAAGTTAACGCAATCGGAGCGTACATGAATGATAGATATCTCTCGGCCTTTCAACCAAGTGAGAACCTCCTTGCTTATAGCTTAATATATTTTGGTATAATTTCTTTTCTCAAAAAGCTAATTGAAAAAGTTGTTTGGAGTAACTTTTTGAATTTTAGCCTTTTGGAGTTGCAAAAAGCTAATTAACTAAACATTTATATTGATATTTTAACTAAATCAAACAATTAATAATGATCAAATAAGTCAAAATTAGCCTATAGGCCAATTTTTCAATAGTTATGCTGTGCAACCGAATGTACCATGCGCATGGTGCGTACGATGCAAAACGACGTCGTTTTGACTAAAAACGCGCGTCCTACTTAAAAAAAAAAATTCAGGTTCGATTATCAGTAATAGCATTATTGTGGATATATAGTTATGAATTTCTGGATATATAGTTATGAATTTGTGGATATATAGTTATAAATTTATAGATATTTAGTTTATTCATTGTGGATATTTAGTTGATTCATTGTAAATATTTACTTCATTCATTCACTGTGGATATATAGTTATGAATTTATGGATATTTAGTTCATTCAATGTGGATGTTTAGTTCATTCATTGTAGATATTTACTTCATTCATTCATTGTGGATATTTAGTTCATTCATTGTGGATTTTTACTTCATTCATTCACTGTGGATATATAGTTATGAATTTGTGGATATATAGTTATGAATTTATGGATATATAGTTATGAATTTATGGATATATAAAAATGCTATTGCCGGGAATCGAACCTGATTTTTTCTTTAAGGGTGTGTTTGGAAACCCGGAAAATGACTTCTGGAAGCCATTTTCCGGGGTTTTGGTGTTTGGTTACATTGGAAAATGACTGGTCAAAGGAAAATGGGGTGGAAGTCAATGGAAAAGGAAGGCAATTTTATGGAAAATGACTTCCCCTTTTTTTTGGGGGAAGTCATTTTCCAACTTTTACACCAACATCATCAACACCATACCACCACCACCACCACTACCAACATACCACCGTCGCCGCCATCTCCACCATACCACCGCCACCACCACCACCATACCACCGTTGTCACACCACCACCATCACACCACCGCCGCCGCCACCACTACCACCATACCACCGCAACCACCGTCGCCACCACTACCGTCGCCGCCACTACCACCATACCACCGCAACCACCGTCGCCACCACTACCGTCGCCGCCACTACCACCATACCATCGCAACCACCGTCGCCGCCATCACCACCATACCACCGCCCCCACCACCACCATACCATCGCACCCACCGCCGCCGCCACCACCACCATACCACCGCAACCACCGTCGCCGCCACCACTACCGTCATACCACCGCCGCCGCCACCACCACCATACCACCGCCGCCACCACCACACCACCGCCACCGCCACCACCGCCACCACCACTACCATACCACCGCAACCACCGCCGCCGCCACCACCACCATACCACCGCAACCACCGTCGCCGCCACCACTACCGTCATACCACCGCCGCCGCCACCACCACCATACCACCGCCACCACTACCACACCACCGCCGCCACCGCCACCACCACCATACCACCGCCACCACCACCACACCACCGCCGCCACCGCCACCACCACCACCATACCACCGCAACCACCACCACCACTACCACCACCATACCACAGCAACCACCGTCGCCGCCACCACTACCACCATACCACCGCCGCCGCCGCCACCACCATACCACCGTCGCCGCCACCACCACCACCACCACACCATCGTCATACTACCACCACCATCACACCACCACCAATTATTATTATTATTATTATTATTATTATTATTATTATTATTATTATTATTATTATTATTATTATTATTATTATTATTATATAACGAATAACACCACTACCACTACACCACCACCACCACCATAATATTTTTGATATATTATTAGTTTTTTTTTTTTTTTGTTGAAAAACTTAGCTATTTTTTATTATATTTAAAATTAATATTATATTATTATATATTATTATACATGTTGTAATATTCTAAATAAAATAATTAAAATGTTTAATTATACAATTCTACTCATTTTCCAGAAAATGAACCAAACACACAAAAACAGTTTTCCAGAATGCAACCAAACACCGGAAAGGAAAATGTTTTCCGGAAAATGACTCATTTTCCAGAAAACATTTTCCAGAAGTCATTTTCCTGGTTTCCAAACGGACCCTAAGTGGGACGCGCGTTTTTTAACCAAAACAACGTCGTTTTGCATCGAATGCACCATGCGCATGGTGCATTCGGTTGCACAACATAATTTGCGCCAATTTTTTACCAAACGGGGCCTTAGTCTTTTAATTATTATGTCTAATCTATTAATTTTTATTTTAATTTCAAGATCAAAATTGATCAGATTTCGTTTTATGATTATTGAATATCTTTCACTTTTGATTTTTACCATGTTGAAAATGTGTCATTTTTAATCCTCAATGACACATTTTTAATAGCCCCAAGATCAATTTTGATTGAATTATTTTCACTTTCGGTTCTATATATAATTATTAAGGTATTTTCACATTTGATCGTTAAGCATTTTTTTTGTCGTATTTGTTGTATGACTTACATTTTGTGGAATTTGTGCCACATTTAATTAGTTCGATCAAAACTTCTTTTTATAGAAACCATTACTGATGGAATATGGACACTGAAAATCGGACGGCAGTAATGCCCGGTCAACTCATGACCAATTGGGTGAGAGGGTAACTATTCGAGACAACCCTTATCGTTAAAGAAAAAGGATCGCCAAGGATGCAATGTCTGCTTACGAAACACGAAGTAGGCGCGAATGAAAGAGGGAGGCTTCCCGACGGAGAGAAGCAGAATTACAAGTGGAGGATAGTGCCGAGTCTACAGGCAAAAAGGTTGCAAGCCCTGATGATGAAGTAGCCAACCTGGCTTGAGAGGTACGAGATTTGAGGGAGAGATTGCATGAGAAATCCAAGTCCCCTGCTCGTTCTTTACTCATTGCGATACCTTTCACGCCTGAAATATTGGCATATAAGGTGCTGGACAAGTTCAAATTTCCAGAACATGCAACCTTCGATGGAACGGGAGACCCTCGGGAGCAGCTGATGGGAATTCAAGCTAAAATGCAAGTACTGGGGGTTGAGGATCCGATTATGTGTCGTGCCTTCTTACCAACTCTGAAAGGACTCGCCCAGAGGTGGCTCGTGTCACTTCCTCCTCGATTAGTTGGAAGTTTCGAGGACCTGGCCAATAAATTCTTGAATAATTATGCGGCAAACATTAAGCCCCAACGCGATCTAATACACATGCCAGGAGTTCATCAAGATGAAGGAGAATCCTTGAAAGCTTATTTAACAAGCTGGTAGAAAGAAATGCAAGCCATAGAAGGGGTGGAAGATCAGACGGCTCTTACATTCTTTATAGAGTCGTTGCGGTCTGGTAAGTAATATGCAGACTTTCGTGACGATCGGCCGAAGACCTATGCCGAAGCCATACATTGGGCAAATAAGCGAGAAGACACGGGGGAAGCTGTTAAGTCCAACGCAAGTCGGGCGCCTCTAGTTCTAAACGGTCAAAAAATATACCAGAGGAAGGTACGACAATGATAGACCCAACCGGACAAAATCGAGGCGGGCTGCTGAAAAACCGAGTGCCCCTCCCTACCGTCCCATGTTAGCCCAGCCCGTACATGAGGTTAAGGAGAGTCTGCCACCTTCACCCCCACCAAAACCGAGAGATCAACCCGCCATGCCAAATCCTAGTCGATCGCAGCAACGCTATTGTTGTTATCATAAGTCCAGTACCCACACAATCGAGGAATGTGCTCATTTGAAGAGAAGGATTGAGGAACTGATTCAAGAGGGAGCTCCGCCGCCGAGGAATCAATGGAATAGACAAGCACTGCCTTGGCCAAGACAATGAGGAGACCAGTCGGCATTAGGAAGTCGGGACCGAGGAAAGCAGCCCGCCTTTGAAGAAGAGAAGGCCAATTGGAAACAAAAACCGGTCATTAATATAATCGTAGGAGGTCCAAAAAGAGGAGATACATTGGGAACTCATAAAACCTGGGCCCGGCAATTGTATGTGGGAACGGTTTATGGTCGCGATGACGGCTAGAAAAAGATTTGCCGCGAACACATTATCTTCACCGATTAGGACCTACCACTAGGTCAGACTCCACACAGGGATGCACTCGTCATCGCAATGGATGTCAACGGAGTGGTCATTCGGAGGATCCTTGTCGATACTGGCAGTAGTGTCAACATCTTATACTTGGAAACATTCAGCAAGCTAGGATTAACTCAAGAGAAGCTTACCCTGGTCCGAACACCTTTGCTAGGTTTTATTGGAGATTTAATAGAAATCGATGGTTAAATCACGCTTCCGGTCGAGTTGGGGACTTATCCCAACGTTAGAAAGATGGACATGAAGTTTATGGTGGTTGATTTGACTTGTTCACATAATACGATCCTAGGAAGACCAGGATTAGAGGACCTCGGAGCCTTGATCTCGGTAGAGCATCTATGTTTGAAATTTCGGATGCCATCCAGTGTTGGAGTCATGCGTTGTGATCAAAGAGCCGCCCTAGATTGCTTTCTTCAGCCGTGCTGGCAGATTGGAACGCGAGAGATGCAAATCCACAAAATTATGGAGCAAACCAAGAAGGAGGTCCTAATTGAGCGTCCCAAGCCCGCGGTAGAACTAGAAGAAATTGAGATCGACCCCCTGCACCCTGAAAGACGGGTGAGGATTGGAGTCAGCATGTTTGAAGAAGTCAGGCGAGAGATAATCCGTGTGCTTCAGGAAAATTGGGTGGTTTTTGCATGGGGACCCGAGGATATGCCAGGAGTCGACCGGTCCATCATCTCACACAGACTGGCTGTAGATCCCAATCATAAGCCAGTAATTTAGAAGAAAAGGTACTTGGCCAATGATCGGTGAGAATTCGTTAAGAAGGAGGTAGAAATCTTGTTGGCAACCGGATATATTCGAGAGGTAAAATACCCGGACTGGTTGGCTAATGTTGTGTTAGTGCCCAAGCCGCCTGCTTGGAGAATGTGTGTAGATTATACTGATCGGAACAAAGCCTACCCAAAAGATCCCTTCCCTCTGCCTTGGATCGACCAGTTGGTCGATGAGATGGCTAGGTCTGCGTTGTTAAGTTTCATGGATGCCTTCCGAGGGTATCATCAAATTTACATGCACCACTCGGACGAAAAGAAAACTGCCTTCACCACGCCTGATGGAGTGTACTGTTACTGAGTGATGCCTTTTGGATTGAAAAACGCATGAGCCACCTACACTCGGAAGGTGTCCATATTGTTCCATAACTTGCTGGGAAAATCAATGGCGACATACATGGACGACATGCTGGTAAAAAGCAAGGAGGAGTCGTATCATGCTAACAATCTGGCTGCTTGCTTTGAAGTGATGTTGAAATATAACCTCCGACTGAACCCCAAGAAATGCGCCTTTGCGGTCTAGGGGGTTAAGTTCCTGGGATACATGGTCACTAGAAGAGGGATTGAGCCGAACCCTGAAAAGGTGAAAGCCATCATAGACATGCAGCCGCCTGGATCTCTAAAGGATTTGTAAAGATTGACAGGCCAGCTGACTGCTCTCAGTCGGTTCCTATACAAGTCAGCAAACTGATCAACCCCTTGGAGGAATATTGTGTAACCCAACTTCCTCTGGCCGGCTCGCAAAATGCGCTATTTGCCAAGCCTTTGCAAAAGAGGACACTCGGCCAGCTTCCTTTTATACACCAGTCACAACCGCCATCCCTTTTGCTAAATGGGGAATCGATCTCTTGGGCTCGTTGCCTCAGGCACCCGGACGGTTCCGATTTTGCATCATCTCCATCGACTACTTTACAAAAATGGGTCGAGGCAGAACCATTGGTCACGATCGCCGAGTACCAGTGTCAGAGATTCTTCTTAAAAAAGGTGATCTGCTGGTTCGGCCTCCCTGAGCATTTGGTTAGTGATAACGGGAGATAGTTTGATTGTCAGCCTTTCATGGAATTTTACTAACAATATCGGATCCGGCACACCAAGGTGTCCGTAGCCTACTCGCAAGCGAACGGGCCGGTGGAGAACATGAACCGCATGATTGTAAATGGTATCAGAAGAAAGCTGACAGACATAGGGGGCAATTGGGTGGAGGAATTGGATCGAGTACTGTGGGCCTACCGAACCACTCTAAGGCGAGCGACTGGTAAAATTCCTTCTCACTAACATATGGATTTTAAGCAAAGGTTCCCTTCGAAATAACAGAACCCTCTCACCGAGTCCTCCAATACTCGAACGATGAGAACGAGAGAGTCTTCAAGTTGAGAAAATTTTTCTAGAGGAAATGAGGGATGTTGCGTATGGGCGGATGGCCGAATACCAGCAGTCGGTCAAACACTATCAAGACAAACGAACCTGACTTAAGAATTTTAAAGTGGGGGGCCTCGTTATGAGAGATAGGCAAGCCAGTCGGCCGACTGAAGGTGGAAAATTTGCCCTTAAATGGGAAGGACCTTATCGGATATCAATCGTTGTTCAATTGGGCACCTACAAACTGGAGACTCTGGAGGGCCGACTCATTGATCAGACCTGGAACGCCGTCCATTGGAAGAAATTTTATCAGTAGAATGTAAGCCGAGTGTTATACCCCCTCTTTAATTTAATGAAAGAGAGATTTATTCCTAATACATCTCACGAGCGAGTTTGGGTCTAGCTAGCCCCAAATGGTTCTTGGATCAATCAAATTCAAAGCCCTGGTTTTGGCTAGCCTTTCAAATAGTCCAAGGAGTTCATGTCGATGACCGACCTTCTAAATATCTAAACAAGTGGAGGTTCAGTGCGAGCCTTACACGATGAAAAACAAATAGAGGTTTAGGGCGAACCCTACTCAATCATTCATTACAATCCAAATAACTTAAGGAGTCGGGATCATGAGTGATCCTCAAATGTGCAAGAGATACTTGGAGCGAGTTATGACAAAATTACGCGAGTCCTACCAGGAAATTCACTCTGACTGAGGAACTCAGTCGAAACACGAAATCTATGTTATCCCAAAAGAGGTTTGAGCCTATAAAAGATTTATGAGAGTTCTTCTAAGAAAGGAAGTTGTAAACTTCCTAAGGATTTCACTCTGACCGAGTGAATCAAGGCAAGAAATTAGCCGAGTTCATTACACTCGGTTGAATCATACACTTGTGTTATTTCTTAATATTTTTTGCAAATAAGTAAACCAACAAGAGCAGTCAAAGTAGAGGAGAACGCTTTGATTCAAGAAGTTTCAGAAGAGGGAGTCAGACTCCATTACAAATAAGCAAAAAACAAAAATAAAACTAAAGGAGATGAGGCCTTTACTGAGGGACTCCGTCCCTTTCACCCTCCGATGTTCCAGTAGGGGGAGGGGTTGGAAGAACCTTTTATTGAGTATGATGCTGCGGGGCGTCCTCATCTTGCTCTTTCGTCTCAATTTCAACATTTGGGGTGACCACCCGTTCCATCCCTCCTACAGTAGTCTAACTAGCAGGAGTATCCAAGTAAACATGGTCCATTGGAATCTACTCGCCTTGAGTATCGACTGAAAGGACCCTGTCGGTCCCATCATCCCCCTATTCAAGTGCGGGGATAGGAAGATGTTATTCCTCATATGGCACCATTTCTGCCCGCAGACCCCACTCTCCGGGCTTATATATGGAGTCTCGCTCACTCAGCTTGGAGTAGATATCCTTTTGCATGTTGTACGACCCCTGATAGTATTCGCAGATTCCGACACTAATGAAATACTACTCCGCCGTCGGGGAAAACAGCCACTCTCTTGCAAATTCCTCCAGGCGAGTGCGTGCCTCAGCCGACGCATCCGCCTTGAAGGCTTCCGAGCTCTTGTAATCGGCCAGAGCAGCCCGCACAGCTCCAGCTATCTTCTCTTTCTCCTCGCGAAGAAGCTCGTTAAGCTGAGCGATTTCAGCCGAATGTTCTTCTTTTCTTTGAAGTGATCCTCCCTTTCTTTGAGACGGTATTCCCTCTCTTTAATAAGTTGGGCGCGTACTTGGGGAAGAGCTTCAGCATCGGCTTTATCTCTTTAAGAGGTTTGAACATCTTCCATAGCTTAGCTTGGAAGGCAAGAGTCTGCAAAGCAAGAAGAAAAGGCAAAAATATTTAAGGTACTGATACTCTGAGGCTCTAGAAAAGAGTTGCTAAAGGAAACTTACCCGGTAAGCACTGAGGATGAACCCTTCCATGAGTGCTTAATCAGAAAGTCTGCTGAGTGGAGCCACATCCTTAAGAAAATCACACTATCCAGCCAAGTGTGAACCGGAAATTTCTCATGCCAGATGTGGAAGTCGGCATCAACGTCGAGACCCAGCCAGATCTTTATACTTGAAGGCGTGTCGGTCGATGGGCAAGCCGAACGCTTCGAACTAGACCCCGTCGCGATGACAGCAAGAGCAAGCGGAAGACGAGACTGAGAAGAGGTGGGGGAGCCAGTCGGAGAAATGATGATGTGCTCGGTGGCGGTTGAGTTGAGAGGAGTCGGGGTGGACGCAGGCGGGGTCTGAGATTGGCCCCTGTCGAGCATCTCACGCATCTTAGAATAGTGGTCAGCCATGGGAGAGTCGGGTGCGAAGAGAGAGGCGACTGAGTCAGCTTCTTCTTCGGCTGGGTGCGCTTCCTCTGTGGAAGTATCGGGCTCAGAGTCTTCTGATAAGTGTTAAAATGTGCCACTTTTATGCAGTATTTGGGAGTCATATTTTTCTATAATTAGAGTCCTTTGAGCCTATTATATGCTTAGAATAGCTTATTTTGATTAAAGTTAGGCACAAGGACTAATTGTGGTTACATTTGTAGAAAACAGCAAAATATTGGCATTTTCAAGACATTTCGGCGACAGTTCAATAATTTGAGCATATCTAGAGCTAGGGATGTCCAAATGAGGTTATTCAAGTGGCATTGGAATGAGAATTCAAAAGTCTACAACTTTCATGAAGACCACAAAGGCTTATGGACATCTAGGCAGTCATTTCTGGCCATGAACGTGTCAGGATCCCAATTCACGCTGGCGTCACGCGAGTGACAGAGGCGTGAATAGACCCATTCACGACGTTGTCACGCACGTGAGTGCAGCGTGAATAAGAGGCTGAAAGTGACCTTTTGGCCAGCCTTCAGCGTTTAAAAGGGGAGATTGGCGAGGTTTTGAGAAAGCTGAATCATTTTTCTAATTTCTTAGGGTAGATTTGAGATAACCTTCTCTGTAGATTAGGGTTAGATTAGCCACACACATTCTCCAAATTTCAAGAAGACTTTGCACTTGTGGATTCAATTTGGTAACTATCTTCATTCATCTCTAATTCATGTATTAATTTCTCCATTCCATCTCTTATAGTTGCTAGATCTTATTTCCTTTGTGTGATTTCAAATATATGATGTGTGGCTAGAAAACCTAGGAGTTGGATTTGATGATCTAGATAGTATGTATGTCCGATTCTCAATTCTTGTAGAGATTTGATAATGAAATTATGTCTTGAATGCTTTTGTTGCAAATAATGTATTGTGTTGATCCTCTCCTCATCTTCAGCTGGGATGAGTGAGGAGTTTAGGAGAGTAGAATTGGAAAGATATTGCAATTCTATGGAGTCCTACATATTGGCATTCCACGCCCTTCGATCCGAGATGGCAAGGCCCGGGTGGAGGCGTAAGCTAGATGTTTGATAAAATGCCTTAGTCACACTAAGGTGTGTTCTAAGAGTCTGGGTACGTATCGGCCTAGTGTAAGCATAACGACTCCCAAAAGTGAGTCATAATTGCGTTGCATCAAATCCACCATAGTCCAAAGTATGCATAATGTCTAGTGATTCAATCCAACTCCCCGCTTTATTTCCTTGTTTTATTGTTTTCTTTGTTATGTTCTTTCCCTTGCACCCTTGCGCACAATGCTTTCTCCTAGCTTCCTTGTGCACTTGTGTACTTGTGCTTGCTAATAAAATATTCAATTCCAAGTGTCCATCCATTGAGAACGACACCCAGGAGAATCTTCACTCTCCACCCTACTTTCCATCCACGCTAAATTACACTCTGTCATCTTTAATACCTAAACATAGCAAAATAAAGGAGGTTAGATGGGAATTTGAGTGAAGTTATAGAAGCTAACTAAAGTTCCTAAGTCACATGTGGTAGTCGCCCCTTCCGGCAGAAGTCCCACGTTTTCTAGAACCCATAACCGAGACTAGTGTGGGACGTCCAGAATCCCCAGAGCCTTTAGGAGGTCGGCACATTCAATCGTCTCCTCATCACAAGGATGCCTCTTATCCAGCTTAAAGAAGGACAGCATCCAGGTGGTGGCAAAGTCGAAGGGAAGATTGGGAGAAACCGGGTGGACAAAAAAGAAGACGGCTTTATACTTTTTGATGGAGTCGAAAAGACCATCAAAGATCTTGGAACGCGGGCGATGGGATATTTGCAAAAAGTCGGGAGAGTTGGTATCGACTTTGTTAACCAAATAGATCCGGAGGAACAGATCCATGGTAGGGTGAATTCGAGCCACTGGCAAAGGGTCAAGAAGCAAGAAATAAAGTGATGGGAGTTAGGGACCAGTTGGCCAGGCACTATGCCAAAATAGCGGTAGAAGGTGGTAAAGAAAGGATGGAGAGGAACTTGGAATCCATATCACACTGAGTGATAGTGGATTCCAATAAGATATCACGCTCACAGGGGGCGTATATTTCAGCAGCCAGCCCAAGAAGACTCTCCGCCAAGTCGAGCTCCTCGGTAGTGATTTTCGACCAACACTTGGCCAAGCACCGTAAGTCTTCGAACTGACCGTCACCCCGTTCTACACCAGTCGGCAAGGCTACAGCCGAGTGAAGAGGAGTCGAATTTAGAGGGGCGGCGGATGTCGCTCCACTCCGGGTAGAGATATGAGAATGATAAGGATTACGGTTGGTAGTAACCCCGACCCGATTAGAAGGAGAAGAAGATGACGACATAAATAAACGGAAGGAAGGGAAAGAAAAGACTAACCTGTCGAAAAAAAAGGGCGAACACGAAAGGAAAGGCTGATCGGAGGACGGAAAGAGACCAAACGGAGACTCGTCGGAGGATCGTCGAAGGTTGATTGGAGAACTAATGGGAAACATGAAGGAGAAAGGGGCGCTAGAGTTTGAAGAGGATAAAGTGGAAAATGAAGAAGGGGGAGGGGGTTTTATAGTGGTTGAAATGCAAGCAGATGGTGACACGGTGGATGGAAGGCGACGATTGATTAAAGGGACGTTTGGCATGAGTGGGAAGTTAAGGCATTTGAAATACGAACTAGCGGAAAATGAAATGATTGGGTTTTAGGGTTTTCTTTGAAGAGGCGTCATAAGGGGGGAGTCGGATGGGTTGGCTGGAGTCTTGTAAAAGGAGTCGGCACTTTGTCAACCACGCTACCCTGAAAATGGGTAGGCAAGGGTAATGATGGAGAATTCAAATTATCGAAGAGGAGACATAAGGGAAGAGTCGGATAAAGTTGGTCGGAGATAATATTCAGTCATGCGAAATACAGGAACAAAAGGGAAAGCGGAAGCAAAAAGCATTTCATTCATTCAAGAGTCTACATTCTTTCTAAAACCAAAAGGTACAGCTGAATTTGGTCCCTACACTTTGGAGTTCCAGGGGTAGCACTTTCAAGGCACAGTGGCCGAGTAGGGTTGGATCGCCAGTGAGGCGTTAGTTTATCTCATGCATCTCATCTGACTTGCATAATCGAGATTAGGAGTTGGGTACTTCGCGGCTCGCTAGGATTGTTCTTCTACAAGATGGTACATCATAATCTCCAATCTTTCGGGGGAAGTCCCCACTGGATCGTCAAGTGGGTCTTCGACCACGTGACCACCATGGTCGTCTTTCCGCTTCTGTAGCAGAGGTATTCATCTTGGGTCTTATTTATAGGATGGAAAAAGACGGTTCCCAAGGGTGTAATTAAGGCAAGAGGTAAATATGGCCTGGGATTTCGTGAGATAGGACGTTTGAAAAGCAGCGATTAGACTAACCAAGGTAAGAAGATCCGGGGTTATGATACGGCGCATCCAAAACTGATATGGATAATTAAGGGAAAGATTTTGGGGAAACAGTTGTCAGGTGTAACATTAAGGCCGATTCGCTAAGGAGTCGGCAAAGCATAAGGATGGAGTCGAGTGAAGTTGGCCGGAATCCTGTAAATGGAGTTAGCACTCGGTCAACCGTGTCTCCTTGTAAAATGAGTGGGAAAAATGAAGGCATAAGGATGGAGTCGAGTGAAGTTGGCCGGAGTCTTGTAAAAGGTGTCAACACTCGGTCAACTGTGCCTCCTTGTAAAAGGAGTGGGAAAACCAAAAACATAAGGATGGAGTCGAGTGAAGTTGGACGGAGTCTTGTAAAAGGTGTCGGCACTCGGTCAACCGTGCCTCCATGTAAAAGGACTGGGAAAAATGAAGGCATAAGGATGGAGTCGAGTGGAGTTAGCTGGAGTCTTGTAAAAGGAGTTGGCACTCTGTCAACCGTGCCTCCTTGTAAAAAGAGTGGGAAAAACGAAGGCATACGGATGGAGTCGAGTGAAGTTGGCCGGAGTCTTGTAAAAGGAGTCGGCACTCGGTCAACTATGCCTCCTTTGTAAAAGGAGTGGGAAAAACGAAGCATAAGGATGGAGTCGAGAGGAGTTGGCCAGAGTCCTGTAAAAAGAGTCGGCACTCGGTCAACCGTGCTTCCTTGTAAAGGGAGTGGGAAAAACGAAGGCATAAGGATGGAGTCGAGTGGAGTTTTCCGGAGTCCTATAAAAGGAGTCGGCACTCGGTCAACCGTGCCACCTTGTAAAAGGAGTGGGAAAAACGAAGGCATAAGGATGGAGTCGAGTGAAGTTGGCCGGAGTCCTGTAAATGGAGTTGGCACTCGGTAAACCGTGCCTCCATGTAAAAGGATTGGGAAAAATGAAGGCATAAGGCTGGAGTCGAGTGGAGTTGGCCGGAGTCCTGTAAACGGAGTCGGCACTCGGTCAACCGTGCCTCCTTGTAGAAGGAGTGGGAAAAAAGAAGGCATAAGGATGGAGTCAAGTGAAGTTGGCTGGAATCCTGTAAAAGGAGTTGGCACTCGGTAAACCGTGCCTCCTTTTAAAAAGAGTGGGAAAAACTAAGGCATAAGGATGCAGTCAAGTGAAGATGGTCGTTGTCCTATAAAAGGAGTCAGCACTCAATCAACCTTGCCTCCTTGTAAAAGGAGTGGGAAAAATGAAGGCATAAGGATGGAGTTGAGTGGAGTTGGCCGGAGTCCTGTAAAAGCAGTCGGCACTCGGTCAACCGTGCCTCCTTGTAAAAGGAGTGGGAAAAACGAAGGCATAAGAATATAGTCGAGTGGAGTTGGTCGGAGTTCTATAAAAGGAGTTGGCACTCGGTCAATCATGCTTCCTTGTAAAAGGAGTGGGAAAAACAAAGGCATAATGATAAATTGAAAAAGAGTCGGCGCTTAATCGATTGAGCCCTTTACGGAAAGGAACAATAAGAGAAAACAATGAGTCAAGATCAAAAAGAGGATAGAGAATTTCATTTCTTATTATGGGGGGGAGGAGAATGCGTTATTTATGACATATTACATTCCCTACTGGACAAAAAAAGGGCACCATCATTCTACTACTTCTTCGTAGGAGTCATACGCTAGCCACGTTTAGTTGAGGCATCCTGAGGGACCAGACTCATCAGCAAGGGGTGAAAAGTGTATTTCATCCCAAATATCCGCCACCGTGGGGAAAGCCTCAGAGTGAGAGTTGCACTCTATCATCTCATACATCTCATCCAAGAAATGCATGTAGTCAGGATCCTACATCGGCTCCCTTTCATATGGATCCCCTGCTGGGATAGTGATCGTCACCTCAATCTCCACCAGGACAACCGCATCTTCCACCGGGGCAACCTCAGTTTCCACCGGAACTACCTCATCATCCACCGGGGCAACCTCATTCTCCTCCGGGGAAAGCGCCAGTGGGTATGTTGACGGGCCTCCGGCCCCATGATTCGCCTGAGCCGCCTTGCGGGCCTTTAGCATTTCCCATTTCGCCTGTTTGGATAGACGTTTGGACGAGTCCTTCTTGATTTTCTTAATCCTCGTCCCTGAACGACCCATAATGCCTGCAAAATGAAGACACAAAAGAAGATAATACATAAATAAAAATCTTACACTAAATGTGATAAAAATAATACTTCATAAACAAATGTGGATGTAACATAATAGTCGTGGGGTTAGAAGTAAAATGGAAGAAAGAAAAAACTTAATTTTGAACTCTAAATAAAGTTAAGAATTCTGCTATATATATTTTTTTATTTGAAAGTTACTGGCTCTATTACGTTGTAGTATCTGTTCATATACTTTCTCAACTTACTGAAACACAAAGAACCAATAACGCCTACCAATAACGCCTCCACTGAGGCTTGAACTCATAATCTTCCAAATGGAAGTCCAACCCGGGTACCATTAGACCACATAGTCCTGGAACTCATATTTTTTATTTTATTCCTTACTAATTAATATATTTGTTGATCATGGATTATATATAGAATTTTTTTTTAAATCAATATTGGTCAAATTGTTATATTATTTTCCCAAAGAAAAAAAAAATTAAAGCAAACGTCTAGTCATCTAGAAGATGTTTCCGTGTCCTTGGCTCCTTGCTAACATCTAAATTAAGAATCACACGACTCTAAATTGGATTGAAGAGGTCAAATATCAATTCTTATCAATATGCCCATTACTTTATCCAATATTGAATTTTTTTTTAAATAATTTGTATTTTAAGAGGAAAAAAAAGTTGGGTAATAAGAAGGTGTTGTAACAGAAATTATATTGTCGAGTATGAATAAATATGCATTTTAAATATATTGAATGTAAATAATTTGTATGCTGAAAGTAATATACTTTCAATACTCAAATAATGTATCTTCAAAAAGTAAACATTTAGTGTATTAAAAATATACTTTTAATATAATAAAAATGTACCTTATGTTGGTGGCTTTAGAAGATAGATCATGGTTCATGATATATAATAATTGGTTGTAATAACCCTGCTTAAAGTGCTAATGACCTTATGGTCAAGTGGCGTGAGGTGAATCTTCCAAATGAGAAGTCATGGTTTGAATTCCAATAGGGGCAATATTAACACTTTGTATCATTATTATTATTAAACCGTCTTTTATGATAACAAGTTGTATTTTTATATAATTATTTGTTATAACATTATTTTAATTCCCTCAGTTGTGATTGTTGTTTAGATTTACTCTATAAATTATTTATAATACAATATTTAGTCTATCAATTATGTTATTTGTAGATAGATTTAGTACTTAGATTCCTAATCCAATGGCATATTGATTTAGTCATTGATATCAACTTACTGGCTCTCAGCCTGTTCCTCTTTTATGGGATTTAAACCCCTATATTCATGACTTAATCTTTTTTTTCTTTTTTTCTTTTTTGAAAACTTTCATGACTCAATCTAATCACAGTAATAATATTTCGCATTTTTACTTCAAAAAATAAAAATAAAAAAATTACACCATTAATAATTTAGGTGTAATATATTAAATCTTCAGTACAGTACTTATGACTGAATATCATTAATTCTAAATTTTTCCAACCATATTTTGTAGCCCAAAATAATTCCCAAGTATAACACCGGTGCCTTAGTCAAGAAGGATAGAGCGTAGACAAAAATTCATGCGGCGGTGAATCAACCATTAATGATAGATACACTTGTTAGGGACGTTTAATTTCCTGTCCTGTCATATATTCATGTGGTCAACTTTTTATTATTATTATTATTATTATTATTATTATTATTATTTATTATTATTATTATTATTATTATTTATTTTTATTATTATTATTATTATTATTATTATTATTATTATTATTTATTATTTATTATTATTATTATTATTATTTATTATTATTATTATTATTATTATTATTATTATTCTAAATTCTGTTAATTCACTTTTGAATTGAATAGATTTATTATTTTCTTCGTCGTAATATTGTTTGTCTGTTTTTTTTTTTTTTTTGTAGTGTCTCATGTGTAATTGGGTTACTGGTGCTAGTTTACAAAAAGAACAAATTTAATCTAATTAGTTTTGCTACATTAAAGAACAATTGGATGTCATGAAGTGGGACTCCACTAACTTATTATCAAAGACTAAATTATCAAATGAAAAGTGCCATATCAAGAATGAGATTAGGAGGGCTGTGTAGCATTAGTCATATATATATATATATATATATATATATATATATATATATATATATATATATATATATATATATATATATATATATATATATATGGAACTTTAATATAAAAATAATTTTGTCCGATAAAAAATAATAGTACGTACAATATTTGTAAAATAATGTATAATTTTACAATTGTAAAAATGCAAACAAAAATATTAATATCATAATTACCTAAATCATTCCCAATAACGCAAAAACATAATTAAAATATTGTGTCTTGTTCTAAATATAATCCAAAGAAGATTAATTAAACGAAAAAAAAAGGGGCAAAAATTAACATATATTTAATTTGTTTTAAAAAAAATGCAAGAAAATGATCTGCAAGATTCCTTATTTGTAATCTTTGTTGCTCAACTTTAAATATTAGGTATATAATCTGGCTAATTAATTGACCTAAGTTCATGAAATATTTTATATTGCATTTTTAATACACTCTAATACATTCATAGTATATGTTCAAAAATTATGCCAACTATGATTGAGATGAGGTTCGAACCTAAGACTTTTTCTTATGGAAATTAGAGTAAGTTATGAATAATAAATAGTTAACGAAATATTCCGTTACTAAAGTTTATACTGATGAAATGCAGGGCCATTTAAGGTAAGAAAATAATATAATAGAGGGTAAAATAGGAAATTTTTTTTTTTTAAAAAAAAAACTAAAATCAAAATAATCTAAACTATCATTTTATCAAATAATTAGACGAACATTTTTTAGTTAATATTATAAGCTTAACTTTATTGACTTTTATTAATATATAAAATAAATATATATAGTACTAGTCTTTTCTATGCACGATGTGCGAAAACATATACCCAATGTTAATATTTTAAAAAATACATCATAACTAACAAATTTTTACTAATTAAAATCTGAATGAAATAAAATTATTTATTATATGTTCTCAAAAAAAATTTATTTATTATATTAATCCAATATATAATATTTAAAGAATATAAGAAAAGATATGGTGGATGCATGCATGTGCATGGTAAAAGTAATGGCAAAGATAATAAAAGTTATAACGGTAAGGATATTTTTGTCTAAAAAATTATATAGTACAACTTTAAAAGAACAATGTACAGGTTTCAAAATAATAATAATAATAATGTACGAAATGGTTAGCACTAAAAACATGGATATAAATTAGGGATATAACTTTGATTGAGACTTATTGTGTTTTTAGATATAGTAGATAGTAGATTATGTTATTATTATAATAATAAGCTGTTAATATAATTTCTAATCAATATTTTATTGTCATTCTCAATATATATGATCGTAATGATATTAGTCATCCATTCCAATGTATGACAAACTTATAAACTAATTCAAGTTGAACCACTTTTTAAATTTTTTTATTAAAAGATGAGTAAAAATTTGTAACACTAATTTAAAAATAATAATAATTGAAGTGTTGAGTTAGAATGTGATTTTTCAGTAGTTATTCGTAAGGTGAAGACGAGATTGACAATCTTCTAGCTAGAAGCTGCTATATGAGAACTTACAAGACAGGATCGATAATATGCAACGAGTATTAGACATATATTTGCATAGAGCCCAACATTTATGCAGATTGAATTGCAACCTATTATAAGTTTATAACTGCACATTTCGATTTTTAGCTTTAATTTTCAATCTCTCTCTGACTACTAGGATCCCATTATTACTTTTTACTGACTTTGTATGCGTTATTTTATGTAATATAAATAATAAAATAAAATAAAATAAAATAAATAAAAAAGAACTTTTACGAATTAATATTTTAACTATATAAAGCACAAAACCGACATAAACATGATTTTTCAGCTGTATTTAAAGTTCATATGTCTAATATTTTCCAAACTCAATGATAAGATCACAGTCCAAAGTCCACAACAATAAAGTCTATTTTATTTGACAACATTAAAACAAATATTATTTTTAAAAAAAAATAAAAGGGTTAGGCTGAGTCAACCTATTATTTACGAAGACGCGTAAAATAGAGAAATAAAATAATAAATAAATATTTGGTTCGAGAAGAATATATTGATGCATTCCAATTATTATTTCGGCGCCTCCTTCCTTTGAGGCTTTGAGCCACATGCTTCCTTCACACTTTTCGTCAAACGTTTCGGCAAAATTATATTTTTATTATCCTCTCACTGCAATTTATATTGCATAGTACCGGAAGGGTAGACTTACTTTTATTTATTTATTTATTTATTTTCTAACGTGACAAATAATTATAAATTATTTTCATTCGGTGAGTTTCAAGAAAAATGTCTATATTAAAATCCTGTATAAGAAAGTAAAATGTGAAAGTAAATTTTGGGAGTCCAAATAGCATTTTCCTATAGACAAAGAATTCACTTTTTTTTTTTAAGTATTACTTGTGCAACCATTTTTACTAAATAGTACAAATAATTTACCTTGTTAACATATATTGGTGCACCTAATAATAATGTCTTTCACGTTGCAGTGCACCTAATAATGTCTTTCAAATTAGTGCACTTAATGATAACATTTGGTGTAACTAATGATAACACGTTAAGTGCACTTAATTTTGATGTTCAGTGTACATTATTTGTTACATTTTTAATACATTTTACTTGCACTTAGGTGCACTATATGAAGTTGTTACTTGCACTTCAATGTTCAAATATCACCGTATTTTTTAAAAAAATTAGTGTTTCTGATCTGTTAAATCTGGACATGCGAGCAATTGTGTGTAGTATCTCCTAAGCAACCCGTTCTCGCCTGATCCGCCTTGAGGAATCAACAATTATAAGAATAAGAAAACGCTTATATGCGTACCAAAATCAAAGTTAATTCGAGATATTTCTACGGAAGAATAAGAAAACAAGTTATATTTACTCAAATTGATGAAATTGTTGAACAAACATCCCACATGCTATACTCTCGTTTAGAATAAGCTAATTTAGAATAAGCATATAATCCACATATATTCTCATCAGTTTGGTTAAAAAAATATGAAATTTCAAATTATTATTTTCAATTTATTTTTAATATATGAGATTCTCAAAAATATTATGTTACCTCAAAACATCCTTGAACCAAACATCAGCTTAATATTATCTTATATTTGATAAACTTTTTTATCTTCAAAAATACTGTCCCAAACAGGGCCTGAATCTCGTGTTATATTTGTGTATTTCTACAACTACAGTAGTGTATGTGATTTTAACAAGCTGACACCTCAGTCCACAATAAACTGTTTTGGTTATCATTTCTACAATGGGCATTTCCATTGCTAAAGACATACCCAGAAATAATCTGAATGATGATATAGGGGGAACAAAAAGCCATATCTGAGAACACCATATAAGATCGACCTATGAGAAACTCTCTAATTTGCACCCTCTGTTTTACTTTGGTAAACTGATTCTAGACATTCTTTCGCTCGATGGACTTTCGATTGAAGATAGAAGCTCCCGTTCTTTGCATTTTGCTCAAACAGGTTGTCGTACTTCTGCAGAAAGAGCGAAAAGCTGGTTTAAGAATATGCACATATTGCATATGTAAACATTGTAAAAGGGGAAAGTTAGAACGAGATAAACCTGCAAGACCTCTTCCCATGTGGATTTCTCCGCAACACCAAGAATTTGCCTTGCCTCAGTTTCTGTCATAGTTTTGCCCGCTCTTTTGATATTCTGAGCTACTTCTTGAGCGGCACCAGTTTTTGAAGCATCTGTAATTATACACATGGGTACATCAAAACCACAACATAAGCTCTTATTTCGTAAGTACCAAATTTAACTGCTCGAGTTAAACCATCTCCCAGGGAAATCACACATTGAACCAGATATGAACAGCATATATACCATCTACACCACTTCTTTTTTTTTTTTTTAGTACTACTGACTCTATTACAATGCCAAAAGGATAATTAATTAATTATTAACTTCCATGTAAAACGGAAGAGTGCCTTTCAACAATGGGAAGGAAAGAGCCAAGTGACTTGTTATTTAGTGGCATGGGCTTAGACTCTGAACGAGGGTTCAGGAACGTAGGAAAGAAAGAATCGAATGAAAGATGAAATAAGAGTGAAGCTTACTTGCCAGTGCCTGGCGATATGCTTGAGCAACTGCTCTCACCATCATCCCAGAGCCCATTACAATCAATTGTGCGATAATTCTTGCTGCCTGCAATTATTAGAGATCAAAAGCCTATGTTAATTCTGCTTTCAGAATTTCTCCACTTGCCAGATGGATGAAACAGGGATCTACTAGTAAAAAAGACAATACTAAAGCAGGTCTCCTGACAAGAAAACTCCGTTTGAGCACAACATTCAAAGTTCAGGCAAAACAATAATCTTTATTTCATGAAGTCCATATAATAATGTGTTATGTATCCACATCCGTTCTATCTCACATGCTACCACTACATCTCATATTCAAATTTTAGATCTCAAGTCTTTCTTCATTCTGATAAGAGTAAAGAGACAGGATGAATTTGAACCAAGAAATCTAGGAGATTATTATGATATTATAAAGTACAACCAAAGGAAAGAAAAACAATTGAATTCGAAGAATATTCCTCCAACAAGAATAAATTCTTGTCCATAGCTGCTTAGAGCTAATTGTTTCAATTCTACTGGATGCCCTCTCTTCTAAGAGATGGTCCCTATTTATAATCTATTACCATATGTAAAGTAAGGTAGGAGCATCAATTACTGATTACATAATTAGGCAATCCCTAATCATACGCACCATAAAATAAGCAAGGATTTACATAATCAATCAATCCCTTATTCTATGCTTCCTTGAATTCTACCACAAGAATGATTATTTGATTATTTTCCTTTCCTGCCTGATTTGTATCACATTCTTTTACTGTTGCATGAAAAAAAAAAAAAAAAAAAAGGGATCTGAAATGAGAAATGTGAAAAGTTCGGTAACCTAACCAAATTTCTGAGAGAATTCTCTGTTCAAATTCTGAAATTCCCATTTCATTTTTTTAAACCCAAACTGTTCAGGGTACCTCAGGGCTCAGTTGAACTGAATAGTTGGTTTCCAACCCACCTAATGGCCCCAACCCCAATTCCAGACGTGTCATCAAGTTGGCCTGAGAGGCTGAGACCAAGAATGGGAAATTATATTTTGATCCCTCACTCATAAAAACCTCTATACTTACAGTTTGTCTACTGTAGTATGTCCTCATACTGATTTTTTACTGTCTCTGGATAGGCTTATGGAAAGAGCTTAAGGTTTTTGAAAAGTCTTTTTTTCAAGGAGCATAGTAGAATAAGCTCAAAACAACTTTTAAAATAACAAACCTCTATAAGCTGTTTTGAGGTCTGAATATGAAATTTTCAAAGGTCAAAAGATGGATATACAACATGAGCAAAAAGCTATTGAAGGCTAAGTGTTTGGGTAATGTAGAATTGTAGATTCAATAGGATATAGGAAAACACTCTCTCACATTACCAAGAAACAACATGATTGATAATCAGAAATGCCTTTGTGGATACATATCACAATGTAAGGCATTAATTTGCACGCCCTTTCCTAAAGATTTCAGTGAAGAATTTCAGATACTTATATTTGTGGGTGTTATGGTATATGCATTCATGGAGAAATAAATGTCCTGATCCAGGCCAAGGACCTTGTGGTCCAATGGCACTAGTTACTCCCTCAAGTGGGAGGTTGTGGGATTGAGCTTCAGTGGAGGCAATATTGACTCTTTGTGCTTCAATTGGTTGAGAAAGTAGTTATGAACAGATACTGCATTGTAATAGAGTCAGTAGTATTCAAAAAAAAAAATGCCCTGATCCAGAGATCAGTGTAAATATCATATGATTATGCATCATAGTGTAATTCTAAGGTCATGACCACTTTTAATTGTTTTATTTGTCAGTATTGCATCATTATGCTCCTGTTGGCCATACATTCTAATATCATGTCCATTAAGGAATAACATAACAATTAAAACACAACCAAAACCCAAAGAAAACACAAAGAAAATAAAAACATACAAGAAGCAATATATATAGGAGGAAAAGGTTAAGATATACATGTACCATTTCTATAAACTCCAACCAAGCTGGCAGCACTAGAAAAGTAGAAATAGACTTCAAAACTGCAAAATAAGGAATGTCAAATGAAATCAGTTGGATGCTCAAATTAGTATCTAAACTTATAAAAGTAAATAGACAAAAAAAATTATTGTTGATTTCCATCTTAGATAAGCTAGCCTCTATACACACAGATATAAATCAAAATTTAAGAGCTTGTTTCAATACAATTTCCAGAGACTATAAATCTTCCTAATACTGAGGTCTGAGGAGATACACCTATTTCTTATCAATAAAAGACAAACACTTAAGCCATATAGATTGCTCCAGCTTCCTTTTCCAAAATTACTAGTTATTGTTTCAAAGTTGATGCAGTTGATCCATACCATTCTTACCCCACTTTAATTTAACTGATCCTCCATTCAATACTAAAGAAGGAAATTATGCATTAAACAGATAATAAAAAAAACTTCACTAAATTGATTACCTAAGTCATTGGTCTAGAGTTGACACTCTTGAACAATATCTTATCTTCCTTGAAAGAGACCTCACCATCACATTTTTCAGGCCTCTGGGTAAATGATTTTAGTTTCCACCCATGCAAGGAAAAGGATAAATTTGAACATCCTAACATTGTAATTATACCTAGAAAGGAAAATCCCCCACCACAAAACTAAGCACAGAATATCAATATTCTACTTTCCTGCACCTCTAGTAAAACCATAACAGCTCGAGAAACATGTTATCTAGCACAAAAAGACCAGTCTTTTTGTTTATTCATTGTATAACGAACTTTCAGTCAGATCTAGAATAACCTTAGGACCTTGTGGTACATGTCAAGCAAACTGCAAGCTTTAACCCAAAGCATACATCTCATCTCCCTAAGAATGAAAACAATACGGAATATCACATAAAAAGTTCCCAAATCCTTCTTTATTGTTCAAACTGACCAATACATCTTCAACTTAGATTTTGATAATGAGGTTGCAATAATGGTTGAGCTAAATTTCTAAATTATCATGACAAGAAAATCTAGACACCCTTTTATGTGCTACCCATATCCTGTCAATAGAAATCGGTAACTCCGATGAAATTATCTCGGGAGAACGAAGATGGACATACCTGAAAATCTCGGGAGGAAAACCTTTCGGGCGGCCTTGTCGGAATTTCAAGAAGACGAGAAAGGCGAAATGAGAGAAACTTCTGGGGTATTCCTAGAATACTTGGGCAACAAAAAATCTTGACGTAAAGGAGTTCGTCTTCTTTAACGGAAATGGCGCACGTGAGCGTCACGTACTCCAACGTGGAGTTAACGGAGTTAAAAGTCTTTTTTTTTTTTTTTTTTAAAAAAAAAAAAAAAAGACTATTATTAACTTTAAAAAGGAATTAGGCAGGGGATTCCCCCAGATTGTTCGTACAGACTGAGAGTCATGGTCCCTAACAAGAGTATGGGTCAATTGGTTCGTTGAAAGATAAATAAAATGACATAAACATTCTTGAAAAGAATTAACTAAAGATTAACATTTTTTTAATATGGAACCGGAGTATGACAGATCTCTGTACTTAATGAGATGTTTGGTTGGATGTAATTACAATACAATTTTTTGATCACCCGAATTACAATGTTTGGTTGGATGGAATTACAATTTCACCAAATTGTAATTCCCTCCATTTGTGGAATTAGAATTCTTGCCCCCTACACCCATAGGAATTGTAATTTAGAGCATTGAGGTATGGGGAAAGGAAAAAAAAAATGACCCTTTTACCTTTGATGATTATATTATTATTATTATTATTATTATTATTATTATTATTATTATTATTATTATTATTATTATTACTACTACTACTACTACACAATGATATTTTAGTATTTATATCACTTCTTTTCTTCCAATTCTCAATAATTCTATTCCTCCTTACCAAACAATATAATTTTAATTTCTACTTTATTCACACCTTATTCTTTTTTTTTCACCAAATTACAATTTCTTTCCCTCTTAATTCATTTCTTTCAACAAAACGCCTGTAATATTAATTTAAGACTTTTAACTCCATTATAGGACGTAACAAAAAAAAAAAAAGAATTTTCGATTATATTGCCAAGAAAATAATAAACAGAGTCGGAAGCTGGAGTAAAAAAGTTGTCTCTAAAGCTGGAGAAATATTACTAAAAACTGTAGCACAAGTCATGCCCACTCATACCATAAGTGTCTATCTTCTTCCCAAGACTTTATGCCAAGACATAGAGCTTATTTTCAACAGATATTGGTGGAAGGGAAAGAACACGGCGGTAGGAGGGATCCATTGGATGAAATGGAACAAACTTTGTATGCCGAAGAATATGGGTGGTCTGGGTTTCAAGCAAATTCATGAATTTAATTTGGCATTGTTAGGAAAGCAAGGATGTCGTCTTCTATCCAATCCAACCAGCCTGTTGTCCAGAACTTTAAAAGCAAAATACTTTGAGAAAGAAGATTCCTTCTTGATAGCTAAATTACAACCCAATGCCAGCTACGGATGGAGAAGCATAATAGCTAGCCAAGATATGTTGAAAGCCAAGGTGAGAAGATAGACCGGTAACGACAAAGAAACTAAAATATGGAATACTCCATGGCTGCCCCATCCTGACCAGTCGTTAGTCGAGACATTGCCAACGCCAGGTGTAGAAAACCACACAATTGCCAACCTGATTAGTCTAGAAACTAAAACATGGGACATCGCAAAAGTCGACAAGCTCCTCAACGATAGAGACAAATGTTGGTGGATATTCATGAAAAATAATAATAATAATAATAATCAAACGAAAAAGGACTATTATTATTTCTGGAAAACTGGGAAGGACGGAAGGATATGGTGGGTAGGTGGTTAGCACGAGTCGAGCGACTCACTCTTTCCTTAAAACCTTATTTGTCATCTCTCAAAGGTGCTAGGAGCGTTATGACCTAGTTTTCTCATGATAAAACATATTACGGTTCTAAGTTGTGAGCACTCAAACTTAGAACCCAACGAACAAGAGCGTGGGATGAACACAAGAGGCAAGAAAGGAGTAGAAGCAGAGTTTCAAGAGAGAAAATATGAATTTTTGTTGTGTCAAAATCTACTGCTCTACAATCAACTTATATAGGGTTGAGGATTAAATAGCACTTAATTCATGGTATTAAAACTGATATTAAATCAACGTTGTAACCCCAGTAACAGCAAGTCAGTCCCTATGAGTTAATTCGAAATTCATAATTGAAATTAATCCAAAATTTAATTCCGTAACTGCTGAATTAAGACTCAGAATGGTCGTTGTTAATGATTCTGCCAGAACCAATGAATCGTCCCAAGCCGTCAACGACTATTGCAGAAAATATGAAACAATATATTCTATTAGGAATTGTATTACACTATTTTACAATATTACACAAATCTTAATAGAATAGTGACACCACGTTTCTCTTTACGTTGGTCAACCAAGTGTGGGATGAATCCCAGATCTTATCGTTCTCTAGGGGATGACAAATTGGAGAAACTTCATGTTGTTAATTTTAAAAAATAGATTTGTGTGCGTTTGAGTTAGTGTCACGCAATATGTCATAGTCGTAGTAACAAGCAAACAAACAATTAAAGCAATTAAACAAGGAAATAAAAGTAGGGCTGAATTGCTTGTTTTGTTCACGATGCATTTAGGATCATTAGCCATAGGTGTGTGAACGTGTCTATGCTCGAATCTAGGGAACGACGGAATGGAAGAAAAGTAATGAAACCTGTGATGGCTACTGAAGAACCTCATTTTACTTTCTCAATAATAAAGCCTTTGACCTGTGCTTATGTCATTTCGTTCTTCAACTACTAAGACTTGTCATAGTAGACAACAGAATTCCCTTGTGGGTTCTTAAAGTTTCTATGGCCTTTCCTCGAATACCTTGCCTACAAATCCTTTCTCACCTAGATTATTAGGCTAGACAATGTCAATGATAGAAGCTTCACACTTAGCACAACCCTAGGAGGTGACCTAGCTCCTAGGATGCAATACAAAGCAATCCACAACAACTAGATTCCCAAAGCATATCAACATTCAACTCCTAATCTAAGAATTAAGTCACATTGGCATCATGAACCAAAACATCACAATTCAAACCCTAGCTAAACTAGCCACACATAGCATAAGAAAATGAAATTGCAATTATGAAATCAAAAAAACAATTGAAATGCTAAAGTAATGAGTTTACCAAATTGAAATACAATTGTTGATCTCTTGAATTTGAAGAGTGTTAATCTCCTCCTTCAATTGATCTTCACTAAGCTAGAGAGAAGGTAGAGCTAGGAATTGAAATGTTTCTCACTCTAAAATCTGAAATCTCACTTCTAAAAACTCTAGCCTCTCCCAACCTAATTTAATCTAGCCATTTAAATAGCTCCCTTCCATAAGTGACGTTCCAACGCGCGCCCAACGCCCGGCCAACGTGCGTTGGTCAGTCACTTGACCGTTCCACGCGATCGTCCAACGCACGTTGGGCCGTGCGTTGATGTTTCTATTTCTTTTCAACGCACGTCCAACGTGCGTTGCTCCTTCTTGGTTCGACTCTGGGATGTTTCCTCATCTTGCTTTGCTCCAGAATATGCCGCCATGCCTCCTTTTAGCTCAAACATTCCTACAATTCATAAAAACATAGTGCGGTAGTAATTTAAAGCATAATACACAACATAGATTAAATGACTTAAAATGGTGCACAAATGATCATAATTAAGCTCAAATCACACCCCTAATAGACCTTAAAACTAAGTGTTTTTGGCACTTATCATATAGGACTATTTCGGGCGGGAAGTTAAAATTGAGGATTTTGTTTTTATATATAGTATAGATATAGATGTACATTATGTTACCTTAGATGTTTCATTATTCTAAACATGTAATGTACATTATTTTAACACATAATGTACATTATTCTAACACATAATGTATATTATTCTAACACATAACATACATTATTCTAATGCATAATGTACATTATTTTTACTCATAATATTCACGACGATGTTTTGGACCGTGATCCACACAGCTTGCCCCATGCATGTGGTCCCGTGCATGTGGTCCGTGTGGATAGCCTAATAAGCATTGTCCAAAGATCAATAGCTATTGCATGGACGGTGGTCCACACAGCTGTGTGGACCACTGCCTAAAAACGATATCGTTTTGCTTAATTTTATTTTTTTGCGCGCTCAGTTGCAACATACATTTTTATAACTCATAATGTACATTATTCTAAAACATAATATACATTATTCTAAAGCATAATGTACATTATTTAAAAATATAATGTACATTATGTTACCCCAGATGTTTTATTATTCTAAACACGTAATGTAAATTATTCTAACACGTAATGTACATTATTCTAACACGTAATATACATTACTTTAATGCATAATGTACATTATTTTTACTCATAATATTCATGACGATGTTTGGGACCGTAGTTCACACAACACTATCCACACAATAATTTGCCGAGGCAAATTATATTGTGGACCGCGGTCCACAATGCATTGTGGTCCATGCATCAAATATGCACTGCATTTCATTTCAACACAACTATAGTATCATTTTGATATAACTACAGTTTTGTTGGACAATATACACTCAAATATGTGAAATTGTTATTCAGTTTCATTTGGATACACTGTCGTTTTATTTTAACACAACTACAGTTTCATTTCAATTCAATTACAGTTTCATTTAATAATAAAATAAAAATAATACGTGAGATAGTGTTAGTTTAGATACACTATAATATCCGCCGTTTTGGATTATGGTCCACAGAATAATTGCTGGTCTAAAGATTAATTGGGCTTTACATCAAGAAAAAATGGGCTATTTCCGTCCAGAATAATCGACGGTGCGACCCATTTGCCCATATCCAAAAAAGGGGTCATGTAATCCTTCCATGGTTCTATTTCTCACCGTCGACGAAGTTCTCTGAGAGAGTGAGTCCGTTACAAATGGTTCAGTGATATTTGCCTATGAAACATTCTGCTAAACATTGTAAGCTGGAAACTGGGAGTGGGCACGGATAAGATGATAGTGGCGGTAAGAGTCGCCGCAAATCACAGAGGGAGACTATCTTCTGCATTGCTGTTACCATGGCTTCTCACCCATAGCGCAACCTTAAACTCTCAATCGATACATTCAACTCTTTCATCGCCTGAATCTCATCATTTTAATCCAGGCAAGTTTACTTTTATTCCTTTAGCATCTTTATTTTTATTTTTATTTTTATTTTTTCAATATCTCCTGATTTTTCAATCATAATTTTATTGCAAGATTCTTGTTGTTGTTGTTTTTTTTTCCCCTCTTTGTTTCGCATTGATTTGTTGTGTTTTTCTTACTATCGAAGTGTATAGCTTAATTTGGAGGGAAATATGATTATTTTCATTTTTATTTTGAATTATTTTTTGGGTACCTTTTATATTTATATTTAATTTAATTGAAATGAAACATTGTTCATAAAATACTCCGTAACAACTAATAAAAAAAACAGTTTTGGGCTGTAAAGAAATTAATTTTCATTGAAAATCCACAAAGACTTTGTATTCCCTTTTCAGAGTTCAATTAAAATGGGAAGCTCTGAGTGTGTTCTTATAATCTCTGATCCAAAAGTTAATGCTTGAGCTGTAAGAGAATTGTCTTTTATGAAAAACATTTCAGACTATCAGATGCTCATATGCACTCTTAAAGCTTGCAAACATTCCCACAATGTGAGGACTACAATTGGAACACACGGTAGAATGATCAAACTTGGATATGAAATGTATCCATCCCTTCTGTCATTGTTGATTGTAGTGTATTTATCATGTGAGTGCCTCAGTCCTGCGCGCCAACTGCTAACTGAAATTTCTGAATGGGATTTTGATGTTGTTCCTGGAAATTTGATGATTGCGGGTTTCATGAAGATGAGGGAAGTTGATGTTGCAAGGAAACTGTTTTACAAAATGCCCATCCGAGATGTTGTCACATGGAACTCAATTATTGGAGGTTTGGTAAAAAATGCATTGTATAAGGAGGCACTAAGTATCTTCAGAAAGATGCTGAGATCTGAGATGGAACCGGATGCATACACGTTTTCATCTTTAGTCACGGCATGTGCGAGACTTGGAGCTATTGATCATGCTAAGTGGGTTCATAATTTGTTGATTGAGAGAAAAATTGAATTGAACTACATTTTATCATCTGCATTGATAGATATGTACTCTAAATGTGGAGATATTGAAACAGCTAAGGGAATTTTTTACCGTGTTGAACGCAGTAATGTCTGTGTTTGGAATGCAATGATTAATGGACTAGCAACTCATGGTCTTGCTATAGAAGCTCTTAAGATTTTCTCAAAGATGGAGGCAGAAAAAGTTGTGCCTGATTCTATAACCTTTATTGCACTTCTAACTGCATGCAGTCACAGTGGGTTAGTTGAAGAGGGTCAGAGATATTTTGATATAATGAAACAGCGTTGCTTCATTCAACCTGAACTTGAACATTATGGAGCAATGGTTGATCTGCTGGGGAGGGCTGGACTTCTTAACGAAGCTTATGCAATGATCAAGGAAATGCCAATGCAACCTGATGCTGTTATATGGAGGGCATTTCTTAGTGCTTGTAGAATTCACAAGAACTCTGAGTTGGGTGAAGTTGCCAGCACAGAAATATCACATCTTAGCAGTGGAGATTATGTTTTACTGTCAAACATATATTGTTCCATAAGAAAGTGGGATAGTGCTGAGAAATTGAGGCATAAAATGAAACAGAAAGGAGTTCGTAAAAGAAGTGGAAGAAGTGGGGTGGAATTGGGTGGCGTTATTCACCAATTCAAGGCAGGCGATAGATCACACCCTGAAACAAGCATTATATACAAATCATTGGAACTGTTGATCAAACGAACCAAAATGGAGGGTTTTAATCCTGCAACTGATTTGGTGTTGATGGATATATCTGAGGAGGAAAAGGAGGAAAATTTGAATTTCCATAGTGAAAAGTTGGCAGTGGCCTATGGGATCCTAAAGTCAAGTCCTGGCACTTGTATTCAGATTACAAAAAATCTTCGGATTTGTCCTGATTGCCATTCATGGATAAAGCTGGTTTCAAAGGTGTTAAATAGAGTGATAATTGTAAGGGACCGTATCCGTTTCCATCACTTTGAAGGTGGTTTTTGTACTTGCGGAGACTATTGGTGATTAGTATTCAGGAAATGTTTGGGGATTTTGAAGTGCAACTAGGGGTGCTATTTGATGTTCTGGAAGAAAACTGGTTACTTCTCAGTTGATTGACATTTAGAGAAAAGCTTGATATGAATTGACGTGAAGTCAACAACCAGTGGATTTGGGTGGCATTTCTCTTGCTGAGACTGTTGTCCAAAATGGAAGTCCTGAAGCTCCTATAGTTCCATGTCCACTTTTAACTTCCTCAGGCATCTATCTGCTCTGAACAATGATCAAGTGGATAACTTCATTTATTTGATGAAGCTAAAATGTTTGAAACTACAACTACCGCCATGATCACTTGTCATTTTAGATGAACATGTTCATGGCTCTCTAATCCAATCAGGTGAGAAAGTAATTTCTCAAATCATACATAGACTTTGAAGCCATGTAAACTCATACTACCCGTCTACCCGCCACAACCTGCAACTTGGTCTGCAATTTTAGTTTTTCTTTTTTTCTTTTTGGTGACGAGGGAAACCCGAAGCCACTACCCGAGGGTGTGCACCGAGTAAACCCCGCCTTGTGACTCTAGCCGGCAAAGGACCACAAGGAGGTAAACCAGCCTAGGTTGCCCATAGCTGACCGGCACAAACGAAGAGGGTTAGGATTGGAACTCATGACCTTGTGGTTACAAGTTTGTAACCTTAGCCATCTTGTCTGGAGTTACCCTCGCAATTTTAGTATTTTACAAGAGAAGCCCTCAACATTGAGCATGATTCTAGGGATGTTGCTGCAAGCTGCTGAAAGGAGGGAGGATATTTGGTAACTCTTGTTGCTTAAGGTTCTCTCTTCAGTTTCTTTGGTTTTCTTTCCAATAAATTTTTTTTTTTTTGAATATTTTTTAACTTTTCAAAAGCATTCTCCTTAACCACATTGAAAACGGCTCTATGTTTTTTTTTTCCTATTCTCTCCCCTTTTTGGGTATATTTATCTGACGTTAATCAAGCCTAGTGTAATTTGAAGGTTTCTTTGAATTTGCCTACAATACAATTTCTTCTCTCTTTTCTCCCCCGTTAAATTTTCTGTCAGCATAACTGCGACATCCTGCAGGAATATGGTTGGAAGATCTCCGGCTTTTATGGTGCAGATGAAACACCCAGAAGGCAATTGGTTTTGCCATGGATGACAATTTACTGAAACAAGGTCAGGTCTTTGTTCTAGAACATCAAATCACAAGGTTGGTTGAATTTCGAAACTTGAATACCTCCTGAAAAATATTACCAACAGAAAAGAAAAAAGATACTTTTAGTACTAATATTTTTTAGCTCATATGACCCTATTCCTTGTGATATGACTGGAAAACATAACTAGTAGTTCCCTTATTATTATGGTCAACTTAACAGGTCTAAACTAATCCATGCAAGAATATATGCTAGGATTTGCAGCTTCTGAGCCGTGATTTCTTGTTAACCGATCTGGATTGAGATTGAGATTAACCAGGAAACTGGTTTGCATGAATTTCTTGAAATATGTTTGATTGCAAGCATTTATCAGAACTTACTGGTATTACCATGCAATTAAAAGATCAAAAGGTCTCGCTTTCTTGCTATTGTTATCAATAAATGTGTAAACCGATCGATCCTGTACATTGTCCAGAACAGACGACGAGGTAATAAGCAATTTTCTTAAGTTGCGTTTTGGTTGGAAATTTTTGTATACTACTATGAAATTTGATACTGGTCATCATGTTTGTTTGCTTACTTTTGTTATCCTATTATTGGATTTAAATTTTTAAATAATTATAAAATTTATTATTTTTTTCATTCTCTACTTTTGAACAATGGAACAAAAATAAGAAAGAAAGAAAAAAAAAGATTATTGTTCAGTGAAACTTTAATATATATAATATATGTACACATACACACATACATGTATGTGTATACATATGTAATATATATTTTTATATAATTAATTAATTAATTAATTATTTATTTATTTATATTCTAATTTTTATTTATTACGGAGTATTAAATAAAGAGATTTTTTATACAAAAATGTGACCGGATGACGTTATTGGTGCGGTTTAGTCGAGAAGAATTTTGGTAACTACTAACTAGGCCTCAAGAGGCCTAGTTTGAGTACCCTCCTTTTGATCCAAAAACAATTAAACTCTTTCAACTTAAATCCATTATCATTATTATTCTGATTCCTATTATTATTATTATTATTATTATTATTATTATTATTATTATTATTATTATTATTATTCTGATTCTAATGATTGAACCAAACACACCCTAAGTCTTTCTGAGTAGCAGTCCTGCCATTAATGAATTACACAATTCTTTTCAGTTGTCAAAATTGCTAAGTTTCAAAGTTTTTCATTCCAAACTCAAAATTGAAAATAGTTGGCAGTTCCGAAATATAAAACCATTGCAAACGTGTCAACTGTGAATTGATAATAGAAAACTTTTAGAAGATCGCTTCAAACATTCATGGAGTCATCACAGGCAGCAGATGTAGTCATAAGAAACCCTGAAGTTGAGCTCTTTGGTGACAAGAGGGACATGTAATAGTAATACTAAAAGAAACAAATTTAAACAGCTCTGTCAAAAAAAGATTATTGAAACACCCATCGTCAAGCATCCCACGGCCACCCAAGGACTTAGGCGCTCACCTATCACACAAAACAGATCATTGAATTCGATGGAATTTTACTAAGAAATAAAAACTCATATTGCTTTCAAGTAATGTAATTATTGCTTCAAACCAATGGATAGTTAATTACCACCGGCACTAAATTATTTTGTTCTTTATAATTCTAACAAACAGACATCAAGATTTGTCGTTGGTAAATTTTAGCATTTTCCAGTATCATTCCCTAAGTTCACCTATTCATCTTGCCTATGTTTACTTTATGTAACTTACTTAAGAAATAAGTCTGAGCTTTAAGTCAAAGATCCAGATTTCAGCATTTTACCTACTTCTGTTTAGTTCTCTTCCATTTTATGTCTATAACACAACAGCATGGTGAGCCAGAAACACATACACCTTTAACAACATTTTTGGTCCCTGAATTATTTCACTTTTGAAAATTTGGTCTTTGTTAATTGATTTAGTCCCTTAATTGTTGATTATGTTGCACTTTTAGTCCATGTTATGTTATATAATTATCAAATTCCGTTAGCAAACTCTTTTTTATGAGGTTAATTTTGTCATTTAGAATCAATATCGATAGTTAAAGTTTCACTCTCTCCATAAGAATATTGTTTTTAATAGCGAATATTAATTCTAAATAATAAAAATAACCACATATGTTAATGGAGTTTGACAATTACATAACACTAGGGGTTAAAAGTGCAACATTTTGAACAATTGAGGGGCTAAATTTGTTTAAATTAATTTACAAGGACCAAATTTCTAAAAGTGCTTTTTTTTTTTTTTTTTTTTTTTTTTTCCTTTATTTAAATATTGGCATTTTTTTCAAGAGCAGCATGATGAAAACACAAGCATAAACTCTTACCTATCCTGGCTGCTTTCCAAAAAAATCCTCGAAACCTGTCATATTTTAATTCTCATCAGATGCAACTAAGACTTTTTTTTTTTTGATAGAGATACAACTAAGACATAAGATTGAGAAAAATAATAATAATAAACAAATAAATAAAAAGAATAGCAGGAAACATATGAGAATGAACAACTTTCGCTGAGCAAGAGGAATTACATAAGAAATATCAATTGTAAATTTGTAATGATACTGCCGCATGCCTACAACCCTGACAAAAAAAGTTAATTTGAAGATGCCCATTTTTTTTGTAGACTTACCCAGTTCTCTGTTCAAGAAGTGCTGGAAAATGCATCTTCACATAAGTGCATGTACAGATCCATAATAGCACTACTGTAAGGAAAGAATGGAAGTTGAATAGTGCTGACTGAAAGGACAAGAATACAAATATCAGCTTATATTACTCATTATATTTATAGCAACATTATCATTCCTCTAATTTCAAATCCAGCTCACCATATTTCAACTTTCCAAGAGTACTTCCTTCAATTCTGAAAAGAACAAAAACAAGAGCATAAATTAGTTTCCCCCTGGCTGCAAATCCAAAAGTAAGATAAGCACTACTGTGATGTAGGAAAAAGTAAGAGCCTTTCTCAGTTTCTCCTACCCAATGAGAATTAAAAACATAAAACCTTACCCAAATAGAGCAAGTTTATCAACCATTCAACTAATACTTTGAATCCTATTACTCCACATCAAATAACTGCTTAAAATTCAATCCTATAAACCCCGAACTTGTTGTTAGTCAATAGCAAAAATTTTAAGAGGAATTTACATCCTTATCCTCCATAATTTCTTGAAAAACAAATATTTATTATCAGCATTTGTTAATTGGAAACCTAATCCGATTATAACAGAATGTTCTATGACTAGCAAGATCCAAAAGCTTAACACAGAAATAAGTACATTTCTTTCTATTGAAGTTCACAAATGTGCTTCAGATATATATATATATATATATATATATATATATATATATATATATATATATATATATATTTGCATAATTCACTAAACTTTATGCAAGGAACCTGATATTGAAACCAGATTCCTCTTTGCCTGATAAAAATTGAGAGATATAATGCAGAATAACTATAAAGAAGCTCAGAGAGATATATATGAAGAAAATGATGATTAAGA